>NW_012155173.1:715630-718454 GCF_000956105.1 Propithecus coquereli | reverse complement strand
CCCAGCCCTGGTTACCTCTCTAGTCTGGGCCACCAACTTTTCTCCTGGATTATGGTGACAGACTCCTGGGTGGTTTCAGCCTCCAAGCTTACCTCCTAGTAATCGTTTCTCTTTTCATCATCATGGCAGAGGACATGAAACTCCTCAAACAACTGGAAACTCTCTAACAGCTAAGGAAACAATTGAACACGCCCTTTCTGCCTGTAGAAATAGCATGAGGACGGAAGGTGTGACTGGAGGGTGTGACAGGAGAGAAAAAGAATGAAGGCCTGGTAGCATCGCAGGGATAAAAAGCATGTTTAAACCGGAGTACTGACTTGGCACTGATTGACAGGTCTTCATTATGACTACTCAAGGGGAAACATTATTCCTTCTTGATGTCTGTCTAAAAGAGGCCACTTGTGTGGAGCTTCTTATGGGGGCTCAGGGAAACTGAGAATAGGGTATAATACACTGCACATAGTAGGCCCTCAATAAAGTCTTTGAATAAAATGAATAACACCCTTAACAATATGCTTTAGCAAACACAGTAAGAGGATTCGAAACCTCTTTCAATGTTATCTGTGGGTTTGCTAACATCACTTACTACAGGAATGAAGCCCAGGATGGATCCAGAAATAAGGGATACAATACAAATGGCTTCATGGGTCCACAAGGAACAGAAATGAGTGGAGGTGCAGGGTGTGAGACAACAGTGAGTGGGCAAACAGACTAGGCACGCCCCGTCTCCAAATATTTAGAGGCATCCAAGAAAAAAAAAAGGTTAAAAAACACATCATTTGACAAACCAAACACAGTTAAGTGCTGAATTTGCTGTATCTGGCCCACAGGCTGCCAGTTTGACCTCTGATAAAGGCGGGGGGCAGGGGTCTTCCCAACAAGAATCCCTTTGCAAACTGTCTCAGACTGTTCACTGATGTGGGCCGGGCAGTAACAGTCTAGGGCTGTCTTCAGAGAGGGGGCCCATTCTGTCCCCCTGCATCAACGTTTGTACCTTTGTACTCCTTACCACTCAGCTGAGCAGACGGAGACGCGCACTCTCATCATGGAACCTGAGGAACATAACCAAATGCTTACCTCTCGCTTAGCTACCATGCAGGAGACAGGATCAACTTCAACAACCCACACTGTTTCACACCTGGAAAGCCAGGGAATGGCACTTTATTTTAATAGCTAAAAATGGGGAAAGGACAGGGAATGGACAGGCACCGCACACCTCTTGTTGCTAGGCACTTCATATACACTGGTTCACTAACTTCTCTGAGCCACCTAGGGAAAGAGGTATAATCACTCTGTTTCACAGATAACAACACTGAGGCTTAGAAAAGGATGTAGCATGTCGAGGTCACACTGCGAGTGAGCAGCAGGGCCAGGTCTGGAGCCAGGCAAGCCTTCCTCCTAAGCACGCCTTCTATTTCCGCAGAGAGGCTGCAAGGGACCCCAGACCAGCAGAGAGCCCTCTTCAGAGAAAGTTCTATGCCAACCTTAGGGCCTGCTGTTAGGTACAACCTGACCTCCTGGGTTAAATGTACCCTTCTTGGGAGGAAGTGGGAAGATGACTGCAAGGAAGGAGCACAGCAAGAACCTCTGAAAAACATGCTAACCATCAAAGTTCTAAGAGAGAAGACACAGAGAGTTAGCCTCAATCACCTGTGTACTCATGTAGGTGGCAGAGAAATGCCACAAGCCAGAAGGACAGAGAGAAGACGGCTTCAACCAGATCCCTTACTCACTGATCAAGAACTCACCGAACAGTACCAGTCGGCATGATGACCCTTCTCTACATGAACCAAAGGGGAAAATAATTTAAGAACACGCTCCAAACATAGGACAAAACATGGCAGACTGTGGAAAGTCCACTTCCCCCTCCCAAATGGGTAAATCCCCTAGCATTAGGTCAAAGAAAACTATAAACCTTCCAGGTTCACCCACTAGTGTGCTAAATTTTTAAATTTTACTTTTATTTTTATTTTTTAGAGACAGAGTCTTGCTCTGTCGCCCAGGCTGGAGTGTAGTGGTGCAATCATAGCTCACCGTAGCCTCGAACTCCTGGGCTCAAGCAATCCTCCTGCCTCAGCATCCCAAGTAGCCGAGACTACAGTTGCATGCCACCATGCAAAGTTAATTTTTTTTTTTCACTTTTTGTAGAGATGGGGTCTCACTATGTTGCCCAGGCTAGTCTTGAACTCCTAGCCTCAAGCAAACTCCCAAAGTGCTGGGATTATAGGCATAAGCTACTGTACTGGCCTCCACCATTCTTTACTCAAACCTGTCTCTCTACAACACAACCACTGCCCAACACATACAAACACGCCTGCCTGGATGTCACGGAGAAAACTGAAGACTGAAGCCAGCAGATGGAAATTCTGTCCAGCACCTCACCCTTTGCCCGGATCCCTGTGCCTCTGGCTTTCTCTCCCATCGATGCTCAGACAGAGGAGAGGCCTGCTCTCAGCTCTGATGCCAATCTGCTGACTGGGCTTTGCCACACCCCTTCCATCCCAGGGATCTGGTTCTATCCAACACCCTCGTCTCTCCTGGTTTTTTCTCACCAGCATTTCCACATGCTCAGGTCTCTTTCAATGTTAACACAACACACACACTGTGACACCCAACCTCCCCTCAGCCCCCCTGTACCACCTGGCTGTCACCGTTCTCTCTCCCCACCTCCTACTAGTCAACCCGCCCGGAGGGCTTGTCTAGACTCTACCTCCATCACCCCACCACTGAAACTGCTCTCGCCCACGATCCCCCAGACCTAGTGGCTGAAACCCAGGAGATTTTCTGTCTTTAACCAACCTCTGTTGAGTGGCGTCAGACACTG
>NW_012155173.1:709928-715580 GCF_000956105.1 Propithecus coquereli | reverse complement strand
TGACAGTATAAACTCAATTATGTAAGAAGGCATAAAATTATTTAGAAAGAAATACACCAAAAATTTAATGTTGCTTGCCTCGGGGTGGTGGAAATGTGAGTAATCTTTATTCCCTATGGTTTTCTGTTCCAAATTTTCTACAATGAAAATGTTATCACTTATTTTATAATCAGGAAAAAAATACACATTATTATTTTTTAGATGATGTCTCAACCTGGCCCTTTGCCCTGGTGTACATTTTTATGATTGCTCTTGTTATTACAAGAAGAGAAACTTCTCAAGTGACTGGGTAGCCCTGATTAGCATTAGGGATTCACCTATGTGGGATGGATTTTAACTAGCACAAAGGACCCTAAAGTAGGAACATCCAAAGGCAATTAGTTGGTAACAATATTATAAATAGAAGAGGAGCCAAATAAATGTGTCCTGGATATCATTAATTTAGTTGTAAAATAGATTCAGAGTAACTCTGATAACCCCATATAAAGAAGGCACTCATTATAAAGACAGCCATGTGTTGAACAAGAAAATGCAGATGAAGAGATGGCTCTGCTGTACATAACTAAGATATTCCCACGGAGACGGCAGTTCTCAAAATATCACCCTCAAAAACAAAAGCTTCGTCTAGGAAAACAATCCCAGTGCAATGCTAATTGAGTTGCTCCTGCCTACCTATCCCAGAACCCAGCTCTCTGCCTCCTCTCTCCTCCCCACGCTGGCTCGGGCTAAATGCTGCGACCCAGTGCAGGCTACTTCTTAGAACTTTTTTATTTGTAAAGTGGGCATAATAATTTACTTTATTTTAAAAATTACTGCCTAGGAGTACAGGGAAGACTGGACAAGAGAGGCCACGGAATGTACCCAGCACTGTGCCCGGCAAGTCCCACTGATCCTGTCTCCAGGAGAGCTTTCCCCTCCATTCCCACCGACGCCATCCAGTCCAAGCAACCGCCACCAAACTCCTTTCTGTGGCCTGTAAGACCCTGCATGACCTGGCCCTGCCTAAATGTCCACCTCCACCTCATGCCACTCGCCTCTTCTTCGGCTACATCCCGGGCTCTCCAGTTTCCTTCAGTTTCTTCAGTGCCACGTTGCCTCCCTCCCTCTGCCTGGAACATTTTCTCCCCTCAACCCAGCACGGTGGCTGATGCCAGCTCCAAGAGGACGTCCCTGACCACTCCATCTGAAGCAGAGGCACCGAACCCTGCGCACCTCCCTTTTAGTGCAGAAGAAACATTTTAGATGACATTTCAGTCTGCCTCCTTGTTTACTGTCTATTTCCCCAGAATGTAGGCTCCTTGAAGACAGGGGATCATCTGGTTCTAGTCACTGCTGTCGGCTGCCGACCCCACCCTCGCTCCCTGCTCTCTCTTTCCTAACAGAATCCCCATTTTGTGCACGCCCCATCTTCCTCTGTGAGGACAAGCGTTTCAGGTTCCACCTCCAGAGCTGGGCGTGGGTCCTCATGTCTAAGCCAATCCCAGTGGTCTCACTTTCTTGCCAGTGATGGGCTGGAGCTTGGGCATGGGCACGGGCACGTGACTCAACTCTAGTCAATGACACATGAGGAAGTCACCAGGACAGCTTCTGGGAAAGCTTTTCTGAATTTTAAGAAATACCAAGAAGAGAAGGTCCTTTTGCTGCCTTTGGAATTGTCGTGAGAATGTAAATGCCTGCAAGCGACACAGCTGTCCTGAGACCACGAGGGAAGCCTGCCTGGTGGCACATAGGCCGAGGGAGGCAGACTCAAGAATGAAAGATACCAAGTTGCTCAATTAGCCATTCACTGAACTGTCTACCTCTGACCTTCCCATGATACATAATAAAGTCCCTATTATTTCAGCCAGATTTCTGTTACCTGCAGCTGAATGCTTCCTCGTACATTACTCTGTCCCCACCATGTAATGTAGTATCTGGCACATAGTAGGCATTCAATAAAACTTGTTTGAATGAATGAATGAATGTTTAATGTAGATTAAGAAAAAAACTTGCTGCCAGAGTAGATTCCGTACCATTTTTTTGTTTTTTTGAGACAGAATCTTTCTCTGTTGTCCAGGCTAGAGTGCAGTGGTGTCAGCCTAGCTCATAGCAACCTCATACTCCTGGACTCAAGTGATCCTCCCGCCTTGGCCTCCCAGAGTGCTAGGATTACAGACATGAGCCACCATGCCTGGCCAGTTCCATACCATTTCTACGAGAACAGTCTTCAGTTTTTGTTTCTTGTTTCTTTTTTATCACACAAACTACATTAAAATAAAAAGGAAGAAAAAAGAGAGAAAGAAGAAATTTCAAACATAATTCTGCCATCCCAGCGTATTACAGGACTGAGCTGTCACAGTAAAGGTTCTTCCTGTAAACACAGACCCTCGCACTGAGGCAGCTCACCAGAGTGCAGCGCCCCAGGTGAGATTTCACCACATTCCCCTGCATGCCGACGCTATGCTTCTGCCTTTAGGTTTAATGCATTGTAAGTTTAAATTAATTTTACAAATATCTCAGGAATAGGAAGAAAAATTTTCCATTGGCTGCTAAGCTTCCTGTAATCTTAACAGGAAAGATTTCAACTATATATGGAGAATCTATTTCCAAACAAGCCTATGGGAGGAAGCCCAGTAGTTGGGGGGCTTTGGAGTCAGATTTGGATTTGAATCCTGGCTCTGCCTCCCCTATTATTGTAAGTTTGGGCAAGTTGTTTACCTTCTCTGACTCTCAACTTCCTCATCTGTAAAATGGGAATAATACCTAATTAATCTTTTCAAAAAAGACAAGATTAAGTAAGATACCTATACGACACTTAGCTTGGGGCTTGGTATACGGTCAGTGTTCAAAAGAAGCTATAGGCTGGGCGCGGTGGCTCACGCCTGTAATCCTAGCACTCTGGGAGGCCGAGGTGGGCGAATTGTTTGAGCTCAGGAGTTCGAAACCAGCCTGAGCAAGAGCGAGACCCCGTCTCTACTAAAAAACAGAAAGAAATTAATTGGATAACTAAAAATATATAGCATGCCTGTAGTCCCAGCTACTTGGGAGGCTGAGGCAGAAGGATTGCTTGAGCCCAGGAGTTTGAGGTTGCTGTGAGCTAGGATGATGCCATGGCACTCTAGCCTGGGCAACAGAGTGAGACTCTGTCTCAAAAAAAAAAAGAAAAAAAAAAGAAGCTATAGTTATGATGAAATTGATCCTACCATAATCTTTAAGTTTTTCAATTCCTTAAAGAAGGGCCTTCCATGTTGAAGAATATAGAAGCCGACTAAATGCCATGTGCCACAGTCAAATGAAATCTAGCTTCTCTGTGTCACCAAGGGCTGGCCTCCTTCCTGGGAGACCGTGTAGCCTGGTGAAAAGAGCACAGGCCTCAGAATCAGTCAGAACTGGGGTCTAATCCCAGCCGTGCATTCGTACACTCCCTGGCTGTGACTTGGGTTCAAGGCCAAATCTCTGTCCTCCAGTTCCCTCATCTGTAACAGGGGTCCCACTACTCCGAGCCCCACCCCCACCCCCTGCCCAGTGCGTTTGTGGAATAAGCGACAGAACATACGGGCGGTGTCCTGTATGACGCCTGGCCCACAGGAGGGACACAATACATGCCGATTCCCTTCCATTTCTTCTGGTATCAGTTCTCCCCAGTCACATCCAGGTTAAAACCAGAAGTTCTCACTACACAATAAACTAGACCTTCATGGCAGGAGGGCACAGGAATGGTATGGTTCACTTTAAAAAGATGACTAAATTGTTCGACAATGGCGAATACATATAATAAACCTACCCCACGAATGTTTTATTTGGTTTCAAGGCCCTGCTGAGCCTGCATCCTGCTACCCCCTTGAACATGGGGTCTGCATTGCTCACTCACACAGGGAAAATTGACAGACTCCTGTCTCCCACCCAGAGCTGCTTCTTGTGCCCTCTGCCCGAGGATAGCAATGTCACAAGAGCAAGGGAGCTGCACAATGCCCAGAGATTTACGAAAATACGCATCTGAAAAAGGGAACGCTGTGCAGAGAGCGGTCGTGTGGGCAGGCCTGGTGCACGGGAGCAATTAGCGCAGGTTTGCAGCAACTCAGTGCTGTTCTATTCAATTGCTTAAAGAATTGCCATAGCAACAGCAGCCACACATAGTAAAGTGGCAGCAAGATGGAGCAAACACTTGAAAAAGACTCTCTCTTGCTAACCCTCCTCCCTTCCCCAAAACGAATAAAGGGCCATTTTGTTTCTCTGAAATAGTCTTCCAATCAATGTCTACACTTCACACCAAAGTGGGTGACCAGATGCCCATCTTTATTTTCTTCTTCTTCTTCTTCTTTTCCTTGGTGTTAATGGTGAAACAGCAGCTTAGCTACCTTTTAATGAGCTCCTACTATGTCCTGGGCCTGGGGCTGGTGAAAACTTCACTTAATAATTCCCTTGGCTGGCACTGACTGAGAGCACACTATGTCTGTGTTGGGGACACGAGAGGTCCTGGCCACTGTCCCGGTCTAGAGAGATGGAGCCATGAGCAAATTTGCTTATGAGAGGGGGCAGAATCCGAGCCAAGTCTTGAATACTCACTCACTGAGGCCCACTGTGTGCTAGGGCTATGGAGACGAATAAGAACTCAACTTTTTCTTCAAAAAGCTCACTGTCTAGTCAGGGAGAGAAACATGGAGGTGAAGCATTAATGTGAGGCCACATCTAATTGCTAACATATGGGAATTAAAAGACCACATTTGGTAACATACTTGACAAAGCAAAACAGATTTGAGGAGGGGTGAGTAGGGAGGGTGAAGCATTTAGAGAGTGTTGTCTCCTATCAGTCAATGGGCTAGGTCTGTCAGCTCTGTTATGGACGGACAATAACATAACCCCCCTGCGTCTTGCATAGACAGGAAGGAGACCACTTAGGCTAATCCCTAACAGCACACCCTGCCTCACAGGAACCACATGTAGAATAAGACGTGGAGCCAAAACTCAACCAGTTGTGATTGCTTTTAGGGTCCTACAGCTAAAACGTTACAGAATTAGAGATCTGAACCCAAGTCATCCTGACTAAAAAATGTGTAGTGTTTATTTGTTATGCTGTAGATTCAGACTGATGGGTCACTAGCTGAAAAGTTCACAGCTTGTTCTTGGAATATTAGAGTTGAAACTGAAAAACACCTCATACCGTAAAATTCACCTACTCCTCATGAAAAGGAAGACTAGTGAAAAACTTAGAGTGGCAGCTTGTTGAAGAGTTTTCGAGGCCAGAGGTATTGGTGGCTCAGCACAAATGGCTCCACTCCTCTCCGTCTACCTTGACTTGGAAATGAGAACGTGACCCCAAGGCCAGGGTTTAGAATGGATTTACCCGGAAGTATTTCAGTGTATGGGTTATAAGCATACATGACCTGAGTCTGCTCTGTGGAATCGATTTCAAAGCCTATAACTACTGGAACCCTTTTAGGCCACGTGCATGAGCTTCAAGAGGTGATCACATGATCTTGGCTGTGAGTCTATGTAAAAAAAAATGTGGTAATTGGATGGGATGAAACTAAAGATGTAGGAGTACAAAAAAAAAAAAAAAAAAAAAGCAAGACCTGGGTGGTCTTGCTTTACTCTTCTTTCTCTTCCCCCATCACTCAATTCGTATGCCCTGTGGGTTCCACCCCTTCTCATTTTCCATGTTCATCCACTTCT
>NW_012155173.1:707086-709878 GCF_000956105.1 Propithecus coquereli | reverse complement strand
TTATGAAGCACTCTCACCCCATGGCCCTGGTGTGTTGTCCTGGATCTATTCCCACTCTGGACGTACATTTTCTGGCTCCTCTGCCAGCTCCTCTTTCTTTGGTAGCGACTTAAATATACATCAGGTGTTCTCTGGCCATGCTCTCTTCTCTTGCTTTCTACCCTTTTCCTGCTTAAGTAATTACCATTCATATGTTGATACCCCTCAAATCTGTATCTTCATTTCACCCTTCTCTTCTAATCTCCTAGGTTCATATTCAAAGCCGCCTAAGTGGACATCCCTGCCACTGACACGTCAAACCCAACATGAATAAACTTGAAGTCATCTCCCCGCCCCCGCCCCCGCGCCCTCTGCAAACTGGTCTTTCTTCCTTCCTCTCAATGCATGGGCATAGCCCCACCCAGTCACCTGGGTGGTCTTGCTTTACTTTTCTTTCTCTCCCCTCATCACTCAATTCCTACGTCCGAGAGTTCCACCCCTTCTCATTTTCCATGTTCATCCACTTCTCCCCAGCCCTGGTTACCTCTCTAGTCTGGGCCACCAACTTTTCTCCTGGGTGGTTTCAGCCTCCAAGCTCGCCTCCTAGTAATCGTTTCTCTTTTCACACTACTACCATCGCCATCTTTTAAAAATGCCTCCATATTCCCATAACTTCCCTGCTTTAAAACTCTTCACAGCTGCCCCACTGACCCCAGGCTTCATTTTAAGCTTCTTGACAGGGCTTGTAAGGTCTCCTCGATCTGGTCTGAGCCCACCTTTCAGGTTCATCTCTGGCCACGCCCTCCCTTGTGTGTCTGTTGTTCCCCTGCCTGGAGGATGTTCCCTCCCATCTATCCCTGGATACCTTTGACTTGTTCCTCACCTCTCAGCTTGGATGTCACTTCTTCTGGGGTACCTTCACTGAGCCCCAATTCCTAATTGGGTCCCCTTTCTAGGATCTCCTACATCACCCTCTACCCGCCTCTGGAGCACTCATTAAATTGTATTATAATTGCCTATTTGCTTGTCATTCTCTCCAGTGTCTGACTCATTCCCTGTCATCAACCCAGTGTCCAATCTTGTTCCTGTACTTACATATAAGAGGGCCTATTTGTGGTTACAACGATGAATGGATGAGTGAACGAAAATCTCAAAGAAAGATGAATGCTAAATAAGAGTTCATGGTACCAGAGTGGACAGCCATAGGATGATAGAAAGACACCAGATTTACAGTTTGAATCAGCTTCTAACCTTGATTCTGCAACCACCTTGCCGTAGGCCTTGGGATTGATTGTTTAATGCCTTGGAATCTCAGTTCCTCATCTGTAAAACCGATGTTACTACCTATCGCTCAGGTTGCTGTATTAAATGAGGTGACACGTGAACGCACCTGCGATCATGCATGGTGCATAATAGGCATCAGACATGTTTTTAAAACTAAGTGAAAAAGTGTAATTATTCAAAAAGAACATTTTGAGGAGCATGAGAAGAGAGCTAGCGAGTAAGACACATGACCAGGACTCCATCTGCAATGATGAAAGAAAGCTAAAGGCAGCAGTCACGAACTCAATATCAAAGCTATTCTCTGCAAAGGAGAGGATTCCTCCAAAGACATTAAATTGGAAGAACTAACTTTCCACACCTTATTCTCATTACTGTCCTAGCAGCCACTGAGAAAGCGACTCCATTTCTTTCTTGGGCTGCTTCTCCTATACACTGTTCTTGGGGGAAACCAATATTATTTATTTCCTCCGGGATTGGGGGTTGTTTGACAGAAAGTGAGATGAAAAGAGAAATATTTGCCATATTTTTATTGCTGAAGGCTGATGGTGTGAAAAAAACCTCCACATGGGCACCCCAGCTAGAATCCCAGAAGTTATCCTAGACCACTCCCTTTCCCTCCAGCCCCACGTTTTGTGACTGACTGATTCTCTTAACTCTCTCTCAGATTCGTTCTCCTTCATTCATTTCCATCTAAAGTTTGGAGCTCAGTTTTTCTTCCCAAAGCTATCACAACAGTCTTCTCACTGACCCCTACCTTGGTGTCATCTCCTCCTATGACACCAAGCTTCTTCATTGCTTCCAGAAATGCAAATGTTGCCTGCTTTAAACCCTCATGGGGGGCTTCCCTAAGGACAGGAGGATACCCAAGTTTCCTGAATGCCTGTGAGGCATTCAAAGAACTCTACAAACTAGCTTCTACCTCTTAGTGTTATCTTTCAAAGACATACCTTATAATCCAGTTATGTAGAATAACTTGGGTTTTTCCTAAAGGTTCACACATGCTGTTCCCTCTATGTGAAGTAACCTTTTGCTTTCGGTAAAATTCCTCCTTCAAGACCCATTTCAAGTGAGTTATCTCCTTCTCTGGGAAACCACTGTTGACCTCCTATCCTGGCAGAGTTAATCACATCCTTGCTTGTATCACATTCTTATCTAGCACTTTTTTTCATTATATTCTTCGTCATACTGCATTACCATTGTTTTCACGTTTGTTTTCCTTGTGGGCCTGGGAGTGCTCCCCTGTCAAATAACAGATGACCAATACGATATTTTTAAATGAAAGAATAAATGACAAAATAACGTATGTGCCACCCTCGTCTTTGGTTGTAACGCCCAAGCTGGGTGATGTGAGCTCCTAAAAGATGTTACTGAACTACTTGAGGCAAATAACGGATACAATATTAAAAAAAAAATCATAAAGAATGTGATGTGCACAGAAATAATCTGTGTGAGCTTAGATCCCTCCTCCCCGTACTATAGTGCTACTTAACACCCAGCACTCTGTGGGCGCCTAACAAATGTGGAATAAC
>NW_012155173.1:701146-703540 GCF_000956105.1 Propithecus coquereli | reverse complement strand
GCTTATATCTTCTAGACAAATTAATAATAACCTTTTCATTTCAATAATTAATCCACTACGCTGCTTAGTAATACTTGATGCTTTCGTTGGAACATTGCCTTTCACATGTTCCACTACTCTCAATTTTCCCTTTATAATTTTTCCAGTAGTTAAGTGACTGGAGCTTCATGCTTTCCCAGTGAATGATGGTGTCTGGCCTTTCTCCAAATGCTAAATTATTTCTACTTTTGTTTCAATTGTAATCACCTTTCTCTTCTCTGCAGGCTCACCTGGACTTGTGGTAGACTTTCACTTTGGGAGGTATGGTCAGACTCACAAAATCGAATACAAAAGTTAAGATGAGAGTGATGCTGCATGTAAACAACCATACCAACAATGAGATTAGCTGCTGGTGTAAACATGCCGCACCAACAAACCACTTATGCTGTGCGGGTTCGTTTACATGCATGAAAGAAACTAGTTCCCAAATTATTAATTTAATTATTTAATTATAAATTATCCTTACGGGGAGCCTTGGGAGCCTGTTCGTAAGTATGGAACGCCATAAGTCAGGTTGTCTGTAACCTGGGGACTGCCTGTATAGTCAATTCTGCTATCATGTGACACAGGCATTCCTAAAAATCACCTGTTTTGACAACACTCAAAAACTTCATCAAACATTAAAAATAAGATAGAAACTTAATAAAAATGGTAGCACACTTTTACACATAGTAAATGGTTAAGAAATCCTGCAATAAATGAGACATTTTACCTTGAAAAAGATCTAGAGTTTACTTGTGGAAGCGGCGGCAGCAGGCCTGCAGCCTGTGAGCATATTGTGAAGTGGAGAAAGGACAGACAATTGCAACTCCGGACACGGACAGGCTGGACGTGGCTTATAACACATGCAATAAATTGAGGTAACTGGCAGATATTTGAGGGGTATGCGTTTTGGGTATTCCTGCACATCTTGGTTGAGCTGGGTGCAGTTCTCTGCATTGACCTAAAATTTTTCATGGACGAAATCCTGCATAATCAAACAAATCAAGTCAAATGAAATTCACGTTATGCTCGAATGGTTCCCTCACATATTGATTGCACTGTAACAATGTCGTGTCGTCAAAATAGGCGTTATAGAAAACTACATTTCCTAAAATCAAGAACATTCTCTTATATAACCAGAGCACGATGATCAAAATCAGGAAATTAACGTTGACATAATAAAAATCTAATCTTCGGACTTTCTTCAGAATTCACCAGTTGTCCCAATAATGTCTTTTTATACCAGAAGAAAATCCTAGATCACGCACTGCATTCTGTGGTCCTGTCCTTTAGCCTCCTTTAATCTAGAATAGTTCTTGGGTAGTCCTTTGTTGCAAGACATTAACATTTTGAAGGATACAGGCCAGCTATTTTGTAGAATGTCCCTCAATTCAGGTCAAACCCTCTGCTCTTACCTCAATCTATCACTGTTAGCTAAACCGCTATTAGTGACTGAAACCGTCCTGAATGTGATTCCAGTGTGGAGGGAGGGTCTAGGTCTTTTATCATAGCACCCTTTGAAAAATCAAGTGAAATCTACATTGGGAAACCCAGAAAATGGCAGTTACCTAATTGCCCTTAAAATAAAGGTCCCTTCTTTTAAGAGAATTAAAAACTAAAAGACACACAGAAAATCCATGCACTACAGAAAGTAATTGGCTTACCATACCCCCAAAGTATAGGAATTACTCATAAGACATTTTTAGAGGTCTCACTGTATCTTCTGAGAACTGCAATGTATATTAATCAACAAAAGAGGAACTAATAAGGCTGCAGCCCAGGGCACAGCATGAATCAAAGAAACTGCATCTTAAACCTGGATAAATAATGCAGTTGCTGACTTCACCCAGAGTTGGCACTCACAGACAATAATCGTGTACACAAGTACATCTATGACATTTTATATAGGCAATGGAGGTTACAGATTAATGTGTAGATGAATTATCTCATTTTGGCTTCCTTAATCTCTGCTGTTGAAATGTGTCTCTTGCAAAAGGAAAAGCATATTTTCTATAGAATCAAGTCCTGTATCTGAATCATAATTCTTCCACTTATTAGCCAGGTGGTTGTAGTGCCAAGCTCTGTGTCAAGCAAACAGAAGGTGCTCAAGATATGTTTCAGAAAACATTTCGAGAACGCTTTTACTCATTTTAGTGGTGAACTTTTTTTCCCCTACCTGGATATTTACCTTGATTAAAAAGAAAATGGCACAAATTCACCCATTCATTGACTCACCTTCCTTAGCATACTAAAAACATGGTTACGGGCACGGTGGCTCACACCTCTAATCCTAGCACTCTGGGAGGCCAAGGCGGGTGGATCGCTCAAGGTCAGGAGTTCGAGACCAGCCTGAGCAAGAGTGAGACCCCCGTC
>NW_012155173.1:697566-700066 GCF_000956105.1 Propithecus coquereli | reverse complement strand
AACACCCCAAATCTGACCACTTCTCACCATTTACGCCTGCAGTGGCCTCTCCCTAAACTGCTCCTTGATTTTCACTCTTCTGCCCCTCCAGCCCTTCCCCACACAGCAGTCAAAGCAAATGTCTTAAAACTTAAGCTGGATCATGCTACTCTTTTGCTGAAAGTCCTTTCAACGGTTTCTGCTGTACTTAGATTAAAATCCAAACTCTTTTCCCAAGCCCACGAGGTCCTCCATGATCTGGGCCCTGCCTGCCTCTGTGATTCCGTCTCTGCCTTTCTCCATGTCCGCTTGCTTTAGCCGCACTGCCTTGTTTTCTTTCCTCAAACAGGCCAGACGCATTTCTGCCTTGAGTTTCTCTACATGCTGCATGCTCTGCCTGGAACGCTCACATCCCGGTTATTTGCATGCCCGCTGTGCTCATCATTCGGGTTTCAGCTCCGAAGTCACCTCTTTGGATCAGGCTACCAATAAGCCCTTCCCACTCCCCCACTTCCCCTTTACAGAGTTTTGTTTCTCATAGCAATTATCACTTTCTGAAATCATCTTCTTGCATATCTTGTTCCTCCACTAGAATGTAAGTTCCATGAGGTCACTTACTACACTTGCAAAAGATATTTTACCTCTCCCTGGATTTCTTTCTTTCTTTCTTTCTTTCTTTCTTTTTTTCTAAGATGAAACATAACAGTCAAGTTAGTATTCCCCAAAAATGTTGGGAAACCTTTGACACGTTAAAATATTTATCAATCAGAAACCACGCTATTTGATTTGTGTTCATTTGACATGTTAAAGTGACACCAAAGTTTTCGCATTTTATTCTGGCTCTTTCGTCCATCTGCATCATCGTTCACTTACCGATCACCAACATCTTTACACACTGTTTAAATAACCAAGTCATTAGTTACAAACAGCAAAAAGTTAGATTCTGCCTTACATTTACTGTCACCTCCACGTGTGGGCCCCAGAAGAAGACAGAGTGTGACTGGGGAAGGACACCTGCTTTCTCGTCTGTCCTCAGGCAACACCAGGGCACTTCACAGACAAAATAAAGCCCCTGGAGTACGGGTGAGGCAGTGTTCCTGGATTTCTAAGTAAGAAATGTCAAAACAGCAAAGGGGATTCTGGGCACCTGGCAGTGGAGGCAGCAGTGTAGTGCAGTCGTTCAACTTCTTCGAATCTCCACATACAAAAGGCAGAGCGACTGTACGCGAAACCTCTCAAATACACGTGCAACGGTCACAACAAAACTAGGTGAACAGTGAACCCCAAAACACAAACAGGGGAGTATAAACCATCGACAGCACAAACCACGAACAGACTTGCTTTCTGTTGGTATCTGTGCTGACAGACTTTGAGAACAAGCGAACCTCAAAACAGCCATCAGCCACTTGCAGGAAGCTAGGTGGGCTCACATGAGAACAGCAGCTAAAACTCAAAGAGTTTCGGCCCCTGCAGCAGCAGGAGAGTGCAAGGGGCCCACAGCAAGAGGACTGAAGGGGCTGGCGTGGTCCAGCCCCTACGCACCCCACGAGCCCCTGTGAACTCCCGAGAGGAGGCAGCAGAAATCCCTTCCAGGAAAGGGAGCCACACTGGGGAGAAACTGCTGGGAGTGGAATCAAGATTGAGCAGGACAAAGACGAGAGAGAAGAAGGGAAAAGAAGTCGGGGAAGGGGACAGAGAAAACACAGAAAGCAGCTCTCAAATTTTTGAACACTATCACAGACAACAGAAGAGCTGTTAACTCTGTGAAGTTTAACTCTTTCTTGAACTTCATCGCATTCTAAAGTCAGGAAACTTAATTTCACATAAAAATAGATAACAACAAGCACTGAGGTAAAATCCCACACAAAGCTATTAAAAGAAAAATAAACAGGAACAGAACAACATCCCAATAGACAATGGCAGCATGCCTGAAAAATATGCCCACAAAACAGATTAAAACTACAAACTACTGTGTTGAAATGAGCTAAAGACATTATAAAAATGGTACAAGGCATGAAAGAACAACATATATCTGAATTATCAACACTTAGAAATAAGGGGCTAGAACTCAGGAAAAAATTAGAAATAAAAGAAATACCCTTTTGGAATATAAGAATAAAACCAACTCAACAGATAATGCCTTAAGAAAAACAGAAACACATAAAAAGAACAAAGAAAGGAATAAAAAAGATTTTAAAGAAAGTGAAAAATATTGGGGATAGGCAAGGAAGACTGAATACATGGCTAATTGGATCCTGAAGAAGAAAAACAATGCAAAAACCAGAAGTGATGCTAAAACCTTTAATTCAAAAAAATTTTCCCAAAATAAAGTTGTATGTTTCATAAGGACGTAGGGAATGGGATGATGATAATGAAGACTCAGAAGAGCGAGGGATGGGAAGGGAGGATAAGAAATTAGTTAGTGGTACAATGTACATTGTCTGGGTGATGGATACCCTGATTTGATCACTATGCAACCTATGAATGTAACTAAGCTACACATGCATCCCATAAATTTAGA
>NW_012155173.1:696140-696736 GCF_000956105.1 Propithecus coquereli | reverse complement strand
AGGATCGCTTGAGCCCAGGAGTTTGAGGTTGCTGTGAGCCAGGCTGACGCCACGGCACTCTAGCCTGGGCAACAGAGCAAGAGTCTGTCTCAAAAAAAAAACCAAAAAAGACAAAAACACGGTTACAGAATCTACAGGAATATTCCACTATCTTTTGGCATTCTAAGGTTCAGAACAGGAGAGGAGGCAATGGTACTGTACTCGAGCCTGGCTTTCTCAGAGTCCAAAGCTGACCTGCCATTTGCTGTGCTATCCACATTGTTGCTTATAGCTGGAATAATATTCATAGCTGTTCATAGTTCACAGCTGTATAATATGCATAAAGATACTATGTTTTATTTCTCCATTATCCTTCAATGCATATTGGAATTGATTCCAGTTTTTTGCTGATATGAATATTTTGATATATGTCTCCTAGCCTAAATGGGCAAAAGTTTCAACTTTATAAAATGATGGCAAGCTGCTTTCCAAAGTCATGGTGCTAATTACACCCCCACCAGCAAAATAAGAGCTCCTGTTGCTCCACACATTCATCGGCGTAAGTGACTAACTTTTGCCAATTTAATGTGCACAAAATGAAATACTGCCTTGGTCTT
>NW_012155173.1:692005-693790 GCF_000956105.1 Propithecus coquereli | reverse complement strand
CTACTGTGTTGAAATGAGCTAAAGACATTATAAAAATGGTACAAGGCATGAAAGAACAACATATATCTGAATTATCAACACTTAGAAATAAGGGGCTAGAACTCAGGAAAAAATTAGAAATAAAAGAAATACCCTTTTGGAATATAAGAATAAACCAACTCAACCGATAATGCCTTAAGAAAAACAAGAAACACATAAAAAGAACAAAGAAAGGAATAAAAAAGATTTTAAAGAAAGTGAAAAATATTGAAGATAGGCAAGGAAGACTGCCTATCTTCATGCAATACATGGCTAATTGGATCCTGAAGAAGAAAAACAATGCAAAAACCAGAAGTGATGCTAAAACCTTTCATTCAAAAAAATTTTCCCAAAATAAAGTTGTATGTTTCATAAGGACGTAGGGAATGGGATGATGATAATGAAGACTCAGAAGAGTGAGGGGTGGGGAGGGAGGATAAGAAATTAGTTAATGGTACGATGTACATTGTCTGGGTGATGGATACCCTGATTTGATCACTATGCAACCTATGAATGTAACTAAGTTACACATGCATCCCATAAATTTAGACAAATTAAAAAATATATATATTTTTAAAAACATGCATGAAACTGTATGTTTCAAACATGTTGAAAAACTGAATAGCATTCCTGAGACTACAGAGCCAAAATGACTACCCCAGACAGTCTAGTAAAATTACTGGACTTTAAAGAAAAAAATTCCCTGGGCATCTAGCAAAAAAGGACATGTGACATTAACCAAACAAAGTAAATTATCATCAGACTGATAGCAACATTTGCCAGAAGAAAATGAGGTAACACATTTAAGATACTCAAGGAAAGAAAGTACGAGCCAAGGATTTTATATCCAGTAAGGCTGACTTTCATGTATAAAGGACATAGAAAAGCTATTATCAATATTTAACAACTGAGGCAATATTGTTCCCAGGAACCTTCCTAAGGAATCTACCAGGGAGCAAACTTCTGACAAGCACAAATGACTGAAGAGACATCACCATTAGGACTAGTGGTGACAGACAGAGCCACCTGAGGACCAAGACGGAGAGAGTGTAGTGTACAATAGCTGCATGTTCTAGCAATGTAAACATAGCCTGACTAGTAAGAAATGGGGGGAGAACAGGAGAGAATATGCAAAAACAGTTAAAAGGTTTTCTGTAATCATGCCAGTGGTACTATCTGCATTATTTTCTGAGAGTATGAAAATATATTATTAATAGTAATTATGGAGTATTTGAATTCTATTATTCCTTTGGCCCTCAACAACCTGAATTCTCCATATGGAAGAAAGGAAATACAAATGTAACAGAGAAGAGGTTAAGTAAAAGCTCTGTAGTTTTGAATTTTAATTGGAAGTATCAATATAAACGTACGAGATATTTGTATACATATGTATAAGCATGTGTATGTATTTCCTAGCTCTATTCACTGAAAAGGCCTAGAAACAATGACCAACCCAGTAGCAATGAATATCCTAAGCTAGGTTTTGGATTGCGGGTATCATTTCTTACTAAAAGAAACCAGTGCTTCCTGAAGAAATGTCTGATTCCAGGTTTGGGAGCAGGAAATCCACAAGATGAGCCTGGAACTTATAATATCAGATAGCAAGAGAACTATCAAAGATCACTAGGTTTATGTAAAAAAAAAAGTACTCAGGTGCCAACCTGAAATATTTCTCACTAGCCAAAGATGGGACAGTTTGAGTTTCAATAATGATAATAATTGCAATGGATGAAAACCCATCAAATATGTTTAAATTCACCAGGCAAT
>NW_012155173.1:678832-690915 GCF_000956105.1 Propithecus coquereli | reverse complement strand
TCCTATGAGGCAGATTACATTTATTCTGCCCATTTTACAGATGAGGGAACTGAAGCACAGAGCAGTTAATTAACTTGCCCCCAATTACATAAATAGAAAAGTGGTAATGTGGTATTTAGAACCCAGGTCTTTCTGACTCCTGTGAGCAGGTCCCATATTCGATCCATCTCTTTTAGTGCTTGCCGCTGGGCCTGGCAGAGCAGGTGTCAGCATCTATTTATGGAATTAGACTGATTTACTGAATCCTAAAGATCAGGAAACAGATATTAAGATTACATAAGCTACTCCCTAGAGCATCACTTCTTAGAAGTAGAGAAGAAAGAAGTGATGAGCTCCTTTGAGCCCAGCAGTCACAGAGACCCTCCTCTAGGACAGACTGGTCTCCTCAGCACTAGGGCTCGAGTCCAAGCTGGCAAGATGCTTTCTGCATCAAGATTAAATGTGTCTGGGAAATCAGAGAGACGAAAGAAACAGCTACATGCTGCTGACAGCAGGGAGTGCAGCAAAAATGTTTTCTGTACCCTAGGAATGCGAAGTCACCACCCTGCCACATTGAATTATCAACTCCAGACTAAGAGGTAAGATGCTAGAGTTCATGTTTCCTCACTAGATGCTGGAAACTATCCCCAAAGAGGATGAGAAGCAGCATGGGACCGGTGGAAAAACCGTGAGCTCTAGAGGCAGACAGACGTGGCTCCAATCCGACTCCATCTCTTACCGACACCTGCCTCACCGGGGGCTGTCTCTATGCCCTTCTTCAGCTTTCTTTTTCTGCATGACACTTAATAGTGTCTGACACATTATATGTTGACTTTCATCTCTGTTTACTATCTGTGTCTTCCTAAAATATAAGAGATTTGAGGGCCAGGACTTTATTGTGCTCACTGCTAAGTCCCCAAACATCTAGAACAGTGTCTGGTTTTATAGGGTCTTAGTTTGTTCAAAGGTGTTGAATTAAGATATTTCAACTCTCTCTGCTTTAAGTTTCTTCTCTAGCAAGTTGGGGAAAATAGTGTGCACATTTAACCAAGAAAATTTAAATATAGGGCAAGAAGTAGGTGTTCAATAAATACCAGTTTTTTCCTTTCCATACTTTTTTTGCAATGTTTATCAGCTGAGGATAAAACTAATCAACTTGGGATAAAAGGTTCCCTTCAGAAAATAGATAAAGGCCTTTTAAGCTGGCAGTTGACTTGCTCAGGACAAGCTCAAAACCTACAAACCATTTTTATTATGAAGATGAGAGTGACAATGCATCACAGTAGGAATATGGGCACAGAAAGTCTCAGGCAACTGGCTTATGAATAATGCCAGTGAGCTGTGACTGATGGAAACAGGGTTGAGTGGAGACCTGCCAGGTCACATTACTAACAGGGGCCAGCAAACCAAACATAAATAATCTCCAGTTAAAGGCTTTCCAAAAATCCTGCCACGCCTCCATGGAATGTGACTGCTGGTGAATTGGGCATTCACTGGATAAAAAGTTTGTTGTGGAGGGCAAGGAAGATGAACAGAGGACAAGTACTTTGCATCTGCCATTGTATTTAATTCTTAAAACAATTTTACGAGGGTGGCATTTTTATCCCCATTGAACAAATGAAAAACCTGTGGCTCAGGGAGGAAGTGATTCCCAAGATTTCACAGCTCTTAAGTGGTAGCTCTCCTGGAATCTCAATTTTCTTTAGCCCGTACCAAATTGATTCCTGCAATACGTGCAGAGTATCTCTACAACACTCAAATATTCCATTGCACATTTTACAAGCTTTCCCCCACCCTCATGCCTCCAGAAAGAGAATATATTAAGATAAAATATTAGATATCTTCTAGATAATAATTGCTAGCTAATAAAACTTCAGCGAATTCATTGACTTTGGGGGGGGGTAGTCAATCAATAACATGTGGATTTCTGACATTCCTGTTAGCTCCAGAATAAGCCTATAAACTTTGAAACACCTTGTTCTTGTTTCATTATAAAACAGGAACCGGCCAGACGTATGTCAAGGAAGCTCTGTGAAGGTATAATTCAAGTAGAGATTCTCTTCTCTATTTTATAGTTGAGGAAATAGGGTTCAGAAAGGTACAGCAACTTGCCTAGAGTCACACAGCTTAGAAGAGGCAGAGTCCAGTTTGGCATCAAGTCTAACCACAAATCAAGGCGCTTTTAACTTCACCGTGTTATTGATCATATATTATTTGCCTGGTCACTAAACAGCCTTACTGTTTGGGATCTGGTAATGCTGGTTCTGAGACTGCTTGACCTCACCCTCCTCTTCTGCTTGGTATGGACAGGAGGCTGCCCTCTGCATGCTGAGTGCCCTGGGCTCCCAGAGCAGCTGGCTTCCCGCTCTGGCCCACGCAAGGAATCAGTGAGAGATTAGGAAGAGGACAACGGGAGAAGCTTGAGTATCTCTCCACCCTCTCTCTGCTTGGGTGGGCTATCCAGCAACGGTTCACCTCCTCAACTCAAGTAACTCAAGTGGCCACTGCACAGACCCACAGGTACCAGCTTTGGTCAAGTGACCCTGGCCTCTGGCCTCAGGAGCACCACCTTGGCTATTCCTCATCTCTGGATTACCTCTTTGCCCTCTTTTGAGTCTCAGCTTCTCTGTCACTTGTGTAACCATTTCCTTGCATTATTTTCTCCTCTGTTGTAAACACTGAGTGGTTTCTGTTGTCCTGGTTAGATCCTGACCAATATATTGATTAAGTTGCTGGACCTAGGGCACCAAGCAGCAGCCCGTGGTCCTGAGCTGGGGAAGCCGAATGACGACTGGGCTCTGTGTCTCAAGACCACCTGTTGGCCAAAAACCTCTGGCCAGACAAGAAGTGCTTTGAAGAAAGAACATGCTTTTCTTTTTCTGAGGTTCACAGCCATGAGATTGGGGTAAAATGAACACAGCTGGTATCCTAATTCCACAGCCCTAGAGCAAGAAAAATTCACCATCAACCATTAGCTTTAGCAGCGCTTCCCAAACTATTGAGAGGAGTACTAGATGCACGGAATGTTCCTAGGTATTTCGTGATGAAAAAGGGTTCTGAAAAATGCTTGATTAAACAAAGTTAACCAGATTTCTTCACAGCTGGGCTTTGTAATGTGCATTATATATAAAAAAAAAAAGGTTACAGTATATGCAATGTAACAATTCTGAATTTTATGGAATCAGAAAACATACCAACAGCTTTGGGTCTAATATTTCAAGGAACACAGTTCTAGAAATGCTGGTTCATGGTATTAGTGCTAAGTCCTCCAGTGGCCTTCAAGGTCCTTCATGGACTGGAAACTGACCACTGCTCCACGCATCCCTAGCTACACTCCTTCCTGTGTATGCTCCAGCCACACGACGCCTCACAGATCCGACCATGCCACGTTGTTTGAGGGCCCCTTGCCTCTGCGTGTGCTACTTCTTTCCCCTGCTCCTAGGGAATGCCCATTCCTTCTGTGAGGCCTCATCCCAGATGCATCCTTCCCTGGAAAGCTTCCCCTCAGCACCCAGGCAGAAGTGATTAGTCGTGCATTTGAACACCTACCGCCATATACAACATTCTATCATAGCGGTCACCACCCCTATTGCAACTCTGCTTACTTTCCTTCTCTGCCGCTGCACTGTCCTTAAGAGCATTGACCGAGTCTTATTTGTGAGTGTGTGCAAGCCCGTGTCCAGGGCAGAGCGGGCACCTGGTCACATCTGCAGGGGAAGAAGTATCCCAAGATTTCAAATGCTTGTAGCGTTTTCTGCTACCAAGGCTTAATTATAACTTACTTAAAATTCACAGTAAATAAAATAAAAGCTCTACTGTTAAGATGATACCTAATAAACCAACTTTATATTAATGTGGCTACTTTTATTATAATAACAGTAATTTATTTTTTTCATCCTACAATCAACTGAAAAACAACCATCAAGAAACATGGATTAACACTGCTGTGAGAAAGGTAGCCACTAGGTGTCAGCCCAGGAAAAGAGGAGGAAGTGTATACTTACTAGTGTTTTACTTTTCCATCCAATTATCACTATAAATATCAAATATTTAAACAACAAAATATTAGGCAATTAAAATTATCTATTAAAGGAATGTTTTTAAAAAGATATATAAAATTTTGACATTTCCCCCTTGCAAAATAGTTTATAAATGGTGTTAGTTTAACCCTTATTTGTCAAGAAACATTTGCACAGATTGGAGAAATTGACTCCTAAGAGGAAACCAGCTCAGTTTTCTCCTGAAATGCCCTCAAACTGCATGTAACACGGACCATATGGTAGTCACCATTGCAGAGAGCGGTCAGAGGAAAGAGCGTGGTCGCTAGAATGAGGCAGATGGAGGGTCCGAATCCTAGCTCTGCCACTTCTTAAAAAGTGACATAACCTTTTCTAGCCTCGGTTTCTCATCAGCAAAATGGGGCTACACCACACTCTCCATATGGGGCTGTAAAAATTAAATAAGGGAATCTATGTAAAGAGCCTGGCATATAATAAATGCTTGATATTCTTTTCTTTTCCCTAAGACTTTAAGTCTTAATGATTTATTTAACAAAACTCTTTTATAGCTCCCCAACAATGAAGGAACTATATGATAATTACAAAGTGTGATAATTTCCTACATTCAACGTACAGCACTGAGCATCTTCTATGTATGAGGCTCTCTGCCAGGGATACATGAGCAAAGATGACACGCCACTGCCCTCTGGAGCAGGCTTCCATTTCTTTGTGGAAGGGAAGTGTCAGACTGAATGTGATGTAGCCCTGCATCCAGACCCCACAGAGAATCAATGTGGATGTATGTCCGAGGGCTGGCAGTGGGGGTGGGGTATGGCAAGAAATCTACAGTTTTACCCTCTAATCATCATAAATACTATAATGTCCTCCATAGGACAAACCTCCCATCCCTCCATCTTATGTTACTGAGCCTCTACTGTGTGCTGAGGGTATAAAAAAAGAATAAGCCATCCTGTTCTTGAGAAGCTCACAATCTAGCTACACATATGAGGCCATATAGCCCTGTTTCAGGCTCCAAATTGTCAAATGTTACCGCTGCTTGAAAATGGATCAGAAAGATTTCACTCTCAGAGTCTCACTGAAAAAGTAAAAGACCCTAAAGTGAGATAATTTGATTTAAAACACCAGTAACAACAACCATTTCTCTTTGCCGCTGCTTCCACAAAGATACGGTATTTAAAACTGCCACCGCGGATTCAGGTTAATCCATGAACACACTCCCCTTTTGTGTATTTCTAACTAGAACAGAATATTTACTGCGCATGAGGATTTCATAGAGGACGATCCTCTCCAGACCCTGAATGCCTTCGGTTAGCACCATGTAGCTTCTGGGCCGAGCCTTTGTTTTACGTTTACACATTCATTGTGTGGTATCTGTGTGGGCCTATTCTTCTCATACTCTAAGATGAAGCTGTGGACAAAATTTTTTTTTTAAAACTAAGTATCTATATTACACTGAAATGTGAATATGACCACAGTATTTCTGATGCATAGCATGGGAAAATATTAATAGGTATCAGTCATTCATTTGTTCAATAAACATTTAACGAGAACCTACTAAATACCAGACTCTGTGAGAGACACCAGGCATATAAAACATGGCCCCACCCTAAAGGAGCAAAGTCAGAAAGGAGCCAGGATTATTAAATGAGCCCAAGAGAAAACCTACAATTCCTCCAGGATAGTCTAAGATACACTAGCTGTGTTTTATTTCTCAAGTATTTTAGAACATACAGCAATTTCGTTTTAATCATATTCAGTGATGCTCTTTGAAATCATTCAGTTGAGCTTGATCATAGTGTTTAAGTAGATTTCCTGCCAGTTCTCATCTTCTCTCACTTAGGGACCTACTTTTTACTTGGGCAGTCTACTTCTAGAACAACGGTTCTCAGTTCGTCCATCATTTATTGTGTGACTCCAGGGTAACAAGGACTCCCAAACTGTGCTCCTGAGCAACATCAGTGTCCCTGTGATGTGGACGGGGGAGATTTGGTGCCAATATTGAACGGTCATCTTTTCTCAACAGGCAAAAAATGGTTTGATGAAATAGCAAAAAAAAGAGAAAAAACACCAAAACTCCTCAATTATATTTTCTTTTATACTTTAAGAACTTTAGTTTTTAAAATGACCCTATTTTTAAATCTTTGGTACCTACCACCCCCATTTACCTGTAGGTGCTGGTAAGCAATAACGTGAATAAATACCAAGTAAATATTAAAGGAAATAATATGTGATTTCTTTCAAATCCTTTATGTATCATTTGAGATAAAAGCCATACTTGCACAATTAGCTCAAAGGCTAGGACTACATAAGCCAGAATTTCGCTGTGTTTTGCACAGTTGCAGGTACTCTGACACCAGATGAACAAGTGTGGACACTACTGCTCTAGAATGTGGCAGTCTCATTCTTCTCCTTTTCCTGTACTTTCCTGTCACCCAGGAAAGATCACTGCCATTTATTTAATAGCTACTATCACCAAGGCACTGTGCTGGTGTTTTACATGTGTCATTGCTATTTTCCCAATAGTCCCACAAAGCAGGGGTGATTTCCATTTCACAAATAAGGAAATTGAGGCTCAGAGAGGTTAACTGATGACAGAGCCAGAGTTAAACCCCAGGTGATTCCGAAGGCCACACTCTTTCCATCACACTTGGTAGCCTCCTTAGCTACTGAGAGCCACAAAGCTACAGTGCTGGTGATTGGGGTCCCAGAGGTGAAAGCGCCTCCCCTTATCTCTGCTTCATTTCCAGGACATGATCTTGACTTGAGATGACTGCTAAAATGAGAAGAAACGGTAACCAATAAGTTACCAGCCCCTTCTCCAGTCTACCTTAGACTCCCAAAGTCCATGCATCTGCTTAGCTCAGGCATGTAGGATTTGGCGATAATTCCAAGTAGATAGTAATTCCAAGGCAAGTAGATAGCTACTTGCCTAAAATAAACTGGAAAATAAGAAAACCTTTCACAAGCTGGATGTGGTGGCTCGCGCCTATAATCTCAACACTTTGGGAGGCTGAGTTGGGAGGATTGCTTGAGGCCAGGAGTTCGAGACCAGCCTGAGCCACACAGCAAGATCCTGTCTCTACAAAAAATTAAAAAAAAAAAAAAAGCTGAATATGGTGGCATGCACTTGTAGTCCTAGCTACTTGGGAGGCTGAGGTAGGAGGATTGATTGATTCCAGCTGCAATGAGCTATGATCACGCCACTGCACTCCAGCCCGGGTGACAGAATGAGACCCTATCTCAAAAAAAGGAAAAAAGAAGAAAACTTCTCACACACTTTTCCTACAAAGCATGCTCATAGCAACATTATTCACAATAGCCCAAAAGTGGAAACAGCAGAAGTGTCCATCAACAGATAAATGGCTAAACAAAATGTAGGGAGGTGTGTCTGTGTGTGTGTGTACAAATACATACACATACACAGTGGAATATTACTCAGTCTTAAAAAGGGCTGGAGTTCTGAAATACGCTATAAACCGGATAAACTTTGAAATCATGCTAAATGAAATAAACCAGACACAAAGGACAAATATTATATGGTTCTACTTCTATGATATACCTACAATAGGCAAATTCATAGAGATAGAAATTAGATTAGACGTTACCAAGGGCTGTGGCGAGAGGGAAATGGAAGTTATTGCTTAATGGGTACAGAGTTTCTATTGGGGGCGATGAAAATAGATAGTGGTGACGGTTGTACTACATTGTGAATGCAATTAACATCATTGAACTTGATACTTAACAATGGTTAAAATGACAAATTTTATATTACATATACGTAAAATATATGTGTATATATGTATATAGTACCACAACTTTTAAAAAAGGAATGGCTCTTTAAGCAGATGGGGTTGAGTCCTGGCTCCACCATTCCCTTGCGGAGTGGAGGACCCAGAGCCTCACGCAGGCACACGCGCTCCAGGCTGTACCTAACTTACCTAATTCCCCCTTTCCCCGGGTTTCCTTACTTCCTTATTTCTCATCCTGCTGTACCGTACACAGTGTCTTAAGGGTTCCTCCAACCTTTTTTTTTTTTTTTTTGAGACAAAGTCTCATTTTTTCACCCTGGCTAGAGTGTAATGGCGTCAGCCTAGCTCACAGCAACCTCAAACCTCTGGGCTCAAACGATCCTCCTGCCTCAGCCTCCTGAGTAGCTGGGACTACAGGCGTGCACCACCACACCCGGATAATTTTTCTATTTTTAGTAGAGATGGGGTCTCGCTCTTGCTCAAGCTAGTCTCAAACTCCTGATGACCTCAAGTGATCCTCCCACCTCGGCCTCCCAGAGTGCTAGGATTACGGGCGTGAGCCACCGTGCCCAGCCCTCAAACCTTTTTTTTTAGCACGAGATGGAGGCACAGACCTATTAGTCATATCCCTTATGTGTGTTCTGGGAATCCTCTGCTTTTCTTTGGAGGGCAGGGAGCACACACCACCCCATCAAGGGTTCTTAATTCTTTCTGTCTTGAATCATTCTTAGGCTGAGTCAACCGAAATCTGCCTCTTAGTGAGTCTGTGACCAGTTTGGTCCCTACAGTCAGACTCCTGCTCACAGACTGATATTTCTTCTACTTGGAGGGCTTCAAAATGTAGCATTTCAAAGCTTTATTCACAAAGGTGTTTGGTGGGATATTAATTATAATACCAAAAGATTGGAAACAACTTAAATGCCGGACATGGGAGAGTGGTTACAGAAATTACGGTAGCTGTACTTGACGGCATATTCTGCCTCCATGTAAAAATGCATGTGATATCGTGCTAAATGGGAGAGAAATCAACTTTTAACTTAGATTTCATTGTAGTTATGTAAACCCTTTGCGTCATGAAAATAGAGTATATATGAAAGGCATGCATACGTTTGATAGGACTATGGTGATGTTTTAATTTTTCTATTTCTTAAAATATTTTTCTATTTTCTATTATACTAAAAAAATATAAAAATAGGTGATTTTTTTTGTTTTTTTTTTTTAAAACCCATGAGATCAACAGAGTTACTCAACCAGTATACAGATACATGCAGTGTTTTCTCAACCTGCTCCGACACGGCCTCGTGCATTCATGCTTGAAAGCCAGGCTATCAATCTGCTTTTATCTTAACTTCTGTGTCTTCAAGGGGTTTTAAGTGGATAAATATGACTCAGCAGAATCATGGGCAAAATCAGGGGCCGTAAGGTGGATGACACCAGTATACCCACAGCCAAACCTGGAAGCTGGCCTCGTGGGATGGACTAAGCAAGCACGACTGCGGGGAGTGGGCTGCCGCCTGTTTAAGCGGTTTGCTTGCTGCCCCCGCTCCAGCATTCGCCCCTCGAGGGCAGGGGCTGTGCTCCATTCACCTCCGAAGTCTGGCTAGCAGGCTGGCCCAGAGGAGGCCACAAGAGCTAGTTGAATAAACAACTCCCATAATGCTCTGTCTACACTGGCCTTTCCGTGGATACCCGCGCCGGAGAGGAAGCATCTTCAAGCACCAATGTCCATGGATGCATTTTGCTTTTTAATTTAACATTTACCATAGACCTGCAGTGGGCCAGACTGGGGGGAGGTGTCTTCAAATGCACAGTTTTAGGATGACTCCATGTAGTATGAGCTGTGAAATAAGAAACTCCGAGCAAAAAAAGAGATGAAATGAAAGCACACAAATCTATCTTCAAAAGTTCTTTAAAACTGACACCATTGTGCTATGAAATGTCTTTCAAAGGGGGTGGGGTTTGTCTTACTCAGATTTTATGATGATATAATTTTAAACAAAGAAGTGAGGTAAAAGATTCTTTTAAAAATTCATTCGTTCTCCCTAGAAGGAAGAAAGGGGAACATTCAAGACAAATTCAAGAACCACACTGCTATATGCATCTGCCAAAAGTTGCAACCTTCTACCAAGCAGAGAAAGGATGCTTGGCCTAGCAATTAAAATCATTTGTCTTTTATCCCCTTCTTGCCAAAAAGGACCCCAGCCCTAACTAGTTAATCCCTAACACACACTGCTACTCCCAGAGTTGCCTGGCAACTGCTGGGAGGCGTGTCAGAGAGCAAGAAAGGCCTAAATAAATGAGCTGGAGCCCGGGCTGCGCTTGACATGGATAAAGGGGGTTTCTCCGAATGGGGCTGCCTGGCTGCTTGTGGTTCTGTCATTTAAGTAGAGAAGAACAAGTTGGCTTGGCTGATATTGTTAAATATCTTGGGCTTTGCATCTGATTTTCTCCAGGTGACTGAAAAATGGGTCACATGCCCTTGTGATTTGCAGACACCCTCCCCTCCGTCAGGCAGCAGCAACCTCCAAAGCCGAAGACAGGACAGCATGCAATGTATATGCACCAAACAGAGGCTGAGGGCCAACCCCCTGCCTCAAAGGCTTCTCTGTTCCCTAATTTCTTTCACCCATTCCTCTGTCCATTATTCCAAAATATACTCACTGATGCCTACATACTGTGCCATAACCTGCGCCTGGCACTAGAAAAGCAGAGAGAGAGTCATTAACACGGGACACGTGGAAACTAGAACAAAGACAGATGGGAGGGTGTGGTGGAGGAAACCTAGGTTTGGAGGCTGCCCCCTGGCTCTACTGTATCGCAGGAAGCCACTGCCAGTCTGAGCTCCATCCCCCGTCTGTGCAGTGGCCAGTGAGGGGCCGTCATGAGAACAGCTGGCGTCGTGGATGTGAAGCAACTGGCAGAGGAGCTGAGCTCCGACCTGGTGGGAGCCACAGAGGAGGCAGTGGACTTGGCCGTGGCTGGACACCCTTGGCGTCTCACTTTCTGATCCCCGAGAGAGCCCTTTGAAACAGTTCACCTGGCCTGAAGAGACGCACCACCAGTGAGCCCACGCGGGCCCTCCCGCCCTGGGCCCGGCTCCGGCCTCCCCAGCAGACCAGCGGAAGGCACGAGGCACGGATGGACGCAAAGGAGCAGCCCAGCGCCGGGCCCAGGGCTGGGCCTCAGCAAGTGGCCCCTTCCTCCTCCTCCTGGACTGGGGAAAGAAAACAAAGATCAAGAGTCTCCCTGGCCAGCTGCATTTTGAATTTTTTCCAGTAGGAAAGGAAAAAGAAAGGCCAAGGAGTTAGAAATCTCAAGTGAGCTCTGAGCCAGGGAAAGGGTCTTTCAACCCTGCTGCAGAGGGGGAGCTGCCCATCTCTGCCTCACAGGCCAAAGCTTGATCCCCCTCACGGAGCCAGGCGGGGCCGCTCGGGAGCTGTCCCCCAACCTGCTCCAGGCTGGAGGGCCTGCTCAGCAGAGAGGAGGCAGGCTAGGGACGGGGGACAGTGCTAATCTTCGCAGGGCTGACAGGGCAGGCGCCGGGCTGGGCTTATTTAAGCTTCTCTGCAGTCCTGCATGGAGGGGATCACACATCCATTTTACGGAAGAGGAACTGAGGATGAGAGGGGCAAAGTAACCTGCTCAAAGTCACAAGGTAGGTAGAAGTAGAACAGTGAGGAGCGCGCTGAAGTCTGTCACATGTCCTGTTTTAAACAAAACACAACGCTGTGCCTTTGCAGTGACCTGAGATCCATGACTGCGCCACTGGCCCAGGGTGGAAAACCACCCACCCTGACCTGTGCGGTCAGCACCCCAGCACCCTGCGTGGCGAGAACCACTGTGAGGCTGCCCTGCATTCCCCCTACCCCCTGCCTTCTCCCCTGCCGGCTCTCTTCATCCCCCAGACTCCTGCCGTCCTCATGCCCTGCCCTGCCATCTGCCTCAGGGGCTCCCCCCTGCAGACTTCTACCTGTTTCTGGCCACCAGCTTCCTCCCTCACCCTATGTATCAAAGGCCTTAAATGCTCTTGCATCCTTTGACCCAGTAAATCCATGTCAGGGAATGTACCTAAGAATTTATGCAGATGCATGAAGATTTATATAAGGATGTTCAACATGGTGCAGTTTAAAATCCCAAAATAGGCCAGACGCAGTGGCTAATACCTGTAATCCTAGCACTTTGGGAGGCTGAGGCAGGAGGATGGCTTGAGGCCAGGAGTTCAAGACCAGCCTGAGCAAGAGTGAGACCCCATCTCCACAAAAAATTGGAAAAATTAGCCAGGTGTGGTGGCACACACCTGTAGTCCCAGCTACTCAAGAGGCTGAGGCAGGAGGAT
>NW_012155173.1:661491-678612 GCF_000956105.1 Propithecus coquereli | reverse complement strand
CCCAAAACAACAAATGCTGGCGAGGATGTGGAGAGACAGGAACACTCTTACACTGCTGGTGGGACTGTAAATTAGTGCAACCTCTGTGGAAAAGAATTTGGAGATACCTCAAAGAGCTAGAAACAGAAATACCATTCGATCCAGCAATAGCACTATTAGGCATCTACCCAAAAGAGCAAAAGATATGCTATAATAGAGTCATCTGCACCCGAATGTTTATGGCAGCACAATTCACTATTGCAAGGACGTGGAAACACCCAAGTGCCCATCAATTCATAAGTGGATTATTAAAATTTGGTATATGTATACAATGGAATATTAATCATAAGAAATGACAGTGATCTAGCACCTCTTATATTTTCCTGGATTGAACTTGAGCCCATTATCCGAAGTGAGGTATCATAAGATCGGAAGAATGGGCTCCACTTATACTCGCCATCAAATTGGTACTAACTGATCAACACTAGGGTGCTCACATGGCAGTAATACTCTCCAGGGATTAGGAGGATGGGGGGCAAACCTACAACTAAAGGACACGGGGAGCATTGTAGAGGGGAAGGGCATGCCTCTAACCCTCACTAGGGTGAGGCAAAGACATAAAATGTAGCCATAATGTTTGTACCCTCATAATACCCTGAAATAAAAAAAATAAAAAAATAAAGAAGAAAAATGATAACAACCTGTGAATGGGGCCACTTATTTGCCTTTTAAAAGCCCCACAGGCGATTCTGCTCCACAGCCAGGGCTGAAAACTACTGGGGCCCCTGGTGGGATATGTGAGGCCATTATAAACGATGCGAAGGAGAGTTTTTATGTAATGTGAAAAATGCTTACACATACTAAAGGCCAAAACAAATCAATAACTGGGATACTGGATTGCTTTGCCAGGAATATCTCAGCTGCCTAAAAGAAAGTAAAAACGCCAAAACTCTAAAATGGAATGACACAAAAACAACCCAAAAATCCTAGAACCTAGATGGAAACAGGCTAACACTGGTATCGCACTCCAGATAATGGGATTATGGGTGTTTTGTCTTTTCTAGTCCTCTGTTACTTTAAACATTTTTTTTACCAAGGCCAGTGCTATTTTTATAACCAGAGGAACAACTAAAAGACAGTGGCCGAGGGGGACCTCCGTATCCCCCAGCACCGTGCTGCTTGCCACCAGGCAGGCTCACCCCGGGCACCATTCTCCCCAGCCCTGCAGCCACCGTCCCCTCCCCTCTTCTAGGGCTCACACATGCTTCAAAGTCATTATTGTAAATTAATCCCCCAAACAATCTTATATGGGAAATGTTATCATTCTCTCAGATGAGGAGAACTTGCCAGAATTAAATCTATGGTTTAGAAACCATCTAGGTAACAGGGTGGTGACCTTTATTTGTCTCAATGCTTGGTCGGCAAACTTCAGGGCCTCTGGTTTCCCTCCTGGCTTTACAGAGGAAGGCCATTCTCGTCCAGATGAATGAGGCCGAACGCCTGACAGACTTGGCGTGGTTTGTTGATTCTAAGATGAAAATTCCAAGATGTTCCCATTGTAACATCTCCGAAATCTGGATGTGTCTTGTAATTGGTGGCATCCTTCAATTATAATTGGCGGCTCTCCTCCCGTTCTTAACAGCACATGAACTAATCGTGCATCTTGCGACTGAATGGCAGCTTGTGTTCAAGGAAAAGCGCCACGTCTACAACCAAACCCATCACCTTATCTTCAAAACGATACTTTTAATGACTAGGTAATATTCTGTCACGGGGATGTACTTCACCTCACCAGTTACCTGTTATGGACTCCTGGTCTGTTCTAGCTTTTTTTACCATTATAAATGCTGCTACTGTCAACAACTCGTCATTAAGCTTTCCCTTTCGTCATCCTCCTCTCCCAAGCTCCAAATCGTTTGGAGACATTTTGACATTTCTTGCCCCTCGTCTCCACATCTGACCTATTATTGAGAGTCTAGTCATTTCCTCCTTCATGGTAGCTTTTCCTGATGGCCTTCTTCTGGTTCCCATAAGATGCCTCTAACTGGTCTCTGCCTCCAGCCTCTCTTTCAGGCTGTCACTATATTACTTCTCAAACCTGACCTCAGACATGTCACGGCTCTGCTCAAAAACTATACTCCCAACAGGGTAAAGTTCACACTCTTAGCCTAGTGTTCATGGCTCTGCCAAATTTGGCTCCAACCTCTCCTGCACCCTCCACCCCCAACCCATCTCTCCAGACAACATGGCCCACTCCTCGGCCACGAAGGGTCCTGCCTCCAAGCCTTCCCTTCCTCGGTTAACTCCACACCCACCGCAGGCAGGGATGCTTCTGTCTGTCTTTTTCCAAACCTTACTCATCAGTCCCAGTTCAAGTCTCACCTTTCTCATGAGATGTGTTATGGCTCATTTGATTCTTACAACAACCTGGAGATATAGAAAAGTAAGGTATACTTATCCTCATTTTGCAGGTGAAGAAACTAAAGTTTAAACAGATTAAGTGGGTTGCTCAGGTTTTATGCAGCTAAGAAGTACAGAGCTGGCTTTAAACTCCAGGGTTCTGTCTTTAAAGCCAGTGCCTTTCAGAGCCAAGTGCAAGTACAGCCATAAACTCCTCTTGTGGAGCAACTTGTGCCCAGATCATGTAACCAGCACTGTGTACCAAGATTCACCAGCCTCTGGATTCTAGCTGCATACCTACTGACAAGGAGATGACTATGAGAGTGAAATACTTCAACTCTGTCAGTTCCCAGCAGCCCAAGGACTGGGCCAATTGTGCATTCCCATGTTAGAGAGGGGAAGACAACAAGAGTTTCCTTGAACTATGCCGGCTCTCAAAACAATGCTGAACCTGAGATCATCACAAACAATTGGAACCACCTCACTTTGAGATGAGCAGGGCACAGGATATTGCTTTGAGCTATTGTGCTTTAGAGAAACTAAGGGAAATACTTCTCGGAAAGCAAAAACAGAGCGTATCCCTTGTATTATGTGACCATGTGACTGTGACATTGCCCGGAGCTCAGGCAGCCTAGGTCAGGCCTAAGTGCTGGATGGAAAATGAGGAGGGCGGTGGTAGCATGCTCCTCCCTGAACACCCACCGTCCTGGCCACTTCACAGACAGGCCCTGGGTGAAGGGAAAACAAGGTGTTTGCTATTACTCTGTGTTTCATTTAGACACACCACGAAGTCAGGGCAGTAAAAAAAGACTTACCAGTATATTAACTGTGGCTCATAAGGAGTATTATCGCAGCTTACTCTCAGATTTTCTACATAAAATGCATTGCCTCACATCTCCTCATCTTTTGTCATTTCATCTAAATTAGATGCTATGGATTACAGAAATGAACACAAATGAACAGCCCTGGCCTGCAGGCAGTGCAACCCATTCTGGTTCCTTGCGTCCCACTCTGACTAGGCTGGGTGTGGCTGAGTCACTCTCGTGCTCAAGATGAAGGGAGCCCCGTGCTCCTGAAAGAAGAGGCCCGTCAGAAAGACTGCCTCAAAAGTTCTCTCCTATACAGGGTGACCAGGTCCCTAGGCCAAATTCTCCACTCTCCTTGGCCAGGAGCCAAGGGTAGGCCAAGTAGAGAAATATCAAACAAAGCTTCTCACGGGAGCTGGGAGAACTGGGACTGTCTGTGGTTTCAGGGAAGACCTGATGTCTTCACATCCTCACGATAACCAATCACCTCATAAGGCAGGAAGGGGACATAGATGAGCAAACCGAGGCTCTAAGAGGTGGCAGGGCCATGGGGGAGGCCCAGTCCTCATGTGCCTTGTAGTCATGCACACCAAGCCGTGAATTCCCAGGATGCTCTGCTTTCTCAAGTGCGAGCAGAGATCCTGTTGAGGGACAGGGGCAGCAAGGCACGGGAGAAAGCAGGGCTTTGGGCCCATCTGGCTCCTCCCACGGCCAGTCATTCCTCCTCTCTGAGTCTCGGTTTCCGCCTTTGTAAAGCGGAGGTGATCATCGCCACTCCACGGGTGACCGTAAGTCCTCGGCGACGGCAGGTGAGTGTGAAGGGCCTGGCATGTATCTGACATGGTCACTATCCAGGGTGGGGTTGGGGGAGGGTTTCAGCAGTCACCAAGCAGCCAGTGTCTCACAGGACAGCATGGCTTCCTTGTGCTAAGATGTAACGCAAGGAGAGAACACCCACCCATGACCCTCCACCACAAAGACATACAACCTCTCCTTGGTGAATTCAAAAACCAGAAGAGTCACAGGATTTCCTGTGGCCCCTGAGGTATGAGTCTGGGCCCTGACCAAACACAAACTCTGTAACAGGCCAAGAGGCTACTCACCGGCTCGATTTTCAGAGCGTTTCGGTAGCTCCCAAAGAAAGCCGCCTGGGCCTTGAGGAACGCTCTGGCCACACCATCACCAGTGGTCGTGGAGACCTTCTTCAGCCTGTTCTTCAGTGAAGAAATCTGGTGACGGACAAAAAAGAAACGCATACTGAGGACAGGGTCAAAGGAAGATGGCTGACAAGCCCAGTACACATGGAACCCAAGAAAATCCAAGGGACCGGGGACTGATTTGATACCTCACCTGCTGGGAGAACAAAAATGTGTTCAGTATTAGGGCATGTTTTTGAAATTGAAATGAATGTTCCTCTTATTAGAACATGTCTAATAAAAACAAAAACTGTTATTTAACCACTTACTACATGCCAGGTTCAGCACTTTCACAAATAATTCCTTCAACAATCCTGTAAGGAAGGGATCAGTGTTCCCATCTTACAAGGATAAAATAGTCTCAGAGAGGTTAGGTTACACACCTAGGAACAAACCCAAGAAGTGGCCAAGTTGGAATTTGACTCAAAGTCTTCTGATCTGAGCCCAAATTACACAAAAACTTTTAGTTCCATTCCCTCTAGAAACTACTTGCAAGTACTAAAAATAAAAGGCTTACTTGTATACCTCACTATACTCTAAAAGAATAGTGGCTTATAGATATATACTGAACAGGTTAAAACAAAATAGATAAGAAAGCGATGGCAATGGAGAAGAAAGCAGTGGCTGATAATAGATTTAGTATATAAATGTAGGCTACAAGCTCTTACATGGTGGCTAGGAAGGGGTTCAAAATTAGTAGCCAAAGAAAAGAGGCAAACATGAAAATTCTGGGTCCATGTGTTAAAAACAAACCAGTTGCTCAAATGAATAAAGATTTTCCTGAAGGCCGGGCGCGGTGGCTCACGCCTGTAATCCTAGCTTTCTGGGAGGCCGAGGCGGGCGGATTGTTTGAACTCAGGAGTTCGAAACCACCCTGAGCAAAAGCGAGACCCCGTCTCAACCAAAAATAGAAAGAAATTAATTGGACAGCTAAAAATATATATAGAAAAAATTAGCCGGGCATGGTGGCGCATGCCTGTAGTCCCAGCTATTCGGGAGGCTGAGGCAGAAGGATTGCTTGAGCCCAGGAGTTTGAGGTTGCTGTGAGCTAGGATGACGCCACGGCACTCTAGCCGGGGCAACACAGTGAGACTCTGTCTCAAAAAAAAAAAAAAAAAAAAAGATTTTCCTGAAAGCGAGACTTCAAAGAGCCTTTTCCCATCAGTCAACGTAAGAAAGACTGTAATATGGTAGCTGTCGCCCTCAACATCAAGCTTCCCAGACTTTCTAATATGCCCGTCATTCATCTCAGGATGCCGTATTGCACAAACGTCAGAGCACACCATTCACGCTGCGTTCCATGTGAAAGTTGTCCCTGAAATTGTACAACGTAGTGACCTCGAATCATTCATTCACTCTACAAATAGTTATGATTGCCTACCATGCCCAGGACTATGTTAGGTGTTGAGGATACAATGGTCAGTGAAACAAGACACAGGCCTTGCCCTCATTCAGGTGACATTCTAGTGAGAAAAATACATGGGACTTCACTATCGTGACAAGCCTGTAATAGAGCTTGCCAAGGAGGTCAAGGAAGGCCTCCTGGAGGAGAGCAGGCAGGCTTGAACTGAGATCCAAAGGATGAGTTAAAGTAGTTAAGTAGGCAAAGAGGGGAGGGAATAGTGTGTTAAGTATGGGAGGTGACATGCAAAGGCCCTGTAGGAAGGAGGTGTTCAGAGAACAGAAAGAACTGCAGCTTCAGTGGAAAGAATGAGGGGGAATATGGTTTAAAATGAGGAGGGAGAGAAAGGCAGGGGCCAGCAGGGATTTTTTCCTTCATCTTGAGAGAAAAAGAAAGCTAATGAGTGTTTTTAAGCACGCAGGTGACGTATCAAGAGCGCATTTCAGGGCAAGAAATTCTGCAAGGGGTTTGGATAAAGGACTATCCAACAGTCTGACACTATTGAAGAATAAAACTTAGGGCCCGGCAGGGTGGCTCATGCCTGTAATCCCAGCACTTTGGGAGGCCAATGTGGGAGGATCAATTGAGGCCAGGAGTTCGAGACCAGCCTTGGCAACATAGCAAGATCTCGTCTCTATAAAAAATTAGCCAGGCATGGTGGTGCACGCCTGTAGTCCCAGCTACTTAGGAGGCTGAGCCAGGCGGATTTCCTTGAGCCCAAGAGTTTGAGGTTGCAGTGAGCTGTGACTACACCATTGCACTCCAGCCCAGGCAACAGAGCAGACTCTGTCTGGGAGGGGGCCCATGAATCACGCACAGATTCGTAGTATGAATGAGTATGAATGAGTGATGATTATTTTTCCAGGCATAGGGTTCATAGCTCTCCTCAGATTCCTGAAGGTGCCTGTGAACCTAAAAATACAAAGACTCACTGATCTAGGATGGACTACGTCCACTTTAGAAATGATCCATGGACATTACGTCTTGTTGCCAAGCTTCTGATAAGGAAATTTTTAATAGCTTATTGAGTTCTATATCATATATGATAAAAATCATTCAATTAAAGTATAGCGTTCAGTGGTTTTTCACGTAGTCACAAGGTGGTAGAGCCATCGCTACTACCTAACTCCAGAACATTTTTATCACCCCAGAAATCCCCACCAGTTCTACTCTCACTCCAGCCCTCAGCAACCCCGGCAACCACTAGTCTACCTTTTGGCCCCAGGGACTTGTCTACTCTGGACATTCCACATAAAAGGAATTGACGATATGTGGTCTTTTGTGACTGGATTGTTTCGCTTTGCACAAGGCTCATTATGAACAAGGATCACCCACGTTGTGGCACGTGTCAGTACTTCATTCCTTTTCATGGCTGAATAATATCCCCTTGTATGGATAGACCACATTTTATTTATCTGTTCATCAGCTGGTGGCCATTTATGCTATTTCTACTTTTTGGCTGTTACGAAGAATGCTGTTGTGAAGATTCGTGTGCAAGCTTTTTGTGAAGACAACAGAGATTTTGCAGTGAGACCCTGAAGAGCAGAAGTCCTCTGTGGCCAGACCTTACACAATGCAGATAAGCTGACAGGGCACAGGAAGCCACCGGGCACCGTGCTCAGCACACTGCAAGCCGTTAACAAATGTTCACTGCACATAGGGAAAGAATCCGGTGCTGCCACTAGGGGTGTGCCATGTGCCTGGACAGCACCCTGAAGGGGGCGATCGGAACACGCCCTGGGGGTGGCTACCCCAGCCCTGCTCCAAGGTGGGCCACGGAAAACAATTTTCCTCTGGAAGCAGTTTGGAGTCTATCTCAACACCTGGGTGTACATAACTGGTTTACTGTGACCTCTGCTTTTCTGGGACACATAAGCCCCAGTGCCACTGTGGTAAGAGCCCGCGAGGAGCAACGTAGGCCACTCAGCACCCGGGCAGACTGTCGTGGACTTTCTACTTGAAATAGAAATACAAAAAAGAAACATGCTGTATTAAAACGTTAAAAATATTACCCATTTCTTGCCCCCCAAATAATAAAATTCTGCCCCTCCCAGGGATGAGAGTGACATTTCCTTTGAAATGGTGCAAGCCACCGTCGCTCTTCTTTTGCCTCCTCAAAGGCGTCGGGCCACCTGTGCCGAAGATTATTCCTCACTTAACCTTCCCTGGCCTTTCTCTTTCATTCCGGAGGTGTTTAATTACCTTGGATTCACAACGCTGCACTTCAGGTGAGCCTCTCCTAATGGCCTCATTACCATTTTACACAAAGAAGGAGTCGCTGATTGTGACTGAGCAGTGAGTGCGTTCCTTCCTGCCTGCCCCAGCAGGTCCGACACCAGCCAAGTGGTCCTGGGCTCCTCCGGCCCCTGTCACCACTTAGGCCAGGACTCCCGAAAACCTCCCCTCGTGCGCAACGTGGAAAAGCTTTTGTCTTGACCTACCAGCTCTTCAAACTTTGAAAATGCAAGTACAGGTGCATCTGATCGCTGGTGATAGCATTTGTCCTTTAGACGAAAGTGAGGGAAGAAAATTTCAGGTTGAAATAACCCACAGCCATACAGCTACAGATGAACTCGCCCTGAGGACTCATAGGGCCGCTGGGCAAATCATTAACATCGAGGTCCATCAGGGGTGATCTCGATGTGTTGGAAGTGCCGGTAAGGATAGCGTCCTCCTTCAATCAAGTGGCACAGGAGGAAGACAGAAAGTAGAGGAAGACAGTACAAAACTGAGTTCCTCAGCTTCTCCCTGAAGTTGCCCTCTGTGCACTCTCTGGCTTATTGCAGCGTGGTCCAGCCAGTCTCCTGGGCAAGATGTCAGATTCCATACCTCTCCTTCCCTTCCCTCAACCCTTTCCCACATCTTTCAACACCAACTCAGATGTGTCCGACTCCGCCCTCTCCTCTCGGTGCCCATGACCCTGGTCCTCCGACGTTCCTCTCCACCCATCTTCTCTGGCCCAGGCTGGTGGAGGAGCAGCCTAAGTGGGCTCTCTGCCTTCAGTTTCTCCTCAATGCCACCCACCCACATCTGTCCTAGTAATCTTGGAAAAATACGAATCTGACCACTTCGATCCTCCATTAGAATCTTTCTATGCCCCCGCCCCTCACCACCATCACCTTCAGAAAAACACCCAGACTCCCCAGGGGAGTCTGCGCAAGCCTTCCTCAACAGGCCTCGCTTCTGTCCCCCACTCGACGTCCTCAACAGGCCTCGCTTCCGTCCCCCACTCTACGTCCTCAACAGGCCTCTCTTCTGTCCCCCACTCGACGTCCTCAACAGGCCTCACTTCCGTCCCCCACTCGACGTCCTCAACAGGCCTCGCGTCCCCCACTCGACGTCGTACTTGACCCATGCTGAACTGCTGTCCAGAAACATACACTACTATCCAGCCCATTCCCGTGTCTTCACTCAGAGTTCTCTCTTGTCCTTCCCTGTCCTGCTTGTGAACATCTATTTACCCTTTAAAAGACTGTCCGAGTCTCCATCAAGAGGGGCCTATTGAAATTATACCATATCCTTACAGGGAAATACTGCATAGCTGCGAAAAAGAGCATGGGAGTACTCTATGAACTGACATGAAAAAATGTCCAAAAATACTGTCACATGGAGGAAAAATGCAAGTTGTAGAGTAGCGTGTACAGGATGAATCACTTAAAAATTCTATATAAACACATATATGTAGTAAAAATCTAAAATGCTGCATATCAAACTTTAACCATGCAAGGATGCTTTCACTTTCTATTTTATACACTTGATTGTTCTGGTCATTCTTTATAAAAAAGCATATGTTACTTTTATAATAAAGAATTAAAATGAGGTATTTTTCTTTAATAGTCAAATTACCCAAACCCTTGGGTTAAGGGAAAGAGGGAATCCAGATGTCCCCCATCTGTGAAGCTTCGCCTGACCACTAAGTCAGGGCCCCCTGGGCCTGTGTAGGTGGATCTACGGTGAGCTGCAGCGTCTACCTGCTTTCCTGATGCACTGTGAGTTCCCAGAAGGGCCAGCAGCCAGCACAGCGCTCGGCCCAGTGCAGTCCTTCAGGACTTTCTGCTGAAGGCAAGAATAAGCGAGCGAGTGTTTTGACACCATGAAAGGCATTTCCAGTGGCTGAGTCTCTCTGCTTGGAGGAAAGTCTAGGATCACATTCTTTAGTGATGGATCATTAAAAGAAAGTGGTCTCCGCTGGAAAGGACTGGGGGAGAAATTGATACTCATTCATCCCCCTTCTGCAGAATGCCATTGCTAAGACACAATCACAATTGCAAGGAAAATGAACCTCTGCATGCCGAGTGAGTTAAAGGGAACAAGTAGACCAGTTCTCCTATAACACTGCAAACTCAACACATCCAATGACAAATGCAGTGTCACCGCTACGCCACCTTCATCCCACCCTGCACCCTGTGCCTCCTTTAACTGGTCACTGTCTGCTCTACCTCTCGGGTCTCTGGGCTTCCCCTGCGCCTCTATCGCCACCGCACTCCTCAGGCAGGAGAGCACAGTTTGAATCACACACCCTGGGTCTAAGATTAGAGACCTGGCTTCCCTACTTTTTTAACCTTTCTGAGATTCAGTTCCTTTGCTGTAAAATGAGGTATCTGCAACATATATACATTGTGAGGCTTAAAATATAATGGATATAAAATAGATAATGGATGTAGCAGAGTCCCTAGCTTTTTGGTTTGTTGCTAGTTCAGATTTCATCTTTTATCTGGACTATCGCAACCGTCTTTGACCTGGTGTCTCTTCTATTTTCTTCCTGGTCTGACTCATCCTTTGAATTGAATTATCTTCCTAAAACAAGAAGTTGAATCTTGTCACTCCCTTCCTCTAAAATTTTTAGCGGCTCCCTGTTGTTAATACAATACAGTCCAGATTCCTTAGCGCGATATTTAAGGCCTTCTGTGGGACTTGGCTCAAACTCTATTCCCAACTTTGTCTTCTGCTTGATTTCAGAGGCCTCGAAACTCATTCCTAAGCCTGGGATATTCTTTATCGAATTCTCTAAGAAAATTTTCCTATTTTTAAAAAAAAAGGCTTCCACTTTCTGTGATGCCCTCTGTCAGGCCCTGTGCTGGGGACAGAGCAGCAGATGAACAAGGGCCTAGCTCCCTTGTCCAGCTGAGCTCCCAAATCAGCCACAAATTAGCCTATTACTACTTCAAAAGGGACTCTCACATTGTATATATCATCCTATTATTTAGCCCTTTGTAGATCAGCAGTTTACTTATTTTTCTCTCCAGCAGACTGAAGATAACTCTTGTAATATAGATCAGGACTCAACAAGTATAGTTTTACTTCTCTATCCCTTGGCGACTTGTAGGGTCTGGGGGTGGGGCGGAGAGTTAAGGATGGCATACTAGTAGTAGTCTACCTCTAAGACAATCCTATCCAGCTCTTTCCATTGTGCTGACACCTGAAGATCTTTTAGCTGCCTCCTCATTGCTCTGAGGAAGACGACTGAAGTCCTAGCCTGGCCTGCAAGGCCCCATGGGATTCGGCTACAGATTCTTCCAGATGTGAGGCTTCTGCACCCTCTCCATGGCTTCAGCCATCCCCTTTGGGCTCCAGTCCCACTGGCCTCCCTCATACCCCAGGACCTTTGGACAAGCTATTTCCTGTGTGGAGTTCACTCACCTACCATCGCCCCTTGCCTAGAATTCAGCACTGTCAGAACTTTCTGCAATGATGGAAATAATCTATCTTCTGATCAATGCTGTTCAATGTGCTAGCTACTACTGAGCACTGGAAATGTGGCTAGTGTGACTGAGGAACCGAAAGTTTTATCCTATTTAATTTCAATCAATTTAAATTTAAAAAATAGCAACATGTGAATAGTGGATACCATATTGGACAACACAGGGCCCTACATGGACTACTACTCATCCCTCAGGTCTCAGCTCAAATATGACTCCTCAGTTGGACCCTCCGCACTAGACCAAGGTTCCCCTATTGTACACTCTATGTCTTTCCTTTAGAGACAACAATCTTCAACAATCCGGTTAACGGCCGTCTCTTCTGTTAGAACGACTGGCCTAGGAAGACATGTCCTCCCTCAGTGCTGGCACAGCTCAACACTGTTCTTCTAAAGTTTCAGGTCAGTCTGTGCAGGGGGTCCCGCTTCTCTCTCCTGGGAGCTGCATTAACTTATGGGTGTTGCAATTGTAGTTTAAAACAAAGTTGTTTTTTAAACAAATCAGGCACCCAGCAGCAGCTGCAGAGGGGCAATTGAGTCACATTTTCCTTCCTCCTTTCGGGACTAGGGCAAGTTGATTCCTCCTTTCCTGAATAAACTAGACATCAAGGCTTTGTTCTAAAATCCCCTAGGGAATGTCTGGGTCTGGAGAGGGGAGAAGGGGCTAGTGATTTGTTTTCTTATCCTCAGGGGTGCATAATTATTGGCTCTCCCTGCGACCTTCACATTGGCAATGAAAAATGACAATTTTCATTGCTGTTATGTAAGTGTATCTACCTGTGTTTCATTAGTTCTTGGCTTCAAATTTGAAGCAAAACGTCTTGGTATGTAAAGGTGATCCCATCCTGTTTTCTTTCCCTGTAATAGTTTCTGGGAGAACGAGAAATTCATCAGGAGCAAGGAACAAAAACTAGTATTTATCAAGCACCCCGCTAGTTACCAAATGCCATGGCAAGTGTTTTCATACCCGGCAGTGTATTAAAATTTCAGAACAACTGGGCTAGGCAGGCACCGTTATCCCCGCTATACAGACGAGGAAAGTGATACCCAGTTCCGCATCACACAGATCGTACAGCAAGGGGCAGAAGCCAAAGTCAAGCCCAAGTCTATCTTACTCCTAAGTCTGTGCTATTCCATTAATTCTCACTGCTGCCAGGGATTCTTAGACCAGCAAATTAGATTTGTCCACAATACTGGTTTATTTTTTCCCCAATTTAATATATCTCCATTATTGCTTCCTCTCATTCCTTGTTTTTCTGTTTCTTTCTTGAGAACACGGTTGTTCCTTGACCTCGGTTGTCTTTAATTGCTTCTTCTGCATCCCATTTTCCCCTCAAAGATCCTGGTTCTCCGTGGGGGAGTGAGGGCTGTGCTAGTTATGCAGAGCTCCAAGCTGGGGCTGGCTCTGACCCTGCGAGCCCGGATCTCTGCTCCCTCCGTCTCGCCTGACAACTCGTGGCCCGTGTGTAAGTCAGAAAGTTAGAGGCAAGAGTTACGATTCTAAGCAGCTTTTTGTCAGACAAAAGGCTCAATTTTCATTATGTGAATGGCTACTTCAGCATGTGCTATAATGGCTCTGTTGAGCAGCCCATGAACAAACTATCAAATCCTTAAAATGACATTCTTAGAGTAAAAAAGTGCAATTTTAAAACAAACCCAAAAAAGGCCCATTTCCACTATCTGCCAAGTAAAGCTCAGGAGGTGTCCCGCACACACAAGTGCACTCCAGCGACCCCCCCAAGGGGCTTAATCTGAGCCCCTCAGCATTTGAAACCGAAACACACAATAGCAAAGGCTTGTCATTTTTTTTAAATCTATTTGTAAATCTCACCTTCCTCCAAATAATTTTTTTTTTTTGCCCAGAGTAAGGGAAATTGTCTTTGTTTTCCCTATACAACAATTTAGCTTTAACACACCGCATGCACACACAATTAATGTAGCTAGAAAATCCCACCCAAGCTATAGGAGACTATGAGATTTGAGCTCAAAGTAAATGTGTATTTATATTATTAGGTGCTCATTCAATAAAAAGATTATTTCTAACCAAATATGTGTACGCATGCACATATATATAATATATACACACACACACAGACACATATCTGGGGAGTATTTTCAAAGAAGGGTTTTCTCCCCATACTTCTGGCAGTTCAGGTTTAAAGGTCAGATTTAAACTATCACCATGTTTCACAATGCAATCTGTGCAGTGCCGCGTAATGAAATGGTTCAGTAAAGGTGCTCGTGGAAATTCTTTTAATTAGGTCTAAGGCTTTTCAGTTGTCAACATGAATAAACCAAGAAGCATTCTCTTGCAAACACAACACACAAAATTAAAATGTAAGATACCTTTGAAAAAACAGAGATGCATTTGCAAAAGGAAAGTTATACGTGTTTTTTATAACATAGCCTCTACCAATTCTTTAAAAACTACCAACATCTTTCAACAACAAAATGGACTGCAAACCAAAAATAAAGGAGTTGTTCTATTTCTAATGGACCAGAACACTAATGCCTTTTCTAAGGGAAAAGTATTTGGAAGAACACTAAAGTTAATCATAACTAGAAATGTTTATTGAGAGACTAATGACTTTCTCCATGAGCAAAAGCCACCTTTACATTTAACTATCATTAATTCTACCAATCAGCAGTATCTCAGTCAGACATGTGAATATCCCACAATGACTCCAGCAAATTGAATGACATCTATTAAAAATGCACCAAAATACTTTTGCCCTCAGAACCACTATCTGAGGCCCAAAAGATGAGCGCATCACAGCAGGAACATCAGCAAGAAGCCTGCTTTTCAAAGCCGTGTTGACAAACTAAACACATAGATTTGGAAATTTTAACCATCAGTTCAGAGCTGAACCGGGGATGAAATTCACAAAATAAAACCGTAAGAAAATGGTGGATTGCTTGGGAAATAGGATTGTATTTGCCCTGAGCTCTGATGGAAAAAGCAAAACTAGACAAACTATTCCAACCACCACCAGGAGTGCAGATTTAGGTTAGATACAAAGGTGTTTACAAATGCCAACTGGTCTTGACACTTGATGTGGAATGGGACACTCAAATGGAGCAATGTCGGCATGCAACAAACACGAAATAAATCAATGCCTTGACCAATCAACCGATAAATGAAAAGTCAGTGAATGCCAAGCATGAGGCTCTAAAGCCCCCCAGTACATTGATTTAGCCTGGGCTCAGAAGGACCGGAGTTCAAATTCTACCTTGCTGCTGGCTGTTATCTGGATGCCTCTAGGCAAGTTACTTAGCCTCTTAAAAGCCTCTATAAAAAGCGGATAAAGTACCTTCCCCTCCTTTTTTTGCAGGATTGTTATGTAGATTAAACGTCAAGATTCTCAAAGCCCCTAGCACAGTGCCTAGCACACAGTAGGAGCCTAATAGATGGTGACTGTTCTTCCACACTAGGCCAACTCCAAAGCCAAAACTACCCAAGCCTTTATTTTAGCATCAAAAAGAATCATGGGTTCACAGTTAACATTTTCTAGGGCATCAATTACTGAAATGTCACTCATTATGCAGAGCCTAGTGGATTTATTTAGTGACCCAAACTCGGTGTGTGTTTGGGAGTTAATGAAGTGCTTGGTGTTTACAAAGATAAAAGCAGGATTTGTCTCAGCAACAATCCTAGGCAGGATGGATATAGATTTCCATGCTTAGGGACGCGGCCAGGCCGGATCCATGGAGGATCACATGGATACATCCACACAGAGTGAGATACCTCCCGAGGGGATCAGGGCATCTCCACCTCCTCAGGGGAGAAAAAAAACAGGAAGGGGGGTGGGAAGTGTGTATAATAGATGTGTTTCACAGTGTCCCCGCTGTGATGAACAACTTGATCCACTTACAGTTCCAAACACATGATGCATAAAAGAGCTGACAGAAATTCAATTCTTGCAAAGAAAAGCATCTGCTCTCTAGTGGGAACGGCCAAATATTAAGCAGTTTTAAGGCAGGGCAAAGACCTAGAGGAGCACACTTCATTATCTAGATAGCTAGAGTAAAGAAACGCAGAGGATTACAAACGAACAAAAAAGTAGCCAAGATTCCAAGCGTTAATTACCCAGAGTAAAATGATTCAAGTTAAATCTTTGTTACGACAAATATTAAACCCAGCTGTGTTTATGTAGCAGTTGTGAAAAAGAAGAAAAAAAGAAATCCGTGTACAATATCTGTGAGCTCTGCCAGTTAATTGAATTCGCTGGCAGCACTTCCTCCACCACGAGCCAAACATCCTCAAAGATAAAATGTAGCTTTTAAACAGACCTGGGGAAAACGGAATCAAGAAATTTCAACCAATAAAACACAACTCTTTACTGGTATAAAAGTAAAGTAAAATTCAGTAATGAAAGGAAGGAAGTCTCTTAAACATTTACTGCATTCCAAAGCTTGGAATTGCGGTTTATTGCTGAGGTCTCTTCTGATGTCCCACAGAGCTCCTGCTCCAGCATCTTTAATGAAGTCCCATAAACTCCCATAAAGTCCTCGATTGTTGACAAATCATACACACACGTTCAGGGCAAGGCTCACTGGATCATGATGCTCCTTTCCATCCTGCATGAAATTTACAAGTCATGAAGTGGACACTGAGTGGCCCAACGTGGAGCAGACGGATGGACAATTCCTTAACAGCATGAGGGATGAATGACTAGATTCTGGTCAGAGGTGATATTGCTAAGAATTCTCTTTGGCAAACCGTCCCCTGACCCCAAGTCCAATGTCAGTAGATGTGGGGTGGGAGGAAGCTTTGGCCGGATTCTAGGAACCAGAGAAGCAACAAGAGGTGGGACGTAACACTCGACCCTTAGTCTGGGACTCATTGTAGTATGAGTTTTATCACATCATTCCCTGGCTTAAACATTTCAGTTGATTCTCCACCGCCCAAAATTCGAAGTCCAAACTTGTTTTTATGACCGTTCCCTATCTAGTCCCTCCTGTCAACTACTTTGGTCTCATCTTTTGTTCAGCTATACTACACCATTGATCCTTGCCCAAACACATAATGCTTTTGTTCATACCTCCAACCTCCGCATCCAGTCTCACCTCTCAGTGTGCTCAGGTCTCCTTTCCAGGAATGGTGACTATTTATTACATGTCTCCGTGTCCCTATGGCCCAAAACACTGAGCACCCACCCAGAAAACCTTGGCTGAATGAATAATGGATAAAAAGAATCTCCATTCCTGAACTGGCTAGTAGATCTTCCCATTTGGGACACTCTGAACCAGAAATGTCCAGGGACTCCTACGGATGGAAGCAAAGCTGCTGGTAGGAAGTATAGGTGGGTGGGAGCGCGGCAAGAGATGAGGCAGGAGAGGTGGGTGGAGAGCGGATTACAAAGGGCCACATTCTGGAGCTTGAATTTCACCTGGAGAAAAATGAGAGCTGCTAAAGAGTTTTGAGAATGGGAAGTGGTATTTGTGTCTGGAATCTGCCTTCTTTATAGCCTGAGGATGGACTGGGATTGGAGATGGAGAAGAGGGGCAAGACTTGCAGTCCAGCTTTCATTAGCTCTTAACCAGCCTAGGACCTCACTGAGAATAAATACCATGTCTTGATCACCTCTGTACTTAGTATACCCAATATAAGGCCTGGCACGTAGCAGGTGCTCAGGAAAT
>NW_012155173.1:593572-661064 GCF_000956105.1 Propithecus coquereli | reverse complement strand
GCCTTCCGGAATGCTATTTATTAGAGAATATTAACAACATATGCATTAACAAGGCAGAAGGATCAAATCCGCAAAAGGACCTAGTCCCTTGCTTCTGGGATCAAATGCATGGTTGACTCGCAAGGGTAGGATCACACACCAGTGCGTAGGCGCCCTGCAGCACATCTGCAAAGCTTGAGGTCTGGGGGTCTTTGAAGAAACATGGCACAGAGAAGGCCAGGGCTTGAAATAAACATGAAGTCTGTAAACAGGCCCTCAGATCAATAAAAAATGGAGTATTCTCGCCATATTCCTCCTCCAAAATCCACAGCTAGGGAACAATGCAATATTGTTGGTGAAAACAACACCTTTGCAAGTTTCATGGAACCTAGCAAAGTACAAGGCATTAACCTTGCCAACTTCATCTTTTTTTTAAGAGTAGAAAAAGCTGAGACAAGATTATAAAATTTGAGACTAAAATTGTCTAGGCATCTTGCAGAGAGCCAGAGCTTCCAGAGTTACCCTTTGCTTATGTTCATAAATCATGTGAAAATCCATAGAGCTATTGTGAAATCATCTCAATATTGGATCCCCCCCCTTAAAATTAATTTCCAAGGCTGCTACTTTTTTAAAATGTTTGAGATATAACTTATATACAACAGAATGCATACATTCTAAAAGTACAGTCCCATGAGTTTTGACCACTGTATATGCCTATTTAACCACCGCCACAATCAAGAAACAGAATAGTTCCCTCCTCCCAAAAGGTTCCTTGGTGCCCCTCGGCAGTCAGACCCTGAAGCCTCCACTCTCGCCCAGCGCAACCGCTGATCTGCTTTCATCCACCACGGACCAGCTTTCCTTCTCCCACAATTTCATATAAATGAAATCATATGGTATATACTCTGTATCTGGCTTCTTTTGCTCAGTGTGATATATTTAAGGTTCATTCGTGTTGTTTTGTGTATCAAAAGTGTGTTACTATGGAACACTGACTCAATAATATAAAATAAGGGGCCAGGCACGGTGGCGCATGCCTGTAGTCCCAGCTAATTGGGACACTGAGGTGGAAGGATCGCTTGAGCCCAAGAGTTTGAGGTTACAGTAAGCTACAATCGTGCCACTGCACTCTAGCCTGGGCGACAGAGCAAGACCCTTTCTCTAAAATAATAATAATAATGAATATAACACATTGTTTATCCATCTACCTCTTGAAAGACATTTGGGTTGTTTGCAGTTAGTGTTTACTAAGAATAAAGCTGCCATAAACATTCATGTACAAGCCTATTTGGATATGTATTATCCTTTCTCTTGGATGAATACCTAGGAGTGAAATTGTTGGGTTGTAAGGTAGGCGTATGTTTAACTTCACAGAATCTTGCCAAACTGGTTTCCAAAGTGGTTGTACCATTTAATATAGCAGTGGTAAGAGTTCCAGATAAGTTGTTCCACAACCTTGACAACACTTGGCGTTGTCAGTCTTAAAATCATTTGAAAATTGGGTTTATTGAGGTATGATTTATGTACATTAAAATTTACTTTTAGTGAATATTTCTATGAATTTTGAAAGATGCTTATAGTCATACATCTGTCACCACAATCAAGAGGTAAATGGTCCATCATTCCCCAAATTTCCCTTGTGCCACTTTATAGCCCTGGCAACCATCAGCTGATTCCTATCTCTATGGTTTTGCCTGTTCCACAATGTCAGATAAGTGGATTCTTTGACATATCACATGTATTTGAGGGTCATCCATTTTGTTGATTTGATCAGTAGTTTCTTTTCATTGCTGAGTAGTATTCCATTTTATGGGTGTACCACTGTTTGTTTATACATTCACCAGCTGAAGGACTTTGGATCGTTTCCAGTCTGGGGCTGATTAAACATACACATACGTGTGTTTGCACGTGCATAAGTTTTCATTTTCTTGGGTGGATACCTAGGAGTGGGATTGCTTGGTCATACAGTAAACATGTTTACAATACACATTTATAAGAAATTCTCCGCCTTTTATTTTAGCCATACCAGTGAGTATACAGTGGTACCTCATCGTGATATTAATTTGTACCCTGATGACTAATGATGCTGAGTATCTTTTCATGTGCTTATTGGCTATTTGACTATCTTTTTTTGTGATGTGTCTTTTCAAATATTTTACCCACTTCAATTGAGCTGTCTTATTATTCAGTTTTAGGGACATTTTACATATTCTGAAAAAAAAGTCCTTTTTCAGACATAAGTATTAAGAATATTTTATCTCAGTCTGTGGCTTGCCTCTTCATTTTTAAAATAATGTCTTTTGAAGAGGGTAAGTTTTTACTTTTTATGAGGTCCAATTTATCAATTTTTATGATGTGTGCTTTTTATATCCTAACTAAGAAATCTGTCTACCCCAAGCTGATGAAGATTCTCTCCTATATTTTCTTCCAGTCGTTTGATAGTTTTGCTTCTATGTTTGGGTCTATAATCTATTTTGAGCTAATATTTACATGAGGTAAAAGTCAAGGTTTATTTTTTCCCATATGGATATCCAGTTGTTCTGGCACATTTGTTGGGGAAAAAAATCCTCTCCTTTCCCTTTTGAATTACTTTGACAAATATGTTGAAAAATCAATTGACCATTTATGTGTAGGTCTAATTGTGGATTCTTTACTTTGTTCTATTGACCCACATGTCTATTACCGAGTTAACTCTTGAAAATAGGTAATATAAGTCCTATAACTTTGTTCTTCTTCTCCAACATTGTTTTGGCTATTCTAGATCTTTTGCATATTCATATACATTTTATAATCAGCTTGTCAAGTTTTTAAAAAAAAAGCCATCTGGAATTTGGGTTGGGATTATATTGAATCTATAGATCAATTTAGGGAAAATCAACATCTTAAAAATATTGAATAAAAAAATATTGAATCTTCCAATCCAAAACATGGGATATCTCTCCATTTATTTAGGTCTTTAAAAATTTTTTCTCAGAAATGTTTTATAGCTTTCAGGATACAAATCTTAAACATATTTTGTTAAATTTATTCCTAAGTATTTTGCGTTTTGTATGCTATTTTAAATGGTACTTTAAAAATCTCATTTTTCAATTGCTCATTACTAGTATATAGAAACACATTTGATTCTTGTATACTTTTTCCTGTACCCTTGCTAAATTCATTTATGAGACTCCTTACGATTTTCCATATACATGATCATGTTGTCTGAATAAAGACAATTTTATTTCTTTTTAATCTTTAGGGATTTTACTTCTTTCCCTTGTCTTAATGAACTGGTTATAACCTCCAGTGCAAGGCTGAATAGAAACGGGAAGAGGAGATATCCTTTTTTGTTCTATTCTCAGGGGGGAAGCAATCAGTCTTTCACCATTGGGTATGATGCGAGCTGTAGGTCTTTCCTAGATGCTATCACAAAGAGGATACCTAGTTCCCTAAGATCTTTTATCATGGATGGTGTTGAGGTTTTTCTAAAATACGTTTCTTGCATATGTCTTGATATCATTTTCCTTGTTAACCTGTTGATATGGTAAACTAAATGAACTGATTGATTTTCAAATATTAGCCAATCTGTATTCACATCTTTAAAAAAGGATGCATTACCCTTTTATACATAGCTGGATTCAACTTGCAAAAATCTTTAACAAAATATTAGCATCTATTTGTGAGGTATATTGGTCTATAGTTTCCTTTTCTTGTAAATTCTTTGTCTTGTTTTCATGCCAGGGTAACACTGACTTCATAAAATAAGATGGGATATGCTCCTTTTATTTTTATTTTCTGAAAAAGTTTGTATAAAATTCTATTAGTTGTTCTTAAACATATGATAGAATTAACCAGTGAGGCTCTCCAGGCCTGTAATTTTCTTTGTGGGAAAGCTTTAATCACAAATTCAAAATTATTTAATAGAAATAGTGCTATTTTTCTATTTTCTATTTCTTCTTGAGTGACTTTCTGTAATTTCTGTATTTCAAAATCATAGGCATAAAGTTATTTACAATACCTCTTTATCTCTTTTTCTTTTTTAAAAATACACCTTTATTTTGGAACATTTTTAGATTTACAGAAAAGTTACAAAGATAGTACGAAGAGTACCCATATATTCCTTACCTAGTTTCAATTTCCCCTAATATAACTTATTACCAATGTACATTTGTCAAAACCAAGAAACCAATAATGGTACGTTCATTATTACTAACTAAACTCCAGATTTTATTGCGATTTCACCAATTTTTCCATTAATGTCCTTTTCTATCCCAGGATCCAATCCAGAATACCATATTGCCTTTAGTTGTCATGTCCCCTTAGTCTCCTCTGGTCTATGACACTTTCTTAGTCTCTTTCTTTTGTTTTTTATGATCTTGACAGTTTTGAGAAGTACTAGTCAAGTATTTTGTAGAATGTCCCCAAAGTTGAGTTTATTGGAAGTTTCTGTCATGATTAGAGTGGGTTTTTAGAAGGAATACCACAAAGGTGAAGTATCCTTCTCCTTACATCACATCAGTGCTTACATGATATCCACATGACATCACTGGTGATATTAAACTTGATTGTTTGGTTAATGTAGTATCTGCCAGTTTCTCCACTAAAGTTACTATTTTTCTCTTTACATACTCTATTTTTTGGAAGTGAATCACTAAGTCTTACACACACCCAAGTGGGATCATGGGGAGACTGAGCCCTCCAGGAGAACCTGGAGAGGACAGTATTTATAGATATTATTTAGAATTCTTCTATTAGGAACATTTGTCTCTCTGCTTCACCAACTTTCTTTTGATTAGTGTTTGCCTGGTATATCTTTTCCATCCTTTTGCTTTTCATCTACCTAACTCTTTAAAGTGGAATTCTTGTAGTCAGCATATAATTGGGTCTTGCTTTTTTAAAATATAATTTGATAATCTGTTTAAATTGGAGTGCTTAGAACATGTAAATTTAATGTAATAATCAATATTGTTGAACAAATATATCATCTTGCTAATTTTCTATTTGCTCCATTTGTGTTTAGTTCCTTTATTCTTTTCCCCCACCAAATTTTTCAGACCTTCAATATTGGCTTATTAGCTATATATCTCTGTCTTATTTTTCCCCCTTGGTGGCTCCTCTAAGGTTTACAATATACATCTTTAACTCAATACAGTCTTCCTACAAATAATATTATACCAATCTACACATGCAGGTAACTTAAGAACCTTTAGACAGCACACTTCTACTCCCCACTGCCACCCTGTTCTTTGTGCTACTATTACCATACATTTTACTTTTATCTATGTAATAACACACAATACATTGGTATTTTTACTTTAAATATTCAATTATCTTTTATAAAAATGAAAAAAGTCTGTTACATTTACCCATATATTTACTATTTCTGGTTCTCTTCACTCCCTTATCATCCAAGTTTCCCTATGGTATCATTTTTTTCCTACCTGAAGAACCTCCTTTAACATTTCTTATAGTGTAGGTCTGCTGACAATGATTTATCTCATTTTTTATTTGTCTGAAAAAGTCTTAATTTTGCCTTCATTTTTGAAGCATGTTTTCACTGGATAGAGAATTCTAGGTTGACAAAAATTTTCTTTCATTTCTTAAAAAATGCCATTCCATTGTATTTTGGCTTATATAGTTTCTGATAAGAAGTCTTCTGTAATTATTTAGTTCTCTTATTTTTTTTTCTTTAACCATTTCTCTTTATCACTGGTTTTGAGCAATTATCATGATGTGCCTTTGTGAGTTTTGTTGGGTCCATTAGTATCAAGGTTCGTTGAGCTTCCTGGAGCATTATCTTTTTCACCAAAATTAAAAAACATGGTTATAATCTCTTTAAATTTTCTTTTCCTTACCCTCTTTCTTGCCTTTTGTGATTCCAATTATATGTATGTTAGTCCTCTTGATATTATGCTATGGGGTCACACTGAATTCTGTTAACTTTTTCCAGTCTTTCCCTTTCTCTGGTTCATATTGGATAGTTTTTATTGCTGTGTCTTCAAGTTCATTAATCTTTTATTCTGCAGTTTCATATCACCTCTAATCCCACAAGTGATTTTTTTAAATTCCAGGTATTATATTTGTCACTTCTAGACGTTCTCTTTCATTCTTTTTATATCTTCCATTTCTCTCCTCATTTAGATCAGTAGATCATGTCTTCCTTTAAATTCATGAGCATATTTATAATCTTTATATTATCTGCTTTTAAGGTCTTTGTCTACTAATTCTATAATAGCCATCATTTCTGAGTCTGTTTCCATTGACTAATTTCAATGGGGTGACATTTTCCTGATTCTCAACATGTCTTGCACTTTTTAAATAGGATGTTACATACTGTGAATGTTATATTTTTGAGTGTTAGATTTTGTTGTCTTCTTTTAAAGAGAGTTGAAGTTTATTTTTACAGGTGGGTAGATTTCTTGCCCATCAGGTTGACCTTTTTAAGTCTTTTTAAAAAAGAAATAGGTTTGTTTAAAACTTTTTATTGAGGTTTAACATACACACATAAAAAGGCACACACCATTGGTGTATAGCTTGATGAATTCTTCCTCATGTAGCTGTCATTGAGACAAAAAAAAACCCAGCACACTACCAGCACCCCTAAAGCCCTCTTTATGTCTCTCAAGTCTGATTTTCAGCTCTGCAGGGCAGGGATAAAATAACCTTTACTCTAGAGCTAATTTAGACCTACCATCAAGTCACAGCCTCCTAGTGTCTCTAGTGATTATCCTGAGAGCTGAACAGGATCTCTTTACTCTGGCTGGTCAGAATGTGAATGATTCCTAGACCTGTGTGAGCTCTGAGTACTAGTCCCCTCTCAGGAGTTTCACCCTCCATGTGGGCAGCTCAGTCCTTAGCAGGTTAGTTGATTCAGATTTCTGGAGATCTTTTGCTGAATAGCTCCCTCCTGTCTGGTATTCTACCCACAAACTTAAATGATTTCTCCTTCAAATGGTTCTTTAACCTTTCAACTCAGCAAGACTGTTGTGCTTTGCTGGCAAGTCCCCTTCTAGCACCAACCAGCGTCCAGAAAATGCCTCAAGGCAGAAACCAGTGGGATGACAGGCCTCACCTCGCTTGTTTCCTTGCACTCAGGGATCGCAGTTCTGAACTGCCTATTGCTCAATATGTGAAAAAAGTTTTTTTCATATTTGTCCAGAGTTTTAATTCTTAATGGTGGGAGGATTAATCCAGTTCCAATTATTCTATTGTGGTTAGGAGCAGAATCAAAGCCTCTTTTAATGAAGTTTCCAGCATGGATGCCATGCATTGCAAGATTTCATCTACCAAAATAACCCAATCCGTATGTGCCTTCCATCCTTCTATCTATCTATTCAGTGGCTGTTAGATCCTTGGAAAACAAAGATGAGTAAAACTCGATTCCTGTCGTTAAAGAACTCACAATTAAAAGGCAAAAGCCAGAAATGAGTAATTAATCAGTATAATTATACAGGCAACCCAAGGGACTGTGGAGACATAGAGAAAGAGAAAGATACGGTCAAATTTACTTGAAGAGGTCAGGGAAGTTTTGTTTTGTTTTGTTTTGAATCGGATTATGTTTACAGTAAGTCTTGAAGAATGAGTAAGAGATTAACAGATAAGGTGGTACATTTAAGACAAAAGAAACCCTGTATGCAAAGTCTGGAGTTATGAAACAACATGTAAGTTTGGGACAACTACTAATAGTTCCAAACACCTAGAATATAGAGTTTGAACCAGGGAGGGGAGAGAGCTAAAGCTATAGAAAACTCCTCTCCCCCAAAATGGGAGGATCATACCAGAAAGGGGCCTTGAGTGCCATGTTAGTCATCACTTACATCCATAATTCATCAACTATCACACACTGCACTTACAGGATATGTTTTGAATATGTTATGTCTCTTACATTCAATTCTCACAATAACCTTAAGAGGAAACTAAGGTTCAGAGAGCTTAAGTAATTTTGCCTAAGATCATGTGGCCAGTAAGTGAGGAAGCCGGGGTTTAAACACAGGCCTGATTCCAAAGCCAACAAAAGGAACTTGCCTTGAACCTATAGGCAATGGGCAGTTATGGAAGGATATTTTATCTTTAAAATATTTTGTTTTAAATTACGTTCATTGTTGGAACAGTTTTAAGTAGGAGGGAAATACAGTTTAATTTATATTTTGGAAAGGTCACTCTGGTACATGAAGAAGATGGAGTGGAGGGACAAGGCTGGGGTCAGATGTAGCAGTTTTGAGGCTGTTGGTAAAAGTGCAGGAGAGAAATAAGAGCACGGATTAGGTGGTCGTTTGGAGGGATGAAGAAGAGAATGTGGATTTGCAAAATGTCTAAGAAGCAGAATCTGTCGGATGTAGTAAACAAGCATCTTTGGCAAAAGGGGAGATTGTAAGGTCAAGGATGGACATGCTGATGCTCTAAAAGTATCAGGTCCTATGCCAAATGCAGGGACATAAAATGGAAACGAAATGATTTCTCCTCTCGAGAACCTGAGCTCATGTAGCATTATTCAAATCTATGAATCCCACTGATATACAGTAAGTACCTTTGGACCACTTTCCATCCCCATTACTACCTTCAGAATCCTTAATGAATCTAGAGCCCCACGCTGGAAACCACTGCTGTAGAATATTTGCAACCCTGCTACAAACTAGCTTGCAGACAGGACGTCCCAATGTGCAGGCTGAGACTGTCTGGATGTGGAGGGAATTAATTGTCCCCCCAATCTTGCCCATAATTATCAACCACGATTTTATTAAAAACAAATGCAGGTACCATTTATGGAACTCTGATAACATGCAAGCCCTGTGGCAAGCATTTGGTGAACATCCCATTACTATTTACCACAATAATCCTACGAGCAGACCTGGGACTCCTTTTTTAAAGTGGGAAACTGAGGCTCAGAGGGGGAACATAACTTGTCCAAGTTCCTTTGGTTCCCTGAGGCCATCTCGTTTATCATTTAAAAGGCATCTTGGAATCTGCCATCTTTAGGAAGCCTCCATTATACTCCCGCAAATTTTGTTACTCTCTCTCCCGGGCCCTTCTGTGCCTTGCTCCCTATTTCCCTGAGGTCCCTATTATGCTATACTGTAATATATACGTAACTGACACATCTGTTTCCCCTACTGGCATATATGCTTTGAAGATCTGCTTCCTCTTTGCTGCTCAGTGACAGCACAGGGTCAGAGCAGTGCAGGTGGGGCCAGTCAGTCCACTCCATGGTTTCTGAGCTGCCAGCCAGTCATCTCAGGCTGCCCCAGGGCCCTTGGCCATTTCTTGCACCTGATGTACCTCAGGTTCACTTCCCTCATTCACTCAGCAACTGCCAGGTCCATGCCTGAGATACCCACGGCTTAAAGAAGTACTTGTCCACTGCAAGGAAGCAGGAATGGAAGCCTCAGACTCCTTGGACCAACAGAACTATCAAATTACGGCCAGCAGGCCCTAAGACACCAACCACGTACCCTGTCCTGACATGACTGCCTGCAGTTCTCATGCCTGTGTGGCACTTTAATTTTCCTAAATTCTGTCATCTCTCTGTGTGCACAGAGTGGAGGCAGCATAGCCTCTGGCATCATCCAGATGGGGGTCCCAATCTCAGCTCTGCCCCTAAACAGCCAAAGAACTTGTAGCAAGGCATGTGCTCTCCGAGGTTCTTTTCTCCCTAAAAAAAGGAGAGACCACCTACCCCCTAGGGCTATGATGCTAACTGACTGAGATCCTGAGTGCAGAAGGCACCTAGAAGGGCAAGGGGGCCCCGTCGACCCACAGGGCTAGGTTCCCACATTGCTCCACCTCTCTCTGGCTCTGTGGGCAAAGTGGGAGTGAAGACAACGCCTTCCTCAGAGTGGTGCGAAGTGGAAGTGAGAGGTCAACGACACAGTGCCCAGCGCAGCCAGTCAATGAATGGTAGCCACTGTTGAATTATGTTACAAGTGAAACATCATTACGGAGGACAAATGACTCTGTGAAAAATCTCACAGTGAGTTAAGAGCAGAGAAGTTTGAAATCCTGTTGCAAGCCACTCATCAACAAACAGCAAAACCACGTGGTGTCACGGAGGCTCCTGGCAGTGATGAGGCACAGTGCCCACCAGGTAAAACACTTCGCCTACCAAGGCACAGACCCGAGCCCCGTATCAGAACCATGTGGCCAAGAAGATCGACTCCTTTCAATCTGAAAGTCAGAATAACTTTCTAGCTCTTCTAGCAGGAAGAGCCATGGAGGTCAAACCAGAAACAGTAAAACCATACTTTCTGGTGAAGCCCAGTCCTCCTTTGTACAGGCAACTGGGGAGAACGGGTGCACTTCAAACAGCTGCCCACGAGGCAACTCTGAGTAGCACCGAGACAGGTGTGTAGTCAGACGTTAGTGTGGCAAAGGCAGCAGCCAGTTACTTTTTGCTCAATAGAACCTGCGTTCTCTCTAGACCCGAGGTGACAGAGAGCTATTTGGAGGACACGCAGCCACCCTCAGAGCACCGGCATCAGATGCTCTGCTACGTGGGGAAGCAGCTGTGTGATGGAGGTCTAGGGGAAAACAAGTAAGTTCACAGTTTCCCAAGTCACTCACACCGAAAGCCCTCCCACCTGCCTTCTGTGGTGTCACTCAGAGGATCTGTTCTGGTCTCTGGAGAGAGGTGGCAAGACCCCAGGCTCCCACAGACAGAGGAGATGTCTAGACACTGAGATCACTTCAGTCTCTCAGATGAAAGTCAGAAGAGCAAAACAAGACTCAAAAAATAAACCACCTTCTACCTTTCTACACTGAGACAAAGGTTGCAGAGAGAACAGGGAAACGAACTGCAGTTCTCAGGCCACAGGAAAACCACGGCCGCCTCTCCTTCCACGTCCCCCAAAGTCACGTTCATTTCCGCCGTGTGAACTCACTACCCACCACATCGTTTGGGAGGCTTTGGAGGTCATCAAAGGGGGTTTCCAGGGTGTTGGTGTCCACGTTCAGGATCACGACATCATCCAGGGCCATGTTTCTGACTTTCTGCAAGTAAAAAAAAAAAAAAAAAAATCCAGAAGAGAAAGTCATTGAAGTGCCATCAGGACACGTCTCCCCTGGCCTTCTCTGGGGAAGGGGAAGAGGGAAGAAAAGTGACCTGTGACAAAGGCTCACTCCATGGCAGCCCAATGCTAGGGGGTTCACATTTCTTAGCTCATTTAACTCTCACAAAATCTCTGCGAGCTTGCATGATCCCAAGTCCCAGGGGTGAAAAGTATGTCACAGAGGCTCAGTAACATGCCCCGGGTCACACAGCTAGAAAGTAAGAGAGATCTTTACACCTTATGATCAGGTTTTTTCCAATACATTTTTTAACAGAAGCTGAATCTAAAGCTCTGTCTCCAGGAACTGATACACAACTGGGCTCCATGACACCCACATTCAATCCATCCCGCTCATTTACCAAAGGCTACTTCTCCTTCTCCCTTTGGGATTTTGTCATTCTTGAGTATGAATATGGTGTACAGGCTACTGTTAACACTTCCCTTAAATGCTGAGTAGGAAGGTCACACTTTCGATTTGGTCCCATTTTCTACAGAAATCCAGCTAGTAATGGCTCAGAGGCTCTGGCCATAAGCCATTTTTCTACCGTGACAGTAACCGAAAGGGTGAGGAGACGCATGCCTACTAGGTCTTCACGTTTGGTGAACGAAGAGAGGAGAAGAGAATAAAAGAGCATCCCTCTCCAAATCCAGCAGCAACTATCCATAGTCTGCGTTGCTACAAGACAGTTTTTAATTTTTAATCACATTATTTATCCACTGCTAGAGTCCATCTTCGTTCTTCTCCTGCCTATCCACCACTCCCAAGCCCAGTCGGTCCTCCTGCCCCATCACAATCAAGCTCATTCCTTTTGAGTCTTAAGCTTTAGAACTGTTGTCTTTATTTTGCCCTCTTTAAGTAGAAGACCCTATAATTTGTTGTCCAAACTGGGCCACGTGTGGATGTGAAGGAAGGCGTACTACACGAGGGCACTGGGCATACAATTCCACACGTAGGGGATCGATTCCATTATCATTCACCCTCTGAGCACACTGCCTGTGGCCGTGCAGGTATGTATCCCCCAAGGCTGCCCAACCAGCCAAGTTGGGGATGGAATCTGCCGACCCATGTGGCTACTGAACGACATCAGCCGGGGAAGTGGGGCAGATGCCTTTTCCTAATTCCCCCCAGAGCACCATACAGACTTAGCAAGAGAGCTAGACATCTGATGGTGGCTCAAGCCCAGGTTTGCTGATGCCCTGGAAATGGGTGATTATAATTACAATGTACTAGCAGCCTATTGATTCTCGCTCTGTGCTTACCTTACCTCATTGAATTCTTATCAAACCCTGCAAAGTGGACGTCATTACCCTCACGGTATGTAAGTTGAGGAAAATGAGGTTGAGAGAGGCGCGGGAAGAGGCAGAGGTAACAGAGGAACGGCTGCCTCCACAGGCCATGCTCTGCATGGCACCACCTGCCTCCTCGTCATCAGATGCCCACGGCGAGACTGACCTCCGCGCAGCCCTTGTCACTCTGAGTCCCAGCACCCATCTGCTTCTCTGCCCCTGCTGGGGTGCGGGCTCGCCCACCACTGCAAAATAACCCGCTCTTGGCAAAATGACTGGTACCCGGTAAGTGCTCACTAACACCGGCTGACATTCATTCTCTCACACCCCAGCCTCTAGGACAGAACTTGGCACCTAAGTAAACATTCCAAGATTCTTCCAGCAGGAAGGTGGAGCCATGCTGGTCAGAAGCCTCCTAGGGTTGAAAACACACTCCCAGACGGCAGAATCCTGGAACTCTCCCACTTAACATGACCAGAGCCTCAAACTCCTGCTATGGGCTCACTTCTCCAGGCCACCGGGGCTGGTCCGCAAACCTATCTGTCAATTCTAAACATTTGCTAGGTACTTACTATGGGCTCAGAGTCACAGAGGGGGACAAGATTGCAGAGATGAGTTTATGCTCCCCTCCAAACCCCAACACTCACACCAAATGCTGCCTTATTTATAGGGTAAAAAGATATCAGCAAATGGTGAAGTTTGATAATAATACAAATAACGAGTGTTTTACAGCACTTTTGTTTTGCAAAGCACAATCCCCATTTTGAAGAGGAGAACATTAAGGCTCACAGTGAACTGTCCAGGGCTCCTTAACTGTCTCACTCTGCAACCCAGCAGGTTAAACAGCTAGCAGTTTGCTAGCAGGAAGTTACAAAAATAGCATCACCAACCATCTTTTTCACTGATGTCACGCTTCAGAACTCACAAAACACTGCCACACGGATTCTTGCATTTCCATCAGTGCAGCTAGAGGTGAGGGATCACTATCCCCATTCCAGAGATGAGAAACTGAGGCTCGGAGAAGTGAAGTAGCTTGCCCACGGTTGTAGGTCTACTAATTGGCTTCTTTCTCTGTAAAGCTGAAATGCTAACTGTGACCACCTTCCTTACCCCACATCCCCTGGGCCGTTGTAAGGAACAGAGGTAACATGAGCACAGTGCCAGGCACACAGTAGGCTATAATAAATGGTGACTATTGTTACTTTTATAGTACACAGAGCAGCTACAGCCAGTCTGTAAAGCTCTAATGACAACGGCCTAAGGGCAAAAACCCTTCCCGGCCCTTCTTGGTAACCGCCTGGTTCTCACTTCAGAGGCTGAGTGAGGCACAGTGACAGGGAACAGAACCAGTGAAGGGGCGAGCAGGGGCTCCCCAGCTCAGCTGAGGACTCTAGGCCTCAAGGGCTGAGCCGAGGGCTGCTGCCCCCAGAATCACCTATTCGCCTCATCTGACCTTCCAAATAGGCCCCAACAGAAGGGGCACGCGCAGCGGCCGTTGGAGAGAAGCCTCAGAGGCTGAAAGGCCTAGTGAGTGGGATGTTGATTCTGGATCAGAATCGGGCCTTGTTTCTGTGTTCCCAGTGGGCCCCAGCAGCACAGACCGGCCCTTGTGGGCTCTCCACAGCCGGGCTGGAATAGGCTTTTGATTTCTTCCCACTCCTGGCTGGAGGACTTGCCGGTTAAGCTGTGTGGAGTGTTTACTTTTTCAACAATGGCCGCAGGCTGAAGAATAGGAAAAAACCTGGCCCTTTTTCTGACTTAGTAGGCCAGGGTCCCCTTAGTAACCAAATGCCCCAAGCACCAGGCTCCAGGCAGGAGCTGGGTCGGCACAGTTTCCTCTTAAAGGACAATGCTGCCCTCCCGGTGGCAAGGCCTCTTCCAAAGGGGCTGGCATGGACTCAAGGGCCTTCCTGAAGCTCAGTGTTCCCAAGGAAAGACTCGGAGGCCAGCTCAGCCGGATGGTGCCCTGTCCCTGAAAGGATCAAGGAAACAAAGGGAATGAAGAACAGCAAGAAAAACTCAAACTGGAGGTGGGGGATGGGAAGTGCTGATGGCCAGAGAGCTGGACTGTTGCTGGGTGCCGGCTCGTTTAATCTTAACCGTGCTGCAAGGGAGACAGCAGCATCTCCCTGTAAGAATGGGTAGGTGGAGGCTCAGAGGGGTCAAACAAACTGCCCAAAGTCACAGAGCTAGTGAGTGGCAAGGCCACCTTTCGAACACAGTCTGACTCCAAAGCTTACCTTTTTCTGAAGATAACCCAAATTCAATTGCTCAGACTTCAGAATAAATATCTGTTCAGGGCATGCAGTTATATTAACACTCTCAGGGACTACTTTCCCTTAAACAATACTTTCTTTTTGCATCATGAAAATTCTATATGCCTAGTATAAAAAAATGGGAAAGACAGAAAAGTTCAAAGAAGAAAACCCAGTCTCTCCATTTGGAGGCAATGTTTTGGGGTATTTTCTTCCATATTCTCCCCTTTCTACATGTTAACACACAGTTCAAATAATTCTTAATGATTCTTTCTGATTTTCTCACTGATTACAATATAGGCAATGCTCCATTTCATTAAAAGCTTTGTAAAGATCATTACTAATTGCTACAGAGTGTTTTACTACATGGAAACAAACTCAACCAAGCCCCTCTTGTTGGATGTTATTTCCAGTTTTTAAGAAATTATTATATATAATATTGTCATGAAATCTATAGGCATAAAGCTTTGGCTTTAGGATGGATTCCTAGAAGTGGAATTTAGTTTCCACTTCTTCAAAAGTATCCCTCTCAAATTCGACTTTGAGATAGATATCTTTACTTCCAATTATTTTAAAGTCATTTCATCCACAGCTTGTGTTTCCTACTCTAAGTGAAGAAAAATCAGCAAAGACACGAGCAGATGTCAAAATAGTCCTCCAAAAACCCTACCCAATTAAAACACTTACTAGTACCGCAGCACACCGAGACAGCTCTCCGGTAGCTTGTCCCACCAACACATTCCCTCTCTTTTTAGTTACAACATATGCCAAAGCTCCTGCCAGCTGCAAACCCTTCCCCCACCAGACTCTATAGGCTTTTTCTCAGAATGAAAAAAAGAAAAAAAAAAAAAAAGTTGACACGCACACTGGCTTTCCAAATGGCATTTCTTACATAGAGAAACACACACACACAAAAATGGCACCTTCCCATATATATTAATAAAAAATGCCTTTCCCTTCATGCTTCGTCACAGACAGGCTTAGCTTGACCACTGCCTTTCAGGCCAGGGAAGGGAAAACTCACAGTGTGGGAGGTGGCTGCGGCAGCTGTGAGGACATGGGTGCTAAGGATGCACTTCTGGATTGTTCCTTACCACGTGAGTTGCCTTAGGCAATTTATTTGACCCCCAAATCCTCCAGATTTTCATCTGTAAAATGGGGATCATGACGTTACCTACCCCACAGCATTGTTGTGAGGCTTAGATGAGCTAATGTAAGTAAAAGATTTCGCATGATTCCCAGAATATCCCTACTAGGTGCTCAACAAATGGTGGCCCTCTTGCCCGCCTGTCCCCTCTCCTCTGGTGGCTCCTAGAACCCAGCCATGCCTGGCTGACCTCACTCCTTAGAGTCTGACCTGTGCTCCCTTCTGGTTTATTCACACGATCAGAATAACATGCCGATCTAGAGTTACTTACGCAGGTATCCAATTCTTTCCCTAGTCTGCGGGCTTCTTGGAGTCAGGAGCCGGATCTCTGTACTCTCAGCTCCTACGCCAGTGTTTGGCCCAGAGCAGGCAGTTCGGAAACGAATGGATGAACGGAGAGGCAGCAGAGCCTGCAGGTGAAGAGCAGAGATCCGAAGCCAGTCTGCCTGAGTTCTAGTTAATCTCCACCACTCACCAGCTGTGCTAACTCGGGCCAATCACTTCATCTTTCTGTGCCTCAGTTTCCGCCTCCACAAACTGGGGACGATGAAAGCATTGATCTCGCAGGCTGGTTAGGAGGATTAAATGGGTTAATATTTTAAAGTCCTTAGAGTAGTGCCTGGCACATGGGACGTGTAAGATAAGTGTTTGTTAAATAAAAACAAATGATCTTTTGAGGGTGATGAAAATATTCTGTATCTTTATTGTGGTGGTGGTGGCTTCGTGAGCACATAAAACCGTCAAAATTCATTAAACCATACACTTTAAATGGATGGTTTGCGGTACATAAATTGCAACTCAATGAAGTTGATAAACACATTAACACTATGTCCAGAACATAGAATCAAATCACAATAGGCCGTAAAAGGTAACGAGCATGAACGATGGTGAAGGAAAGTCTCACTAGGTAGTTTTTCCCAGGGCCACGGCCCAGTGTTCGTTCTGATTTGCCATTGTGTTTGGCTTCCTGTGCCCTTCCTTTGTCTAGCCTAAGATTCTTTTTTGTAACTTTTTCAGTTCATGCTTCTCAGAATAAACATAAAAATCCAATGTCCCTAGAGATCTGGTATACTTCCCTACACGAAGCAGGGGCTAATCGAGAATCACTCTACCTTTGGTGTCTCCCCATAGCCAAGATTTTACTGAGCCTCACTTTCTGCAGTTGGTGATAACAAAACATTGGGTTCCCCCCCCGGAAATAAATAACAGCTATACTCATTAAAACCACACCAGCCCCCCTCACAGATGGGGTGATCCTGCCTGTCCAGCAAGGGGACTGGGCAGCTAATGACAAGAGGTAGGACTCGGAACCAGGCCATGAAATGAAAGGCAAAGGTTTACGGCGGCTTGTAATCCAGGGGACCCAGAGAGTGGTCAGGAGCACGCAGTGCTCACCTGGCCGGACGCCGAGGAGCAGTTCCCCCCCGCCTCCCCTGACGACTGTGCCGCTGAAGGCAGGGCTCCCTACCTAGGACGGAGGTTGTGGGGCTCAGCGAGGACACGCATGGAGTAAATGAGCCGGCACTCAGGGAATCTTTTCTGTTGTCCTTACACCAGGACCTCCCCAGGGCAGAGCCGTGTCTTATTTGTCTCCAGTGCCCAGCACAGTGCCTGACACAAGGCAAATGCTCATTAATTGGAGAATGAGTGAAGCAACCGTGGCTGGATCCACTCCACTGGGAGGCAGGCCTTGCAGCAGATGTCGACGTAAGCCCAAATGGACAATGTAAGCCCAACGTAAGCAAATTGGAGTCTGCTCAAGGAAGTGCGATGGGAATAACAATAATGATGGCAATGATAACAATCGTGTAAAATTATCATGACTAATTAGTGTAGAATTAATTCACAGTGGACACGGAGATAGGAGTTAACATGGTGATTAAGACCGTGGGTTCTGGAATGAGACAGCCAGATTCGAGCCTTGCCGCATACTGTGTAACCTTCAGCACGTTCTTTGCTTCTGAGCCTCAGTTTCCTGGTCTACAAGATGGGGATAATTCTGCACAACTGTTTTGTGAGGATTTAGTGAGATAATGGAGGAAGAATTTAACACCTGATTGCAATAAGTGATCAATAAATGTGGGGCTATTAAAAGTAAGTTTCTATCCTTGCAATTTCAAAGTTATGTCAATAAAATGGATTAGAGTTCTAAGATTTAAACAGCTGATTTTCAGAGCAAAGGTAAAATCTAATGAGACTCTACTACTATTATGCTTTTGTGCTATTAAAATTTAAACAATCGCCAATTTTTTTTTTTTTTTTTTTTTTGAGACAGTGTCTCTGTTGTCCAGGCTATAGTACGGTGGCATGATCGTCCTCAAAATCTGGGGCTCAAACGATCCTCCTGCCTCAGCCTCCTGAGTAGCTAGCACTACAGGCACACATCACTATGCCTAATTTTTTTCTTTTTTGTAGAGATAGGGTCTTGCTACTTAGCCTCTCAGTGCCTCAGTGTCCTTATCTGTATAATGGGATGAAAATAGTACTGACACCCAGGACAGTGGTTATCCTTGGGTTGGAGGGAGACTGACAAGAATAGGGCACAAGAGAGGTTTTGGTGCAGGGGTACTAGTAATATTTTGTTTCTTGATCTGGGTGGTAGTTACATGGGTATGTCTACCTTGTAAAAACCCAACTAGCTGTATATTTTTTTTTTTTTTTAAGAGACAGGGTCTTGCTAAGTTGCCCAGGCTGGACTCCTGGGCTCAAGTGATCCTCTGCCTCAGTCTTTTGAATAGCTGGGACTATATGCATGTGCTACCATGCCCGGCTTTAGCTGTACATTTAGGATTACGATCCCTAAAAATCTCATACTTCAATAAAATGTATACAAAAAGTAAATAATACAGACATCACTGGATTGTTTTGGCAATGAAATGAGTTAATATATTTGTAATACTTAGGATAATGTCTAGTGTGTAATAAACACTAGATATTCGCTATTATTATGAAAAATCAATTTAGCAATAATTCTATAATAAAAATGATTCAATCTAGATTATATTTCACTGTCAGAAAATGTGTTTGCGAAGGCAGACACCTCCAGGACACACGTCGCTTCTTTGGTCTGTCCTGCCTCCTTCCAGTAAAGCAGCAACATCACTGGGAACTTTTTGAGACCTCTGCAGTCCTGAGTCAGCTTGGTTTGAGAGAAGAGCACAACGGAGGAGGGGCACGAGTCAGATAAATCGGGTTTGGGATTTTATTGTCCTCAATTCCTAGTTCTAGGACCCCAGGCAAGTTATTTAAACCTAGTTGAAACTTCATCTACAAAATGGGTCTATAATGACTTGCTATATAGGGTTGTAAGAGGATTGAGCGAAAAACAAAACAAATGGAAAGAAACATTTATTTTGTGCCTATGTGGCCACGATCCCATCTGTCCGGGTGTCCGTGTGGACCACAGGCGGGAAGCCTGTGAGCAGAATCTAATCTCTCATGGCCAACACAGCACCTGAGGCAGCACCTTGGGACCAGCAGCTGGACACCTCCAAGCACAGGGGATGGGTCTAAGCTGACTTCCTGCAAAGACACGTGGCTTTGAGGGGACTCTGCATCCTTGTGAATCAGAAAATGATCAGGCCCACAAAGTGCTGTGCTTTTGTTCAAAGACAGTCTAGTATAAGGCGACCCCTCCGCGAGAGAGGCACAACTGATGTGGCTCCTGACATTACAATATAGGTACTCCTCAAGTGTGACTTCTTGGCAGCTTCTTAAAAATTTTTATCTTGAAAAATGCAGAATAGGGCTAAAATTAAACCAAAAATTACATCTTCATAGTTTGTTAATCAAAATTTTATACCAAATCACTGCTGCTATGTTCCGTGCAGCTGTGTCTTTCTTAACCACCCCTACAGTTACATAGTAGTCTAAGCCACAGCTAGCTTTACAGGGGCCTGCATGTGCCAGGAACTGTGCTACACATTCTGCAGTCATCTTACTGATGCTCACGACAGCAAAATTATGGTCACTAATAATTTTGTCCATACATTGTTGTGTTCCTCCCATGGCCCCACCCATTATGTGTATCATTTAATGTAATCCCTATGACATCCCTGTGGAGAGAGAAGGATACTGAGGGTCAGAGAGGTAGAATAACTTGTCCAAAGTCATATGGGTAAGAAGCAGTGGCACGAGGCATTGAACCCAGTTCAACAGCAATGCCTTTGTACTACCCAATGCATGGCATTATTTGCTCTGACACATTGCTTCAACCAACAAACGTATTGAGCATCTGTAATATAACAGACCTTTGTTAGGCACATACCAGATGAATTAAGCCCGTAAGTCGCTTGATGCCTGGCCCAGACTCCATTAAAATTCCTAGAAGAGGAGAGTTTCCTGCAGAATCATACCCATTCGATGGATAAGGAAACTGAGGCTAAAGAGGTTAAATCATTTGCCCATGTTCTTACAACTGGTATGTATCAGAGAAAGGATCTGAATCTGGGTTCCATGAGCCAGTGTTCTTTCCACTACACAGCACATATAAAATGTGCTCAAATGCATGCGCATATATATGAGTACATAACAAAGAACAGCATGGGGAGCTGGTGGCCTCCTAGGAGGAAAGGAAAGAGAAATAAGAGGGGAAGTGGAAAGGACAGGAAAGGAAAAGCAAACATTCAGGTATTGTAAACTCTTTATTCCCTCCTGAAATCTCGGATACACCCAGAGGGAAGAGTGACATTTTCCTTCCCTTCCTTGGGCCCCAAAGGTCACTGAGCTGCCAAGCAGTTGATAAACGTAGTGGCTTTTCTTTGGAGCCAGGAGTCACTGATTTGCTCCTTCCTGCTCCACAAAATTAAAAATCTAAGCCTGACAGTTCAGAGGAGCCCTGAAAACACCGCTGGAATTTCCCAGCGTGCTTTAAACAGAAACAGAAGCTTGGCAGGGGAGGGAAGTGCTGTGAGCACCTCCCAGGTCAGGCCGAATCCACTCCTTGCAAGGTAATAAGCACTGATTCTCATTAACAAGTCCAGAGATTCTCAAACCAGGTCAGAAAGGCGCTCTTTCTCGAACGGCTCCTTTCCCAACCACCCATCCCTCGGCTGTTCGTTCACTCACTCATTCAGTCAACTTTGTGCTAGGTCTTAAGAAACATGGACCATTAAACCATGAGCTCCGCACCTGAGGCGCTCCCAGCCTCCTCGTGGATGGGGTGTGGATAAATCTGAGAAAGTGCATGGTGGCATTTAGCAGAAGAGACCTTTCTGCAGTGGAGCATCTTCATTCACATGGAGCTAGCCTGATTCCCTCCCTTGGATGGTCCTGGGCCCAGGTCAGAAGGTTCCAAGTTTAGTGCCCTGGCTTTTTCACTTATTAATACTACTAGGTAGCCTTCGGCAAGGCGCTTAACCTCCTTGAGCATGAGTTTCTCTCTCTGTGAGCTGGCAGTCACAATCCTTTACCTTCAGGATTGTTGAAAAGATCGCAGGAGACACTGTAGAGCGTGTGCTTCACGTAGAGTCAGTTTCATACAGTTGGGCAGAAGCTCAGTCAGTGCCAGCTGGCCTTCCTGAGCTGGGGCCTGCCAGCTGTCCCGGAGGTCCACTCTACAAGTCCACCCCAACACGGCACCTCCATCCAGCCAGGCCTCCAGAACAAACAGGAGTGCCCGTTCGCACTTCTGATTTTGCTGGTGTTTTGCCTCAAAGTGAAGCAGCCTCCCCATTGCTGGAGACTCAGTTTGCTCATGTGTAACAAGAGGATGAAGAAGGTGTCAATACCTTTCCCCACTGTTGCAAACCACAAACATGAGATGGCAGAGCGCTTCATGAGACAGAATGCATGGTCCAGAGGTAGCTCACTGTCTCTAAATCCTAAGCCAAGCACAGCTGGACAATGGATACTTTGGCCCTTAATTAAAACTTGTTTAGTGATATTCCTAATCCTTCCCTGTGCCATCACTTTTCCCTTAAAATGACTGTTTTAACCTTACTGTATTCACATATATTGCAATAACACGTACCGCTGGCACCTGTAACGCACTATAGAGTTTTTGAACATACTGTATTTTAGAATATATTATTTTAAAATATCCTCAAAGCAAACTTGTGGAATAGGCATTATTGTTCACATTTTACAGAAGGACAAACTGAAGCTCCAAAAGGTGAAGTAACTCACATCAGGTCCCAGAGTAATAACAGAGCTAAGATTTGAGCTTGGGGCTCCTTAACCCTAAAGCCTGGTGCTCGGACAGAACAGTGGCCATGTCACATATTTCTCTCGTGACCTCCATGGATAGATTTACCAGAGTGCAAGATAGCACAGTAGCAAGCAGGCCCTAAAAGTATAGCCAGTATATTTTTTCTTATGTATACACTCAAACAGTCCACGCAATGAAATAACTGGGTCTGAAACCTGGTCCTGCTAATTATTCACTGTGTTACTTTTGGGAAGTTACTTAACCTCTCTGTGCCTAAATTTCATCTGTAAAATAGAGCCACTATTACCAGACTTCTTGTGAAAATTAAATGAGTGTAAGGCGTAAGGCATCTGGCAGTCATTCAAAATAGTATCCATCCGATTTGAAACAATGAAACTTGAATTTAAGAGTTTCACTGGGGATGTACAGGGATGTTGATTCCCTAGGCCCCAAACGGTTTGGGGTCACCCTATCAAAAAACAGGGCTTCATTCCCCCCACACAACTACCACTTGCCATCATTCATTCGTCACTAAGCACAGCAAACCCTGACTCCCATCTCCACCTGCCTTTTATTTGAAATGTCAATTTTTAAAGAGTGGAGAGGTTGGAAACCCAATTTAACAAGCACGCTGAAACATTGTTTATTGCCCCCATAAACATGGCTTAGTGAGAATTACGGACTTAATCAGAGTGAACTTATCTCGCGGTGAAAAGGAACACTTTAAATTTCAGAAATGGCACCTTCACTGTGAAAATCTCTTAACTTTTCAAACAAACTACAGGGGGTCTTAAACATATGGGCAGTAAAGGGGCAGCCATTACTGTGATTTGTCTTACCCAAGAGCCAAGGAGCCCTCAAGGTCCATAACGACTTGAAGCTCTAGGAAAAATATTTGGAAAATCATATTCAGGAGACATGTCTCTAAAAACACCCAAAAGGTCTGCTGAGTGGGAAGCAATACCTGCATAGTTGCTTGGGGCTGCCCCAAAGAAAGGACCCCAGAGTCATTAGAACAGGGGCTATTTAATAAGCAGCAGCGTGAGGAAGCTCACCTCTCCTCCTGCGTGTAAGATTAAGCATTTAGCAATAGGTAATATTTTGGTGACCTGCTTCTCAGAAGAGAAGTGCTACATAAATCCAAAAGGCTGCTAAATTGTTTGCGTGGGTTTTTTTTTTCTTTTTAAAAAAACAATCCCAGAGGATGAGGTCCTGCGAACCCCAACTTCCCAGTTTGAGGCTTCATTAGTGCTGCTTCAATCATTCCAGGAAAGGTTTTCATAAAGACACCCCCTTCTTGAGAGAACGTATCAGCCTGGCTGCCCGAGGCAGGAAAGGCAACTGATATAAAATTTTATTATTTCAATGCCCCAGTAGCAGCCAGGAGGACTTAATGAAATCGCCAAGATTTACAATCTGAAATAGCTATTGCACAGACAGATATGGTTAAGGGAGCTCTGCCCTCTGACCTTTCAACCCTTTGATCTTCACACGGCAGGTGGCCTGGAGCCCCCTCCCGGGCATCTTCCCTCTCTTCCGACACTGCCGAACCTTGATGTGCAATAAGCCTGACCCTACACAGGTGACTCTCGAGGTGCTTATCACCAGCATCTGCTGCTAATGGAGCTGCCCAAATCCCTCGGCCTCTGGATTCTAACTCCAAGGTGGGGGAAGAGGAACATCAGTGCAGTGTCCAAATGGCGCAGAACTGAGGCTCAGTGGTTCAGCGCCAAGTCCAGTTGTCCAGCAACGTATAATGATGCCATTACCCTAAATTGTCCTTAGAAATGGAACTCTGGTCTCTTCTGATTTATACTTTCAGTTAGAAAAAAAAAAATCACCTTTTAAAACTCAATCACAAATCTCACAAAAAAACCACCCCAACCCCAAAGTCCCAAATGCATCTCTCAGAACTTCCCCAAAACCATGTGCAGCAAATTTATACCAGCGAAAATCTAAACAATTTTTGGAAACCTAAAATTGACTGTTTTCAGTTCCATGAAATTTCATTTAAAAAACCCCATATGCCAAAATGTCCAAATTCTCTTATTTTTAAAAATTGGGATGACTTCCAAAAATCATAGCTATCTTTTTCTTTCTTTCTTTTTTTTTCCCCTTCTTCTAAAGCTAGGGATGGGTAATGTGCATATGTACTTATCAAGCTTCATAATTTAACCCATTCGGTCAGTACAAAATATTTGCAGTCAAATGCTGAAGAGAGAGGATATAAACTTACTACTGCTGGATCTTTCAAAGCAATTGCCTCCTGGGCACCAACATTTAACAGATACAATATTTGGCTAAGGAAGTGTCCAGGAGTCTAGACAGCTCCCTTCTGCACCTTTTAGCTTTTGTCAGATATTTGAGTTTATGGAGGGAACGATTTTAGGCAAGACACACAAACCACTCTCTGGGATGTTGGTAACTTCCAACTACAAAACAAAACTTTAATGCCACTGTTCATCACACTTAAGAAAAGCCCTGAGCCAATGTCTTTGTTTCTAAACAAACATAGCATGGTGGCCCCAAGCTTTGCCTGCAAAGGCCTGAGCTTGTATCATTAATGTCTGAATCCAATGGGCAAAGAAAAAACTCACTTCTTTTGTAGTCTAAATGGCATATATCTTAAATATTCAACTTTAAATTCATTTTGAAATCAGCAGAGAATCAAACCATATGTAAAGAGAGGTTTATTGACTCCATTTTTAATCACACTTTTCTCTATGGATGTTTAACGTTAGTACAGAGAGTAGTTTACAGAGAAATCAGCTTAACAGGGAAAAAAGGTATGGTTACAACAGGACACAGTTTGACCACTTTGTATAAAACTATAATTAAGCTATCTTCTTGAGATGTCTACCGGAAATATTAATAATGACAGCTACCATTGGGTGAGAACCTACTAAGTGCATGACGCTTTAGCCATATTATTTCTAACTGTCACCACTTTACGATAGGTGCCCCCACTTTGCTGAGGGGGACGTTAAGGCACACACCCATAGCAGCTCAGTGACTTGCTCAAGTTACAGAGACCATGGCGGAGCTGGGATTCAAACCCAGTCTCACTGCCTGCACAAAAAGCGCATGGCCTATCCACATTTTCCCCAACAAAAGCAAAACAAAACAAACAAAACAACACCACACGCTAATTTGTGCAGAAAATGCCGGATTTCAGCTTACTTACATGTTGCCCTGGCCCATTTAAAGGCCTTCCGAATCAATTATTTTAGGTCATTAAAAGGAAGTTTAATTTGGTTGACAAACACCCCTACTGTGGTGACCTCACATATCAACAACAAATGCCCGATGGTCACAAACCCATACCATGAGTCCGCCAAGCATGGTGTTAAACAAAACCACATGCACCCAGATTCCAAGTGGGATTTGTCTAGGCCAAGGGTATGGCTCTTCAATCATCACGCTGCTGGTCTCCGAGCTCCCACAACGGCTCCACCCCTAATCACTTGCAGGGAGTTTGTGAAAGAAGTCACCAGTCCCACGTGGCTGGGCTCAGTTAAAAGTGCCTTTAAGCTAATATCAATTTAGAAAAAGTCACTCACTTAAAAATAAAAATGGAGGCTGAAAGAGTCAATCTTAGGCAGATGAGTCTTTTACCTTTTTTAAAGAAAAATATATCAATTCTACACCCATATGATATTTATAATCACTTCCATTTATTTGGTGCCTATCATGTGTCAGGTACCAGTCTGGGTGTTTTCATGTGTTTTCTCATTTATTCCTCATTAAAAACTCCCATGAAATGGGAAATCTACCCATTTTACAAGTGAGGAGTCTGAGGCTCAAAGAGGCACCTTGACATACCCATCTGCAAAACAGGGGCACCTCCCTCAAAGTGGTGACGATTAGAAATTATATGGCCAAAGTGCCATGTACTTTAGCAGAACCTCACTCAATGGCTGAGATTATTATTTTTAGGTATTCTACCCGGCAACTCTTAAGAGGATAGCATATTAGCAGTTATATACGAAGTGGCCAAACTGTGTGATGTAGTAACCATATCTTTTTCCCCTATGAAACTGATTTCTCCTTCAAAGGATCTTGTTTAAACTGACCTAGTAGTGGTGGAGCTAGAATGTAAACCCAGGTCTACATGACTCCAGCCCAAGAGCTCTTTCCACTCTGCTACACAGTCCTCTGGAACACTGCTCCTTACCTTAATCCGGTAAGAACTTGATCGTTCAAGCTTCTCTTGGTAACAATTTATGAACTTTAAATTTTCCTTGAAGTCAGCTTTAACATTGCTAAATGGAACTTGCACATAATGACATAAGTGATGATAGGAAAATCAGGAAACGAAAGCATCAGTGATGGTTTCACATTTTCTACTGGGATTCCCCTCACAATTACTCAGTTTTTCTAATCTGTAACAGAGGGCTATCCCATCTCACAAGAGAACATTTCAGTCATGACAAATTAGACTGAAAATGTACTGACTGCAAGAGACACTTAACTCAGCCAGAAGTACTTGTTCCCTCTGATTACATAAATTACTACTAGAGCTTTGAATTGTTTTACAGTAACTAATTCCAACATTAGGATAAGTGGCATTTAAGAATCACATTCATTTTAAAAGCAAATGCCACTGCGTAGAGGAGAAAGCTTCCAGGGGAAATCTATCAGCTAAATCCAAGGCCTTCTTGGAGGCCTGAGGTGAGCAGAGCCTGCTACATTTGCACTCTGAGTCCTCTGGATATGACAGAGACTCACATGTGATGATTGTGCATGATAACATACAGCACGCTAAGGAAATTCCAGGAAACCAAGCTATTGTCCAATTACTTTTGTCTTTACAAAATAAAGCAATCTCCAGGTTTCATTGATCTAAACTTTGCCTCTTACTTTTAAACTACTAACTATGAAGACGAATGTTTGGCATAGTATTTTTAAAAAGTTCTTTATATCCATTGCATCAGTTAATTCTCACAACTCTTTAAGATGGACAATATCACTGTAACTTTACAGATGTGAAAATGGAACGTTGGATGTGCCAAGTAACGGTGCCAGTCAGAAGTAGACTGAGAGCTTGTCTCCGGAGGAATATGGGCTGCCACTTGCGGCCCTCCTTTTCCCTCCCCCTGATCCCCATTGCACAGCACAGAGAAGGAAAAGCTCAGGGACAGGTGGGGACCTCTGCCCAGGATTGGGGTGGGGCCAGGCATAATCCACACAGCCTATTGAGAGGGTGCACAGAGCAGAAGCTCTGGGGGCTGGCAAACCTCTCACAGCTGAGGGACTGCATGCAGATTACAGTTGTCCCTCTGTATCCATGGGGGATTGGCTCCCGGATGCTCCTTGGATACCAAAATCTGCAGACGCTCAAGACCCTGACATAAAATGGTGTAATATTAATATTTGCATATAATCTACACCCATCCTCTCTTATACTTTAAATCATCTCTACATTACTTACAATACCTAATACAACGTAAATGCTATGTAAATAGCTATTCTACTAGATTGGTTTTTTATTTGTATAATTTTTTATTGTTGTATTTTTATTTTTTTTCTCCAAATATTGTCAATCTTTGGTTGGTTGAACCCACGGATGTGGAACCTATAGATGCAAAGGGCCGGATGTACTTGACCTCTCAGAGCCTCAGCGTCCCCATGTGTAAGCGTGGCTGTCTCCCACCCCGCAGAGTCTGAGGAATGCTCAAAAGCGACAACACGTAAAGTCCCCAGCAGTCTTTGGCACTAAGTACTAAGAAGATGTCAAAGTCTTCTCCCAACCCTCTCCTTTCTTGCCAAAGTTCTCTTATGACTGAAACTACCAGGTGAGAATTTTTATACAATATCACCTTCTTATAGAGCAAGAATATGATCACTTAGCACTAAGAAATCTTATATGCAATTTCTCTCTTCTTGTGAGGACACATAACACAAGTCAACATTTATACCTGACTATGACCATGGCTTCGAGTTTTGCATCAATTGCAGCACCAGCAAATGTGAACTACATCTTACTTCTGTCTACGTGTGGAGTCCCGTGAAGCAGCAAAATAGTACGATGGTAAACAAGAAACACTCTTCTTTACTCACTATGAAACTGTTTAAAAATAAATATCAAAAAATCCCCAAGGGAACAAAGGATTAAAGACTTTCTATGCCCAGGGGGAAAAATGAAAAGAAAAAACTTGTCAAAATAGTGTTAACGCAATTGACAGAAATTCGGATTCTTTGAAATGCAAAGGCAAAAAAAATCCCATTACTTTCCTTGTCTGTAAATAAGTGAATCCTGTTATTTTGTGTAAAAGCCCCATAGTTAAATTGGGAGCCCCACTGCAGACACAGACAAAAGTGGCCTCTGGATTCCAGAGACCAAAATGAGCTTTGATATGGCACTTGGATGCTGTCCTCCGAAGGGCGGCTCAGTGCTGTTACAAGCACGTAGTGTATTTATAAGACCAGGCTTCTAGGGACCCATGGCTAAGCCTTCCTAGATAAATGATGGTGAGAAAGAGGAGGAATGCTGAGAGCTTGGCCAGTCTCCCCACGCAGCCATCACACGCTTCTTGCGATTGCATTGGCAGGAGACATTGCTGGGGGCCTGCCAACTTGGTCCCTGGGTCTCACTCTCCCTGTTCCTACTGCCTGGAACTACCACTCGGTATATAATCTAAATTTATATCCTTAAACTGGGGTGTAGAAAGAATATCTAATTCATAAAAAGTACTTGAAAACAGAGAGGAAAAGACAAAATCTAGTAAAAGTGGTGCTTAAAACCTCGAAGAAAGCCATCACTACAAACACCTCTGCCATCGCTCGGTAGTAAAGGAACCACTCAGAAGCTCGGGTTTGGGACGCTAACACATCTGAATTTTATATACATGGTTCTGGTGTGCAATTTCCTTAAGGATTACCTTGATCTTTACAAATATCAATTTACTTTATTAACATGGTTAAGTGGTTGTCAAGGATTTTATATGGAAGGACTGTGTTTCTAATGGCCCAGAAGGAAAAGGCCTGACCACGTCCCTCCTCTATTTACACCCTTCAATGGCTCTCCATTGCCCTATAAAGTTCAAACTCTTTACTACGGCTTCCAGGGCCCTGGATGGGACTGCCCTTGCTTTCCTACCTCAGTTCTACGCTCCTATCACAGACTGAACTACTCATACTTCCTGAAAAGCCTCTTGGTCTACACCTCAAGGCTCTGTAGATGCTGTTTCCTGTTCCCCTGGTTTATGTAACTCTTACTCAACTGTTAGGTTTCAGTTTAGTCATTCTCTTTCCCTGAGAAGTATAGTCCCCAGGGCTAGGGCCAGCATCTCTCCCACCAGAGCCTACGGCATCCCCAAATTCACTGCAATTACTTCCTACTTGTCTGCATCTGCTCTGGACAAAACTCTGAAGGCAGAGATTACGTCACACTCGCCATTTCCTATAGAACTCCTAGTATAACGCAGTGCCTGGTACACAGGAGCTCTGCAAACACCGCTGTGGAAAGGCATGTATGCTGTGTCCCTACTACATGCCAGACACTGGGACATGCTGTACAGAGACAGCACTCAGCTCCTAGAGATGAAGAAAGTAAGACACAGAAAGACAAAGGATCATGACTGAAGTTAACACAGCAGGGAAGTGGTCAAGCAGGGGTTTCGAAGCACATTTATCAAATTCTACAGAAGTGTCATCCCCGACCCTGGTGCAGTACCTCTGCCTAGCAAACCAGGAGAAAATGAGGCAGGTATAAACCAATTCTGTTGAAACTCTTAGGGAAAGAGAATGATGACCTTAGGAACCTAAGAGTTCCTAAAACACAATTTCAAAGCCATCAGCTTAAAATGGAAATGCCTTTAAGGCCAGTGAAGAAATAAAAACAGCAATGATAGTTGACCTTTGTTGAGCTCTTTATGTGCCAGGTACTGTGCTAGGTATCTGATATGCATTATCTCACTGGATTCTCCCAGTGAGCCTATAAGGGAGACACGGCCATTGCCCTCAGTTTATAGGTGAGAAAACAGAGGCAGAGGTCAATTACCTCATCCAAGATCACATAAGCAGGAAGTAGAGGTACCAGAATCCAGAGCCCACATTCTCACTGCTGCACATTACTGCCTCTGTGTATCAGTGGAGCTTCATTCACAAGCCAACTTGAGCCTCTCTCTGGAACTCTATCATTGCTGTTGCCTTTCCTTCCTCCTCGCTGACCATCCTGCCACCAGGAATGATATAAAAATATCTTCTGGATAAATCCCTCATGTCACTCTGAGGTCTATACACAAAGCATTGCTTGTGAGGCTTGGGGAAGAAAGTCTTCATTTATCAAATAGGAGAAGCACCATCTACCAGACATGACCTGGCAGCTGCTACCAGAGATGACACAGAAGAGGGGCTGCATAAATGTTTCTTGAAATAAACTGAGATCACTTGAATGAAAGGACACAGTCACTGTGTAATCTGGCCGTGTTTTGGGATTTCCTAGCTGCCAGCTAACATGATCATTCTCTCCAAGAAGAAACTAGGTCTATGCCAATACCCTTCTTGGCTATTCTGCTAACTTGCCACTAGCCTCAAATTGCTTAAAGGGGAGGAAGACTATAAAAAGGCAGAAGGAGAGGGAAGAATGATGATCAGGTACAAACCTGTCACTTTAGATGGAAAGTGGACTCTTTAAGGTGATAGGTTACCATTTAACAAATAGCAATGGCATCCTGCAAGAGCATGAATGCTAGAATTAGGTCTTTCCGCAAAAGAACCCTTTTTCAAATGAGAACACTAGGTTATAATTTATATTTCTTTTTGTGTAACAAATTTGAGTGTCATAAAAATGGTTAAAAAGTCTTCCTATGGTAGCTTTTTCTAAACTTTTATGAACATCTGCCACATTCATTTGAAGTTTAAAAAATTCTGGCACATATGCAAAGGCATAATAAGGTGCCTATAGCTTTCAAGAAAAAAATAACAAGACAGTCAAAAATAAGCCTTTTGCTGAATTGCCAGTAAGAAAACTAGTGTAGCAAGAGGAGATGGGCCTTCCCTTAAAGAGCTTTCCTTTGGCCCCAGGTCTGAGCTCCTCCCCAAGCGTTATAGCCCCAGGTTCTTGGAGGAAATCTCAGGGGAAGCAACTCTCACCTGAAGGGTACAACAGAACCAGATTCCCCCAGTCAGAAAGCACAATGAGGGCACTCTGACTCTGAGCTGAAATTCAGGGTCAGTAGATCAGGGGACTGAATAGCAAGGTTTGGTAGGTCATAGCTGCCCAACTCACCCAAGAAACACTTCTCTGTTCAGAAAGTGTCTTCTGGCTTCAAGAATGGGGCGACTCCCATTTTTGTTTATACTGTTGTGCTGACCACACAGGGGTTCAGCACAGCAAACTCCTCCTCAACCTCAATCGACAGGCCTGAGATCTGTCTTGGCCAGTGCTTCCTGAACCTTCTCACTCAAAGCCCTTCACAGGCTGTGCAGAGTAGACCTGTGCCCATTCACGTAAGTGCAAAACTGTCTCAAGTTTCAGCTTCAAAATCTATGCGTATTTTGCATTGCAGGTTTTACTACAAAAGGCCTTATTTTAAATTACTTACAATTATATAAAAAGTAAAAAATTTACTTCCCCCACCTTTAAGTAAAATTATGGCACTGCATTGCCTGAAAACAGTGATGACTATGAGAGAGCTTGTAAATGTGCTCCAAATGACAGCTCTCCGAGCACTCACTCAACCTTTCTTTTCAGAGAGCATTTGCTCAGACAGTGTGGCCGGCTTAGCATCCTGCTAGGTGTTGAGGACACCACAGTGAATAATGCACAGTCCTTGGTCCCACAGAACTCTCACTCCAGGGGATGATGGAGAGGGACAAGGAAGCAAACAGCTATTATTCAGAACAAGAGGTACCACAATTGAAACAAGGCAACAAAACAGGAGGACTTCTTGGAAGAGGTGGAGACAGGCAGGGCTTATCCATGCAGATGTGTGGGAATGTGGATATGTTTAGGCCGAAGGCTTGACAGCAGCAGAGAGACTGTGCAGAACTCAGGGGCTGCATAGAGGGAGATTGGGAGGCTCCTCCCCGAGCGTTATAGCCCATGGTTATACAGTGACCAGGTGGCGGGCAACCCGTTCAATGTCAGGACAATGAATTGAATTTCATATTCATCTTCATATCTCCAGGACCTAGCAAAATGCTTACAAGAGGCCCTCATTTTGCTTATCAAATGAATGAATGAGGCTTTGCAAGAATCCAGGAAGGAAAGAAAAGTGTCATTGAAGGCAGTGAGGAAGGAAGAGGGTGAGAGACATTTCAGAGACTTTGTGAGTATTTAGGGAGAAAGATGAGGAGGAGGAGCAATGGGCCATGCTCAGTGTATCCCACTTTGGCTGCTGCAGGCAGTGGTGCCATTCGCAGGGACAGGGAACACTGGAGGGGAGGGGAGTGGCCTGGAGAGAGAGAGAGAGAGAGAGAGAGAGAGAGAGAGAGAGAGAGAGAGTGTGTGTGTGTGTGTGTGTGTGTGTGTGTGTGTGTGTGTAAATAATAAATTGTTTGGGGGAGACTGAGTGAGACATACATACTATATCCAGGTGTAATTCAGCTGGCATTTGAAACTTTGGACCTGAAGTTCAGAGAGGCAGGCCAGGGTTAGAATGACAGCCGAGAGGCACTGACCTGGTAGCTGAAGCAAAAAGCCTAAACAAGATGACTAGAGGCCACGCAGAGAAGAGAAGGCCAGGATTAGAGACTTGGAGAATGCTGAAGGTGCTGGGACATAACAAGGAGTCTGAAAGAGCCTGTGCTGGAGCAGTCTGGAAGGCAGGAGGAAAGACAGGCAGGAGGGAACTGTGCACTCTGACAGACCAAATAGTCACTAGATTAGTGTTTCCAACTCTGCAACAGCTGGTACTAAAGGTCCATTAGAAAGCATTCGCTTTGAATTTCGGTTTTTCATACAGGAGCTTTGAACAGATGCCCCTCCACCCCCCAAACTTGACAAAGGTAAAACACAGAAGAAATCTCTTCAATCTGATCTAAATACATCATCCCAGATAGTCCATAAACTGTGTACTGTATGTGCTTAGGGCTGGGTGATGACAAGGAGGAACTGTTAACAGAATGTAGGAGCCACATGGCCGGCCTGTCAAATTAGAAATTTGAGCAGATTTCTGTGGTCTATTTTGATCAAGATTCTCAATGTCAAACAAACAGGTTTTTCGATAACCAACTTCTTTCATTTTCGTAAGCACAATAGCACAGTGTGCAACAGTTAGTGAAGAAGCAGGTGGTCCTCGTCGACGTGAAATGAAGGGAACAGAAGAAGAGAAGTAGCACTTCCTTTAAGACATGCAAAGCACCACCGCAGACGGACATGGCTGTAGATTTTCCCTCTGAGAGCTCATCTCCCGTGCAAAACAGGCAAGCCCCTCCCTCCCACGCCTCATTTTGCTCTGGTACAAATTTAAGCTCTCTCCTGAGGAGGAAAAGGCTCAGGGTTCATGTCTACAAAGTAATGGCACGTACAAAGCACAGAAAAGTCCTTTAAAAGAACTGCTATCTAATTGGTACAGCCATACAGAAAGCAATCTGGCATCAGATTCATAGCTTTGACCAAGCATTTCTACTTTAGGGGCTCTATGCTAAGGAAATGAGGCAAAATGCAGATAAAGCCTTATGCATAAAGATGTTCACTGAAATGCTATTTATAATAGTGACAAATGATAAACAACCTAAGTGTCCAACAGTAGGAAAACGGTTAAGTTGTGGTATATCCAAATAGTGGGAATGATAGGTAGCAAATTAAAAATGATTACTGAGAGTAGATAAAAACATGCCATAATGTTAAGATAAAGATATAAAATTATATAAAACATATCAATTATGCATTTACACAAAATATATCGTCACAGAATGAAGACTAGGAAGGAGAATAGTAAAATGCTAACAGCGGTTCAATCCGGAATAATGGTATGGTGGATAATTTTAATTTCCTTCTTTATACTTCTACACACCTTTTATATCACATTTCCTACAATGAAAAATGCAATACTGTTACAGTGATTATAGAATAAACATCATTTTGAAAGGTGAATCATTTCCCTTCCTTCCTTCAAAGCCCTGAAGAACCCTTTCCTCCTGCCTCCTCTCTCTCTCCCCCTCGACCCACGACAACTGACAATACCCAAGCAAAGCGGGAAAACCCTGCAAACGAGAGGCTGGTGCCAAGAGTCCAAGTGGAGCGCTCAGCTCTGTGCACCTGGGAAGGGACTGCGCACGAGGTGCTGCTTCGACGCACTCCCACGTGCAGAGCTGTGAATCCTGAGACCGTTGTCTTTCCACCGCCACACAGCAAAACAAAACCCCAAGGAGAGCGATCTGGGGAGGAAAGAAGCCAACTTACCTCCATTAAACTTAAATGGATTCCTATGAGGTAGGGCATGGGAGCACTGTGAAGAGAAACAGAGACACACAGCTGCTTTAATGTCTGTTGCTTCTGACAGAAAAGTACAGATGGTTCACTATTTGGAGAAAAACTGTTTTAATAAACGTATGCACAGTTACATTTCCTTTCACAACAAAAACCCTAATGTGACATTTTGTTCCCAAGCTTAGAAACTTCAGAAGAATTTCAAAATGTGGGCAGCATTGGAAACAGCATGGAGGGGAGGTGGGGAAAGAAAATCGACCTTGATCAAAATCAACCTGGGTGTTAGACCCCAAATAGCAGCCATGCAACTGCACAGCCTCTGTTGCCTTATCTTGAAAATGGGGTCCTGGAATCGAACCGGCACGTCGTTCTTAGAACGAGAGAAAATATACGTCAAGCAATTAGTGTAGCTCCTGATACAAATGGGAACCATTATTGCTGTCATTGCAACAGAAAAAGCAGTTAAGGCCAAATGGAGGGCATCATGTGTTTCAAAGAAGGATGATTTTTTTATTTGCTGTTTCCTTCTGCCATCAAAAGATGTGACTTAACTGTCCACTCTGACTGGACAAAGCACTTGGAGAGCTGCCAGCAAGCGTCTCCTCCCCGGTTGCATGCATGCCATGCAATGACACCACAATTCGTAAAGCCTCTGCCAACTGCTTTATTCACAGAGCGACGGGCTCCCTAAGTTGGTGACTGAGCAAGGGGATGAAAACTCAACTCCAGAGGTTTTAAAAGCTGGGTGTTTTGGACCAACTGGTCCTTCTTTTGGTTTCAGGAGCCTCTCTGTCTCTCTTTTCTCTGTCTCTCTCTCTCTCTCTCTCTCTGTCTCTCTCTCCCTCTCCCTCCATGCAAACATTCTCATTTATGCCACCTACCAATGATAAATGTGCTAGCTGTTACAGGAGGAACTATACATTCATCTTTTCTGATCCACACAACCTTGCGAGGTAGGTATTACCCCCACTTTACAGAGAAGGAAAGAGACCTAGAGAGGTTAAATCACTTATTCAGTGTCACCAAAGTCAGTGTCCCTTTCTTCCTTTGTGCCACACTGACTTTGTTATGTGGAACCTAAAATCCTCATGCTCACCTCCCACACAGTGTTTTTCTTGGGGTGAGGGGAGGGAGGTCACAGAGAGGAAGGGAGTGATGGGCAACGTTTCCATCTGTCTGTCCAGTATGTGATGCATCCTATGAAGTGTACAGAGGGTATTTTATGAGCCTAGAGGAAAGATACCTGGCTCAGACTGGGGTGACCAGGTACTTTTCTTCTGGGGCAGCTGGTGTAGTAGAAGTGTGTGGACAAGGATGGCTCTTTGGGGACAGGGTTGGGGCAACAAGGAGTAGTTAAGTACATGATGCAGGAGAGGATTGCTTCTAACTGAATACTAAAGAGTTTAGGTTTTATCCTGAAAGCGATGGATAGGCAAGAAAGGTTTTTAAACGTCAGATGTACATTGTAAAACTGCTCCAACATTTAAAAATAAGAAAGCCCATAATTCCCTCATTACTATCCAACAAATAAAATTCTTCAAGAAAAAATCCTTCCCCCAGAATATACAATGTTTTCCTTAATACAGATCTCAGCAGTAACATATCTTGGGAACCTGTAAAACAGACTTGAATATTAGCAGCACAGTTTGGGAACTATTCTTCTCGAAGACTTTTGTACGTGATAATAGCTAAAGACGAACTACACATACAACTGCAGTGAAAGTGGAGTTGTCCTTTCTTTTCTTTCTTCTTCTTCTTCTTTTTTTTTTATAAAGGTATCTGCTATGCACATACAGCTTCTCTTTGCTTCTAGGGGCAAGGAAATGCCCTGTGATATTTTTTTGCCTTAAACTGTAAACCATTAGTTTAGCTGCCAGCTACACAAATGCTCAAACTTCCCAGTGTGCCTGGCTCTGCTGTCCAAGTTTTTTCCAGTGTACACTGAAATGAATGTGTTTCTAATTAAGTAGCTTCAGGAACACGACAGCTTCAATGTCAAAAATACAAAGTCTGAACCCCGGCAGGAAGTCTTGAGACTGCAAATGTCTCATCTAGTGGAACCTTGCCTAATGTAATGAAAGGAAGCAGGAAGAGTGCAGAATTCCAGAGAAATGGCCACTTATTAATGTGTCCAGAAGTACAGCTTAACACATAGCAGAGAGAAAAACTCAAATCCATAATATTTAACTAAATCTTATCAACTTTTCCAGCTCCTACATTTAATCATGCAATTGCCAGGGACCATGAGTTTTCATTAGAATTTCAGAACTGAAATTCCAGCAAATGAGTTAACACACAAATAAAAGACATTCAAACAACTGTGAGAAAAAGGTGAAAATAAATACCTATGGCAAAAGTCCTCTGTGTAATTTAACCATAGGCTCTTATGTACGTAGGTTTTAATGCCATGCCCTTTTGTCCTGCAATAAAAATCAATGATACCCTGAAATAGAGGAAAAAGGAGTCATATAGAAGTGACTACGGATGCAAGAAGGGACAAAATGGGACTCACTCTTCAGGTATCTTTAGGTGGGCATTTTTTTAAGCCCAATAATATTCTGAAGAGTAATTATGGCCTATCATAGAAATGTAATTTCTTAGCCAAGTATTGTTAGGACTACAACAGCTCTGTGTTTAGAAAATATTTTAAACACATTTATTCTGAAATCACAGTAGCTCTATGTTTTGTATGAATGCAAATTTGGACAAATACCTTTTACATTGTGATTGTTTGCTTACAAAGCCTTGAATACTTCCCTGAATCTACTACATTTTTGCTCTACAAATAAATAATTACAAATTCCAAATGGGGAGAGAGAGAAGAAAGAAAAAGAAACCCAGAGTCTCCTTAACATCTCAATGTGGCAAGTATGTAGCTGGGTAATTCTAGGTACACTCTGAAAACAATTTCCATTCTCTACATACCTCAACAATTATTGTAGCTACTGACTCGTTTTCTTGGAAACCTTTTGTCTTTTTATTATAAAAATAAATTTGAGGGGGAAAAAACCACCTCCCTATGCTTATATCACCTTAATGCAACTACTTTCATTTTTTTATTGTTCCTTTTTAATATTGGCCCACGGTAGCAATATCTTTGAATTATAAAGTGTGTACATTTTATTGTTTTCTCATTGGCTATGTTAACATTTCCCATACTGTCCTATAATCTTTGTGATTATTATTTTAAAGACTGTATAATATTCCACAAAGTATGAATGCACCGTAATTTGTTGAATCCTATCCTTAGAGTTAGACATTAAGTTGCTTCCAACCTTTCACTCTTATAAGTAACAATGTAGTAAAAATGAACAACTTCATGTGCATGAATTCCCAGACACTGAATTAACAACTCAAAGGGCAGGACTGGTTTTTGTATCTTTTGTTATATGTTAGCAAAGTATTTTCCCAAAGGGCAGTATCTGCCCCAGTGGACATCTTTCAGGATTGTTGTGATGTAATTTCTTAGCCAAGTATTGTTAGGATAATCTATGAGGTGCACAGGACCAGCTCAGGGAAGGTATTCAGTAACTGATTGTCAAATCCAAATAGGTTCTCTTTGGGCTCCTGGCATGGCTGGCACCACTGGACCCAGCCTCTTATCACCCATGGAATGGTTTCTTGTTCCAGCCCTGGTTCTGAAGAATACCTGGGTCTAGGACACCTGCATACCACTGGTGAGAAGGGTCAAGACTCCATGATGAATGGGAGGTGCCTGACGTGTACCAGCGCATCATCGTGGGGTTTCTGACTCTCAAGTGCACTCTTGCCTCCCATATACTCCACCGAGTTCAGTAGAGTTGCTCGTCACTTTCTTCAGGAGGGCCCCTTTCCTCTTTATTTTAATGTATCACTAAGAATGGAAAAACTACCAAGGAAACAATGATTCGTTGCTTTCTGATCACTCAGAATGACAAATGTAAAAAACCTCTTATCACTCTTGGGCATACATTAAAAGGAAAATAACGGAAAATTAATTGGGTAAGCTATTCCTAAAAAACTTGTTCACATTCAGAGTCCAACTCATCTGAAGAATTTTCTGATTCAGAGTCATAAATATCCATGTTTTTCCAAGGATATCTCAGTTAGCAAAACAAAACAAAAATTCATCTACTAAAAGTGATCTTCCTGTTTCAGGTTTGAGAAAGAACTTGTTTGTTTTCTTCTAGAAAATATGAATGCAGATATCTGCTTCACTAATAGCAAATGTATACCCTGCTTCTCTGCTCTGGTGCCTGTCAGCATTCACGATGACTTTACATTTCAATGCTGAATCACAGTATAATTTTGAAGACATTTTAAACAGCAATTAAATAACACGTGCAGAACCAACAACACACATAATTAAATTAAAGCAGTGATAATATTAACAGCTATGACCAAATTCATGCATAGGCAGGCCATGACAACTGTGTCACAACTGCAGTATGGCTGACAGCAATTACTGGGTGCTGTTGGACATCTTGGAATAAGAGAATAGGGTACATCCGTACCAGGCCTTTGTTCTCTGGGAGTTACTGCACCATCTGACTCTATCAGTTACATTCCAGAAGAGTAAAAGTTACTCTTTCTTCTTTCTCTCTTGGAAAGGAAAGGGGTTCTGTTGCTAGCGTTAAGGCAGTGACAATATAATGACCTTTACCTAAAAGGTAACTTTCGTTTTAAACCTCCTAAGGGGAAAAGGAACTTTTATTGAGCTACTATAATCCAGTCACTTTTATGCCTTACATACATATTCGCAAGGTAACTCTGCAAGGCAGTGCTATTATCTACGTTTTCAGGCTAGGAAACAGTCTCAGAAAGTTACAGTAATTTGCCAAGGTCACACAGCTCTTAAGTGGTGAAGCCATACTTCAAACCCAGGGCTGTGCTCTTCCCATGACGTCACACATCAGTACTTCAGCCAAAAGGAACCAAGTGCTGGGGTACCAAACAGGCTGTTCCCCAATCCTCTTACTCCAGGCCTGCGATGCAGAGCACTTCTCTCACAGGTGAGTCCTGCAGCACGAGTTTATTCCTAGCAATGACCAGGCAGGAGTACAGATACCGCAGCCTTATTAATGGTCCTGCAGTCCCCGTTCATTATGACTGCACTTTCACCATTTGTTTAATTCCTTTCCCCCCTCTTAATTATGTTCCCCTGAGGTGAGCAGCTACTAATTGGAATGAGTCAGGTGAAATGAAGGAACACTGGCTGCTCAAATACATAAACTACAGCTTCCCAAGACAAAGGGGGAGGGGAAAGGGAGGGGGAGCGGTAGGAGGGCCCTCTGCCCCAGGTGAGCAATACCTCTTTGACATCAGGAAGGAACACAGCTTAGGGCAGCCCAGGGATTTGGAAGGACCATTGTGTTTCTTTTTTGCTTCATATAAATGCACAGTTATTAGCATTACAATTTACGCATCCCGGTACCCACCTCACCTCTCAGAGGCCTGCCACCTTCTTAATCAAATACCCTGATCAGGCCAAGGAGATCCTACAAGTCTTTCCTCAGTTCACTATTTTGAAAGGAAAGGAAAACTCTGAAAGAGGGCTTATTCATTTGAGCTTTTTCTTTCTTTCTTTTTTTGAAAAGAAACAAAAGTGTAAATATAGCTTGTCTTACAGTTTTAAATTCTGCTTGAAATAATGAGGCCTGGTTTTGCTAGAGGTTAAAGGACAAAAGAATGGGAAAAAGAATAGGAACAAAGACCATATAACACACCTTGTCGGAGAACACAAATAACCCCAGTTCTGGTCTTACTTAGAGTGACTAGATAGGTGCTCTACAGGCTAACACAATGGGCAGTGTCGGACAGGGAGCCAGTAAGAGCAGCCACTGTTGGCTGCGAATTTGCCATGAGCCAGCACTAGACTAAGGCTCGACAGGAATTTTCTTGCTGGATCCTCATGACAATAGTACGAGGCAGGTACATCAGTACCGTCATTTCACAGATGAAGAAACTAAGGTTGGGGCAGGTAAATAACCCATCTGCCATCACACAGCTAGTAAGCAGCAGAAGTGGGACCAGAACCCAAGCCCATCACACCGAGGTAAAACAAGCTTATTACTGCCCAGGAGTCCAGCATTCCCATAGCCCTGGAGGAAGGAATGGAAGCAGGGTAGGAAGCTTTCTCTAACCTGCTCCCTGAGGGCAGCCTGCAGCTGTGCCAAGTTCCGGGATCCTCCACATTCTGTCTGAGCTCCCACTCTCCACCTCACCATAGGAGGTTTCCAGTTCTAAAATGCCTCTGGGGCGCTCAGTAACATGGCGTCCCTGCAGGCCTCAGCCCCATTCTTCCTTAAAGTCCTGCTAAACCCCGGGCTACCCACTTCTCAGATCACCCAGCGCCTGCTAACACCTCCCTTTTTAGAGGCTTTTGCCTGGGTTACCCATTTGGCACACAGCGCGTGCTCATTTGAACAATTGTTCCATGTTGTCAGTCACAGAAGAACAGGACTCTGTTTCCTGTTTCCCAGAGTCTACCGTGGTGTCACATATAGGGCAGGAAGAACAGACAGTCGAGCCGCTATTTACTGAGTGCACACCAAATACCAAGGCTGTGTGGGAGGCTCTAGTTACCTTACCTCATTTAATCCTTAAATAATCCAATTTATACCCCAATTTATACTTTTATAGATTAAAAAAGGTATTCTCAGAACTTCCCATGGTCACCGTCATAATGGTGATTCCCGCTCAAATCCTTCTACTTCCAAGTCTCTGATACCACTCTTACTAGAGATTTCTCTTAACCATTGTGCTACACTTAACAAAAAATGCTTATTTGATAATTATAGCTAAAAAATACAGTAAGTGGATTCATAGCCAGAATAAAACTATATTTGCCTTACATGCTGGAACTGACTGATACTCTTTTTTGTTCCAAGCAGGATCTAAAGCAATTTATATGAGTATTTTCAGTTCAGCAACAAAAATAGGGGCAAAGGGAAAAAAAATGGAAGCCGTAGTGAGGTTACTACTTCAATTTCACGCTGCGACACCTGCCGGGATGGCCACGAACGCGAAGAGGGAAACAAGATCATAAGGTGATTTGCGGTGTCCACAAAAGAAAGATAAACCAGTCACTCAGAAGCTTGGATTTTAAAAAGTCTCCTGGGAAGAGGAAAGGGAGAAAACTATCTTATGACGCATTTACTATGTGCTTGGTGTTTTCTATGTGCCGGTCAGTCAGTCAACAAATACCACTACAAATCTGGCACCACACCTTGGTCTGGGAAGACAGGAGAGAAAAATAGATCTGGTCCCTACCTATCTGGAGCTCGCAGTTAACAGTAGATTAAATAAGCAAATTATTGTACATGTGTAAACTTGTAAGGAGACTCACAGTGTGTTGTGGGGTACACAACAGGAGGGCTTAAGATTACCTTATTTCATCCTTGCAGCAATCTTGAAAAGCCGATCGCCATAATTTACAAGGAATTTATGGTTCAAAGAGTTTAAGTGCCTCAACAAAGGTCACAGCCGGGGTGTGAAGCAGAAAGTATGGCTTGAAAAGTAGAACTGGTGCGAATGCCATGAGTTAAGCAAGCTTTTCTTAGGGGAAAAGATATTTAACTTCTTTCCTGGTTTCCAACCCAACCCTCCCTGATTTATGAGCAACAAGAGAGGCTGAGAATCCATGAGGAGACCAGGAATCATTCTAGATGAGGAGAGAAGGCAGAGACCACCTAGTTTCCATTTACAGTTTTGGCAGCCAGAACACAGGCCCTCAGCACAGAGGAGGTGAGCTCAGCGGAGTGGAGAGCGAGCTGGCGGCAATGGAGACGGTTTGCTAATGCAAGACACATGCATATCACTGCAGCTGATCAGCGAGAGGGGAGGAGGAGGACAATGCCCTTCTGAGTGTGGCTTCGTGGCTTCCTGGGGTAACCTACAGGGGTGGGGGCAGCGGAGATGCCTTCTAGAGCTCCAAGCTGCTGGGCCCAACAGAAATGAACACGTGAATTACAAAGATAACGCCCAGACGAAAACCTGGAAAGGTCAACATCAAAGCCTGGAGTAGTTTGCCCTTTTGTGCCTCCTCAGTCTACCGGAAGGAGACAGACTTGGAAAACATCAGGAAGGGCTCCATGACTAAGACCACTTCAGCAGGAGAAGCTAATCACAGAGGAAAGGTCAGGAGACCGGGCTCCCTGTTGCCACAGAGAATTCAGCGGGAACCATAACAGCTAAAGCCAGCTGTCAAAGGGAAGTCTCAGGTTGTGAGTCACCAGCAGCCCATGAGACTCTTGTAGAAATGCAGGAACGAATGAGGTACGAAACAAATGAGAAGAGAAAAAGAGAAAGAGGGTATGGAGAATTAAGTGAAGAAAGTAACAGAAAAAAAAGTATAAAAAATTAATGCAACCGGTAATCACAGGAGATTTTTTCTTTTTGTTTTTCCAGGACTAAGATATCCCCATACACCGAAATGCACAGCATCTAATTATGTTTTTAGCCTAGCCTCTCAGTCTGTCACACGTTTAAGGGGAAGGCAAACCCACGTTTGTTGAGAGATCACTCAGAGCTGGGCACCATGCTGGAACTTCACGTATTTTCCCTGGTGCCAACAACAGAGAGGGGCAGGGACACTCATCCCCAAAGCTTGCCATGAGCTACCTTGCTCCACTGCTGAAGCTTCCTGTGGCCCTGATGTTACATGGTTTGTGGCTCCTGCCTTTTGGCAACTTATGGTTCCCAGGAACATGTCTAGAGTGTCTTTGCTACAGAGACCACTACACTATGCCTCAGAAGTTCCAGAGTTTTTAAGTGTTGGGTTCAAGCCAGGCTCCAGGTCAGGGAGGAGTGAGGAATTACACACAGAATGTGTCATGAGAGATGAAAAACTAGGCCAAGGCTTGGGCAGGTAACGGGAAGTCAGAGCCAGCTGTGTCCCGCGGAGGCTGGCAGAAACCGGGGCAGGGGAGGCAGGCTGCTGCCTTTACCGCGTCCGGCAGTAGGAGGGGGTTGGGAAGGTGGGACTGGCAGGGCAGTTCCAGAGGCGCAGGTGCAGATGCAGCAGCTGGGAGGTGGAAGACCACCAGGGTGGTTCGGCTGTGGTCAGAAGAGCTCCCCAGAGGGTAGGTGGGTGGGTGGTGGGTGAGCAGACAACCACTGTTCCCCCAATCTGGGAATGGTCCTTCCTGTGTTAAAGGGACACCATGTCTTTTCTAACCCTGCAAGTCTCGGCAACATCATAGGAGTGACACTGCTAAGGCTGGATGAGAGCTGCCGACTGCACACCTGGCATCTGTGCCCTGCAGAGCACCTCTCGAGGAACCAGGCTAATGGCCGGATGCCAGCCATCTAAGCAGACTACTCCTTTTTGTACAACTTTTACTTTTTGCTATACATACTTTTGAAAGGTTAAAAAATTTTTATGGTAAGGACATATTACTTTACTAACAACAAAAAAGAATGTATTAAAATATAATGGATCTGGAATTAGGTAGTGGTGGTATATTAGACATATTTAGGTATCTAATATATTAGATATATTAGTGAATTAGATAGTTGGAATATACTAAAAACCATTAAACTGTATACTTTTAAAAGGGTGAATTTTGTGGTATGTGAATTATATTTCAATAAATAAAAGAGAACTTAAAAAGACAGTTTTCCTACAGAGTCTGCAGTATAGATAGATAAAGATCCCCATGGCATCTATAGCACAGATATTGCAAAGGGCCCAGTCTCTTCTCTCTCCCATTTTCCACCTGGAAGATAACTTACTCAGAAATTGTCCAAAGCCTCCTCCAAAGGCCCCTGGCACTTTCGGTCTTAGGTGCTGCTGAAGGCAATGAAGGTGCATTTCAACGCAAGGCTCAGCGACTATCATTACGTAATAACTTCTTTTTAGCTGTCTACCTGGTGCCAGGCAATTTACGTAGAACAATACTTTTAGCTATATTCCTGGCAACGGCTTTGCACATGAGCGAACTGAGGCTCAGACAGGTTACGCAACTCACCCAAAGTCACATGTTCAATAGGACCAGAGCCAGGATTTGAAGCCAGGACTTTTGACTTCCAACCCTGGACGCTTTTCCATCACTCGGCCTCTCTATTCAAACCTCAGGGTCAAATTCAGCCAAATCTTAGTCCAGGAATTACCTAACAATCTATAGTTTTCCTTCATTCAACCAACATATATTTGTGTGTGTGTGCGCGTGCGTGCGCGTACATTTCCTAACCATCAGGCCCACCAGACCCAACTGCCCTTCTCTCCGCAACTGAAATCTTTGTCCTTATCCCCTCCTGCCTCTCCTAAATGAGCTCTGTCACGGTGGTACCACACCCTGAGCATTGGATCACTGTTGGTCCCTTGCTGCTTAGCAGCTTCAAAAAATTAATCTCCCAACCTTGCCTACACACTTGAGTTCTTCTGTGAAGTAGTGTTTTCTCAAATCCAGAACTCTCTAGGAGCTCCTATCTTGCTATGCCCAGTGTCAGGGTCATAGTAAGCACTCATAAGTATTTGCTTGCAAATTGGGGAAATGACACATAACTTTTGCATATTTGTTGGAATTCAATCTTTAACAAAACCTACAAAATCCAGAGTTTAGCATATATAAGAGAATTTTAGCCACATGTGCCATCTAATTCACTTCCATTTGTCCTGGGTTTGGAGGATCTCAACTGGATTCTGTTGGATCATTTATATAGATAGACTTATACATATAGATACATTAATATATATTGACTATATATATTCTGTATAGTCATGAATAACAGAGAAAGTACCTACTATTTATGGAGCACCTGCTTTGTGTCAGTAATAATTGCTACTCACCTTTGACAGAAGAGAAAGTTGGCTCAGAGAGGCTCAGTGATTTCAAAGCCAGTATTAATAAATAAATAGGGAAGCCAGGGGTAAGGCCAGGTTTTCCTGTTTCCACCACAGCATACTTTTTTGTTTTTCTGTGGGTTTTTTTTTTTTTGAGACAGAGTCTTGCTCTGTCACCTTGGCTAAAGTATAGTGGCATCACCATAGCTCACTGCAACCTCAAACTCCTGGGTTCAAGTGATCCTCCTGCCTCAGCCTCCTGAGTAGCTGGGACTGACTACAGGCACACACCACCACGTCTGGCTGATTTTTCTATTTTTTGTAGAGATGGGGTATTGCTCTTGCTCAGGCTGGTCTCGATGTCCTGACCTCATGCAATGCTCCTTCCTCGGCCTCCCAGAGTGCTAGGATTATAGGCTTGAGCCATTGCGTCTGGCCCATACCACACATTCATTTGATTTCTGTCTCTGCCACCAAGAATATCAACAATCCCACTTAATTTAGCATCGATTTATTCCCTATGCAAAATTTCATGGTATCAATGAAGACAGCGATTAGAATGAATCCAGCTCTGATTAACTGGATGTCACTTCACAGCTGTGTCCAGACTGATGCCCCCGTCACCCACATGGACCATGCACCCTGTGGTCAGATATATTCCAGACTTTTTGCTGCAAAAATGAGATGGAATACATGATGTAGCATGTGGGGGTTCACTGAGAACCCCACATACAGCACAGATAAAAGGCCTGAAACTAGTACCTCTCACAGAGAATCTGGGCACCCCAACTCTGAGAGGAAGAATGGCTTCCAGAATCATCAGAAATGCCAGGAAATACAAGGCATTTTATGAAGTCAAATGCAAAATCCAAACTTTAACTGTACATATCCTATTTAATTTTTCAGTTCAACCATGCCCCAGGAAAGCACCAGGAGTTAGCTACCAACCTGGCTCTTGACCTGTGGGGGAAAAACATAAACTTGTCTTGATCTGCTTTGAAAATATTTAATCACAAAAGTATTTTAACAAGTGCCCAGAATAAACCAAATATACAATTCAATTTGGGAATTGATTTGTGGTCCTTATTTAGAACTACTTGTGAAGGAAGAAGGGAGAAAAAGAAATTTACATGGGAAATACCACATGGCTTCTACTGGGACCTTTTATTAGTAAAATTTAATTAGCATAGTGCCGGGTACATAATAAGTGCTCTATAAATATTTGCTGAATGAATAATTAATGAATGACAACATACATCTGCAATTAGCAAGCCATCAAGAAGCCTGCGTGAAGAATTTTTTTCACAAAATCTTGGTGATGGGTACAATTTATTCTCTAAGACTTTGGAGGATATTAACAAGGAAAGCTTTACTATCAGATGACCTTGGAGTTCAAGTACAGGCTCCAATATTTCTCAGCCATGTGACAGTAGGTAAGTCACTGAACCTCTCTGAGCTTCGATTTCCTAATACATAAAAGGAAGCTAATAATCTTTACCTTGTAGTGTGAGGTTGGAGATTTGCAATAATGTTTATAAAGAGCTTGTCACAGACATGGTACTTGATGGTGACTGTTATTATGAAAGGGAATGCTGGTTCTCACCCCCAAGTTAATCCTTTTGTCCCAGAAATGGGAAGGCTTTCCCAACACTGGCCAAGGTCGGGGCTGCCATAAGCTAAGGTAGGGAACATTCTCGGTTTCACTTTCAAAGTCAAGGGAATGGCACAGATCTAAAGTAGAAAGGAACCAGCAGCACATGTTTTTAAATATTCATAAGGGCTGGAAATGTCTTACTCCTTTCGTTTTCTCTGCCATCTGCTTTTGTTTCTTTTCTTTTCATTCTTATGCCACAGCTGCAAATGAAAACAACCATACAATAACTCAAGTTAAATAAAAAAAAAAATCAAAATAAAAACAATCTGAGGGATAAAAAGAGAAGATAAATTACAAAGTTTTCCCCTGAGCTCACAAGGCAGCAGAAGAATAATGTTTAATATGAGTTAAACCTTCTGGAAACTAAAATCCAGATCCCATGTTTATAATAATGGTGATAAGAGCAATCACTATTTACTAAGCAGCCCCTAAGTGCCACCTGATGCCTACTATCTCTAATGCCTACAGTCACTCTTCAAAGTAGGTAAATTACACCCATTTTACAGAAAAAGACATTGCAGATCAGAGAGGTAAACAATCTTTAATGGTTACACAGCTAATAAGAAATGAAACTGAGATTTGAATCCAGGTCTGCCTGAATCTAAAACCTAGGCACTTTCTACTCTACCACCCTTCTCCGAAAATGGGAAGGGACCTGAAAAATTAATTTGGGAAATATTTAGGCCAGCCCATTTGTACTAAACTGATTTTTTTCAGATAATTAAAATCTGTGATTATAGCTCTAATTAAAGTTAACTCAGATAATTGGTTGTTGTATTTGTGAATGTGCAATTAGAGTCTTGCACATAATTGCAGGGTTTTCAGTATCCTACTTTCCCCATTTATTAACTACATGCAAACTAGAGCTTTGGTCTACTGGCCTCTAGTCTGCTAAAAGCTGCGATACAGCTTTTGGGGTTTCTGGGCCAAAGGAGCATGACCTGTGATACCAACAGCAGGGTCTGGGCTCAGCCTCATTTACCATGTCTTTGTCCAGAAGTCAATGAACACCTCACCTTCAGGCACAATATAAAAAGCTCTTATGGCCTACACTGTTGTCCTGAAAACTCCTAGCAGCATGTACCTGAAGAAAAACTGGCAGCAGTGGTCCTCATGTGTTAATTACACTTGCGAAGTCTATTATGCACAGAAAGGGCACCTGCTGGCAGTGAAAATGACTAGAATCCGCCCTTCCTGTGCAGTGAGTAAATTGAGAGTTCATTTCTACAGGAGATAATAGTTTTCAGATTCCATTTCGTGTATCCCTTGCATGGGGACGTACTTAACATTTAAATCATCTGCAGAGGAGCAAACCTCCTTCAAATTTACATGTTTCAGGCTCCTAGCACTTTACTTAAAATGCTAGTTATCCCTGCTGGCTCTTACCATCAAGGATTAAACTCCATGGAGGTGAAAGTCACCCAGCACAATACGATAAAGTTATTAGCATTGATTCAAATTTCATGACATTTGTAGTCTCTGACCAAAATGGTGGTAGCAGGCTGAAGGTGATCAAATCGAGCCTTGACTAGACGGTCTGTTTTTTTCTCTTGGGGTCTTTTGTTTCGTCATTCTTACATCTTGCAGTTAACGAACAGACACCAATCCCCACCGGCCCATAATCATCTTTTGGTCATATGTCAAAAAGTTCTTTCATGAAAACAAGAGACCCTGAGAGAGACTGCGATCACGTAAACACAGAAAGTTCCAAGATGGAGCCTCATCACAGAACCCACTCGGGCACTGATAAATACTAATCTTAGCTTCGACTTTTTGGAGTGGAAATTTGGGATGACAAAGGCTTAGCAGCCTTCCTTGCCAAATCTTCCCTTCTAAGTTAGCCCTGCCAACATCATTGCCCTCAGTCAGGCTGGTGACACAGTTCTTGGGAGTGCTAGAGTTAGAGATGATGTTGAAAAGATCTTGGCTCAGCTTTCACAGGAAAGTAAAACATCTAATAAATCCTCTAAGCAAACAAGAAGGGAGAGATGGCAGCTAGAAAGAACAACTGGTTAGAATAAACACTGAGTTCTCAAAATAAAGCTTTTCAATTACAAAAACCATACTTCCTCATTGTAAAAATATTTGAAAACATGGAAAATAAAATAAAAAGCACACGGGAATCCTCTCCTTCCTCCCCATCACAAGTCACTGTTAAACATTTTGGTGTATTTCTTTCCAGATTTCTGCCTCTCTATATGCAGACATATACATCTAATTTCTGTGTTATATATACATATACATATAATTCTTGTTTGTTTTTATAAAAATGGAATCATACATACATACATAATGTCTATACTGGGACAAGTTACTAAAGCTCTTGGGACCTCAGTTTACTGATCTGTGAAATGCAGCTAATAATATCTGCCTTGCAGGGTTGCTGGAAGATTTCAATGAGATCACGTATGTAAAGGAACAAGTCCAGTGACTGGGGCTCAGGAGATGTTCAACAATGGCAGCTATGTTATCACTCACGTCACTGACAGCATTTTCCTCTCCACAGTTCTGGACTACAGCTGCTGGTTTTTAAACTAGCTAACAATTTAGCAACCGAAACTGTCCGAATAATGGAAAGCTTGAGTTGTACTATTTGGCGGAGGAACTATACTGATTCACCCAGCTCCACCAATCCCTGAACACAGAAGCCCTCTGGTATTCCTGTCTGAAGCACAGCATGAAGACCCATAGGTGAGTCCCTTCTCCAGGGAACTCTGAGGCTGCCCTTTGGAGCACACACGCGGGGTGTGGCGTGTACGGGGGCTACACATCTCTTTCCATGTGGGGGACCCTGAGGCACATGCCTGTGGGGAAGGAACTCATGTCTGTGAAGGGGATCAAGTGTCTGTGTGTGCGTCTGTGCCTATGTGAGTATTGTATGTCTGTGGGGGCGGGGGTTGCCAGCAGGTTCTACGCACTAAAGGGGCTGGGTGTCACTATGAGTCTGTCTTGGGGGATGTATGTCCCCTTTTTACCTTCTCCTACCTTTTCTGTCTCTTTCCTCACTCTCCCTTCCATCTTCCTCTGGTGTGTGTCTTGTTGTTTCTCTTCCCCTCTTGCTCCCTTTGTCTCCCTCCTCCTCTCCAAGCATCACTGTCTGACTCTGCCCAGCCCCCAGCCTTTCACTCCAACAATAAACACCACTGCATAGCAAACATGGTCTTTATGGTCCTTTCTTTGGAGATACATGGTAGTGAAAAAACCCCAAAGACAGTTGGCTCAGAAGCTCAAAAAGAAGAGCAAACTAAAGCAAAGGTCTAGTTTTTGGAAGGGGGCACCAGCACACATCTGTTGGGAGAGGAGGGACGTAGCGGAAAGGGGCGTTTAATGGTACCAGGGAGAACAGAGGTCAGATGGGTCTCACAGAAGCCTCAGGAGACAGGATGCAGGTCCAGGTGAAGTCAGTGGCCTGGGACACACTATTTTTCCTTTCTCAGGGCTGGTAGGAAAGGAGAAGACAGACAGGCAGCAAGTAACACGCTGTGGGATGAGGAGAAAGGCACTTGTGGGAACACAGACCTACAGGGCCTCTCTTTTTTGCCAGAGACGAGAATGCATCCCCCCGCTCCCTGAGCCTGGTGCCCAGCGTGAGGGCTCGGGATGGCTGCAGAGGAGGCGGGCAAGCTAAGACAGCACCACTTTCTAGTGGGACCTCTCTGCAATGGCTTTCAGACTTTCACCAGCAGTGTCTGCCAGACAAGGAGCAGATAAGAAGATGGTAGAGGTGCCCAGGGCCAGTGGCAAGGCCTGGGAAACTGGTGAAAAACTCTGGAACAGCTCCTTGCTCATGGATCTTATACCTGTGTGCGAATGATCTGCTAGTGGCCTGTCTTCTACACCCAGTTCTATGAGACCCTTTTGATTGAGACTGACTCTTCATTGCTGTCTTCCCTGCACTTAGCACAGTGCCTGGGACATGCCTGGGCATCAGTAAACATTTGCTGTACTGAAAAAACTCACTAAGGTCCAGAGCAAGCGGGAAGGCAAGAAGAACCAGAGGGAGTTAGTGAAGAGGCAGAACTGAGAGGGAGCAGCAAGGGTGGAGGCGGAAAGCCAAGGTGAAGACACAAAGGGTATTCAGAAGAAGGGAGGAGGAGAGGTGGCCAAGGAGAAGAAATCAGAATCAGAGGGGAACCGAGTGAGCTTCAAATGGTTTAATGACACAGCTGTGTGACCCAGCTGGGTGGCTGATAGCATTTTTCGGTCTATAAAGTGCTTTTGCGTATACATTATTTTATTTCATCCTGAAAACAATTTAAAGAATAAGTTCTAGTATTTTCAGCTCTCTACCCAAGGAGAGATTCAGAGAGGCAAAGTCACTCCCCAAGCTACACAGCTAGGCAATAGTGGAGCTGAGACAGGGACTCAGATGTCCTCCTCTCAGCCCCAACCATATTTGTGCTACCACGTGGTCTCTCTGAGGGAGGGAGGGAACCTCTCTATAGACAACAAAATACAGCAAGTGTGAGCTCAGTGGGAGTAAGGGGATGGCAGGGGATGAGACGGAAATGAGATGGGGACGTCCAAACAAATAAGAGGCGATGGAGATCCCGGAGACAGGCAGGTGACAGTGATAGGGAGGTGATGAAGGTTCCTAGGTACTGTGCTAGAAGCCAAACGACAGAGTGGAGTTTGCACCAGGTCATGGCAGTGGGGACAGGAGTCTAACAATCTTCACTTGGAGTGACTTCAGCATTCCCCAGAATCCCCAAGGGAAGGGGAGATGCTGGAAAACCTGATAAAGGGGAGGGTGTCTGGCATGGGCCCTGGGTTTGAAAATATTCCCTGATAAAAAGAGGAAACACCGATATTTAATGTAATAAGGTGAATTTGTTATAAGGGGTTTATATCCTTATCCTTACCTATCTGCAAAAATTACCTACCTACTGCAGAAGAGATGAAAAATAAAATCTAGACCAGCAGTACCTAGAAGTCACCATTAATTAAAAATAATTTCCAAAATAAACCAAGGTATAAAGAGACATAGTGAACAAAATGTGGGGCCCAGCTACCTGAGGAATCAAGAAGAAATTTAAAATAAGCCAGGATTACATACTCTACGTGGTGGGAAACACGTTACCCCTTAATCTTATAGCAGGTGGGAGAGGGGTATGGATATGATCAGATCTTTCTCATCTTATCCTTGATAAGAAAGCTATATAAGAAAGAAAGAATTAGTCCAATTCACTTACTGCACAATGCACAAGAGAGAGCCACTGATTTCTACTTCATGGCCCTGAGCTACATCTTTGTTATACCCCTGGCTTCCTGGGAGGAGGGGGAGCCCAACGCATTCAAATTAGGAGTGACTGTGGAATGCCTTTGAGCTCCCAGACGATTTGGCTACCCGGGTGAACTTTTTCAGTGAGATGACTGCACAACAGGCTGGAGATCTCAGCAAAAGTGGACTGACCTGGACTCAATCACTCCGAACCAGTGATAAATGTCCTCAATCATCTGTTCTAAAGCAACAGGGCTACAACCCCGCAAATGGGTCCCTTTCTCCTGAAGCTCTCAATTTCTGGCAGGCAGTTAGTGCCTTTCCCTATGTAAATACTATGCTCCCTTATCGACTTCTGCTGACTTGAGCTGTTTGGAGACAATGTCTTTAATCACATTAAATTAGAGAAAGAAATTATTCATAAGGAAAACGGATCTAAACCAGTCACACAATCTTCTTCAGTAATCTGTTGAAGACACATAGTGAGGATGATGATGCTTCTGCAGAAACCCTTACTGAGCAACAACCATGAGCCAGCTTTTCTACTTGAGGTCCTTTCATCTGTTATCTCCATTCATCTTTATAAAATTACGTATTTAACAACTTTGTTTTGCACGTGAGGAAACAAAGTCTTAAAGCCAAGTGACTTGCCCAAGGTGGCAGAGCTGACTCCAAAGCCTTTCCTTCCTCCTTCCACTAAAACACGTTTCACCGAACAGTGAAATTCTCATCAGAAAACTTCAGACGGTTTTGCTATGTCTGGCCTGTGCTCCCAAACCACAGCTGAGAGCAAGTCCTAAGGAACATGCCAGGGCACAGCTGAAACTTGAAGACCTGGGGGATCTTGACTGTTCCTGTCCCCAGTTTCCAATTTGTCTCTGGGTAAAAAAAAAAAAAAAAAAAAAATAGCACACAACCTCTTGGTGTTTTTGTTTCCCCAAACTGAGAAATGGGAAAAGTATCACTCCCTCTCTTGAACTCTTCAGAATGTCATGACATATACGAAAACTGTTTGGGAAAATAAAGGGCCATGTGATCAGGTGGTCTAAAACAGATGCTATTCTGAGGGTTAGTATTTTAATTTAGAGTCACCAACTGCATTACGACAAGTTACAGACCTAACATGCCCGGTCAGCTCCTGGAAGAGGAAAAACAGAGGCCGGGTCAGCGGCAGCCTTACCAGCAGTAGTCCAGCAGATGCGGCGGCAGCACGGGGATGTACACGTGCTGCCAGTACATGGGGTAGAGCATCGCGGCAGATCCGTGGATGCAGGCCGTTAACTGCAACAGAAGCAAATCAGAGACTCAGGGCGAAAAGAATCAAAGGGAGGAAATAGTGCCAGCTGATTTCAGCAATAAAATTAAATACATACTCATCAACATATTTAAAATGAGCTGAAACATCTGCAGAAATAATTCTAAGTTAATTCAATCATCCTTAGAGTTCGCTCTTCAAAAAAAAAATTTTTTTTCTGATTATAAAGCTGATGCATACTTACAATAGAAAATTTACGAAACAAAGGGATAAAAGAAAACAAATCACCATCATCTGAAGATTAACATTTTAGGGTATTATACACATAGCATTTGTATTTTCCTTTTCTAATAAAATTAGGAGTACTGTAAATACAGCATTCTTTTGCTTTTTTAAAAGCTAACATTTTGATGCCATTTTCTCACATCTTTAAATATTCTTAGAAATATATCTTTTAATGATACTCAATGAATTTCCCATACTATATTTAACCATTCTTCTACCATTAAGTTACACAATCACTACAGGTCAATAATTTTTATACACAGTTCTTAGAAGTAGAGTTCAGAGACAAAGGTTATAAATATTTTAAGGTACATACTATATTTAACCATTCTTCTACCATTAAGTTATACAATCACAATAGGTCAATAATTTTTATACACAGTTCTTAGAAGTAGAGTTCAGAGACAAAGGTTATAAATATTTTAAGGTACTTAATAAATATAATACATAAGTATCACAAAAATGTTACTGTAATAAATAAATGAAGGATGGAAGCTCTTTACACCTCCCTAGCCACACATCACGATTCTGCCCTTCTCCAGCACTATGCATTATAGTCGTCGTTAGCAGTTTTCAAATTTTATCCATCTTACTTTGGTTTTAATTACTCTGATTATGACTGAGGCTGAACATTTTGTCATATGTTTCTTGACTATTTCTTAGGTAAATGATATGTTCATATTCTTAGCCCATTTTTTAAAAAATGAGTATTAGAATTTTTTCATTGACTTATAAGTTATCATTAGTGATATGCAATGTAATGTTTTTGAAAATAATTTATCCTTAATTTTCTTTGAATTTCTGGGTGAAATTATGTAGACAAATCTTTTCCTTCATGATAGCTTCCACTGCTTTTATCCTAAGTCCTCCAAAATTTTCCCTAGCATTTAACTCTTTAATCCATCTGGAATTAATTTAAGTTTAAGAACTGAGGTGAGAATTTATTTTTTCCACATAGTTAATCAATTGCCCTGCCACTGTTTACTGACTAATCCTTCCTCTCCCTATTTTCTTGACATGTCCCCTATTTTGTCTACCTTTTTTTTCCTTAAGAGCTAGACATATCATAAAAATCAGTATTTGATACAATTAAAAATTTAGGAAACAAAGATAATATAAAGAGATATAATTGCTATAAAATTCAATATAGTGAAAAAAAAGGGGGAAAAAAATCAACCTTTGGAGATACAGCTATGAAGTGACAAAAGCCAACAACACATGTTTCTTTCTGTCTTTTTTCTTTAATGTTTCTTTGGTTTCAGGGAAGCCTGTTCCCATGAGGACCCTCCTTCTTTTGGAAGCCGTTAACTGGCCTTTGCTGACAGAAGGACATTTACGTGGCGAAAGAGTGATGTGCCAAGGCCCAGTTAAAAGAATCCCAGAGGTTAGTGTAACATGAACAGCTTTAAATTGGATATTCTGCTGATGTTTCACAGTTGTGGGAGCTGTGTATTAAAGCCAGGGCCACTGCCCGCCCCCGCCCCTCCCTTTTCCCTAGACCCTGTTCTTGCAATCAGGTACAGACCGTCAACAGGAAATGCTCCGGCAAGCGCTCAAGAGCTATTCCCTGCCACTCCGCCAAGGCTCGCAGGTTCAGTCCATCCCTTCCCAATCTAGGTTGGTAGGTTCCCACATAAAACAGGCTGACACATATATACGTGGCCAGCCCCTTCAGGGCTTCTTAGAGATGAAAACTCTTTGCTGGTATTGAGTGAGTGGAGAATGAGCCAACTTTCCTCTGATCCCACCTTGAAGGCAGGCCGCAGGGTTCCACTGGGCCTGGGCCCGGGCTCTCTCTCCTCACCCTTTAACGAGCTGCCAGGGTGCTCTTCCTAAAGCGCAGGTCCAGCCACATCACTTCCTACTCAGAAGTCTTCAGGGGCACGTCTGGCACAGGATGCCTGTAGCAGCTCTAGTCTACCTTTAGAGCAGCATCTCCAGCCACACTCTTTACTGCCTTCTCCAAGTTTATCCTCAGAATAAATCTTTTGCAGATTCAGGAAGAGTTATGCAGCGGTTCCCAACCTTTTTGGCACCAGGGACTGGTTTCATGGAAGACAATTTTTCCATGGACTGCGGGGTTGGGGAGGAGGACGTGGCTTTGGGATGATTCAAGCACACTACATTTATTGTTACACTTTATTTCTATTATTATTACATTGTCACTTGCCACTCACAATAAGGTTTTGATATGAGTCCACAAGCGATTGATTTATTATGCTCTCTGTGCAGTCAAACCTCTCTGCTAATGATAATCTGTATTGGCAGCCACTCCCCAGTGCCAGCATCACTGCCTCAGCTCCACCTCAGATCATCAGGCATCAGATTCTCATAAGGAGCACAACCTAGATTCCTCGCATGTGCAGTTTACAGTAGACTTCGTGCTCCTATGAGAATCTAATGCTGCTGCTGATCTGACAGGAGCTGGAGCTCAGACGGTGATGCGAGTGATGGGGAGAGGCTGTTAATACAGATGAAGCTTTGCTTGCTCAACCAATGCTCACCTCCTGCTGTGTGGTGCAGTTCCTAACAGGCCACAGACTGGTACTGGTCCATAGCCCGGGGGTTGGGGACCACGGGAGTTATATACTCCTTTTCCTCCCTTCCCTTTCCACCTGTCGCCCCTAAACTGACCTTATAAAGTCCCCCGTCAGGTCTCTATATAAGCACTACCTTCCTCTCTGAAGCCTTACCTGGCGCCCCTGGGCATAGGCCCCCATTATCAACTGGACTGTAACTGTCTGCATGTTTGTCCCCTGACTGTAAAGTACAGAAAGACCCTGTCTCTGTTCATCTCCATGTTCTCAGTGGCACAGCATAAATATATACATATAAGTGATAGGCAGTGCGATGTGTCCTGAATAAAAACAATTCTTACTGAGAGTAAATACAGAACATAAAGATAGTTTGGTGGCTTGGCTTTTAACATGATGGTACCAACATTTTCACAAGTCTCACAGAGCGAGGTATATGACTCAAATTCCAAAATAACAGTATGCTTAGACACACAAATATGCCACTTTTGGAAAACCAAGTCATTTATTCATTCACCCATTCATTCAATAACACATCTATTCTAACTCAATAACAGATCAAATAAGTAAATAAAAGCACTTCAAAATCTGTAAGGTGCCATACAAATGGAGGGTAACATCATCGCTTGAATTAATTTGCAATTCTCTTTGAAAAAGTCATTCAATAGAATAGTCCTGGTTGAGACAGAACTTGATTACCTGACTCTTTAGCTTAAATTAGTTTGGGTCAAAATCCCATTTCAAGCAATAAAGCAGCAGACATCTTATCTTCAGACAATATTCTTTTCATGTCTCCTTACCTCCAAAAAAATTTACCAACCTAAATGCCAAGATTTAAAACTTATTCTTCATTAAAAAAAAAAAAAAAATCAAGCTTTTAAGATGTTTGTTCAGTTCATTGGGGGGTTTCCTAAGGGTCAAATCTCTGCGATTGGGGTAAAATATATTCACCCATTTGTTTAAGGAAACAAACAAACAAAACAGGGAATTGTTTGGCTCTTTTCCAAAATACTGAATGGCACAAACTATGTGTATCCTTACTTAACAATAGTGGCTAAGCCGATTTTAAGAAAAGTCTTACCATATATCTATGCCTAATCAGAAATAATGTATTACATCCTGTAAAGTATGACTGGCCATTTATTTTAAAAATAACTCTAACCAGGTTTCTAAAAAAGGTCCTAAAAGCCTATGCTCATTCCTTACAGAATACAAAATTTAAAAATAATAAAAGTATATAATATGCAGTGTAGTCAACAAAAAGGTATTGTGAATATACAACTGAAGTGCAAGTTGAGCAAATGATCCTACCAAAATCTCACTCAGTGAGAGAACAGAAAGATAGTATGCGTAAAATTTGCCCAAAGTCATTAGTCACAATGAATATTCATCAGAAGCCAATTATCAATCCCATTTAACGACACCCCAAAAGATTTTGCCCTGAAGCAGCTGAATAGTCTAAGATTCCAGACAAAACTAGACAAATTATACGGCCAACAGCCAGTCTAGCCAGGACACAGATTGTAAAGTAAACCACTGGTGGGTTTTTGGATGCTCTTTAGCAAATTCTGTCCTCAATTAAAGGTGTACAAGGTCAGTTATATCTTCGAGCTTTCTATATGGCGCTATTACTTTTCTTTGAGGCAAAGGGAGAGAAGGGGAGAAGGTAGTGGGGACAGGACAGGAATGGATCAATGACAGAGTTGGAAAAATCACAAGGACACTTTTTTTTTAGTTTAGGTATTTCACAGAGATAAAGCCCAGATTGTCACCATCTTAGACAGAAATGCCTCAGCTGAAACCTAATGGTAGCTCTGTGATTTAACATGAAATAAAAATAAGAATCTCCCCTCAAAAAAACCCTCCAAATCCCCCAAAAGTATATGTGCCAGGTATCACTGCTGGGGGTTTAGACCCTTGTATTGTTTTAAAGGAATGTGTGTGTGTTGATATACAGATACACTCATCACCATGTTTCACAGATAAGGAAACAGTCTCGGAGGTGAAATAACTTGCCCAAGGCCACATCCCTAGTAAGTGACAGAACTGGGACCCACATCCAGGTCTGTCAGACTATAATGGCCACTGTGTCTCCACAATGCATAATTAATTCACAAAGTGTCTGAGTGCCTACTCTGCACCATCCACTGTGCTGAGGACTCCGAAAGAGATGAAACAATGTCCCTGCTGGCCCTGTCAAGCTATGTAGACATGCGTTTGCCTTGCTGTTAGATGTCCAAATATCTTCTAGGACAAAATACCAACAACGGAAAATAATCGTTTTTAAAACAAACACAGATCAGATAATTTCCTGAGGATTAGTTACATTTAACTAAGGTGTTGAAATGTCTTTAATCCACAGGAAATTCTAGACAAGGAAGTAATGATTGTTAGTCAAAGGGAAAGCTTTGCGTCCCATTTTGAGCACACACATTTGAAAGTCATGTTCCCCTTCACATACTTGCATGGAATCTTCCACTAACTCTTTTTGACCTGAGAAAGCCACTTCCTCTCCTGGGCTCAATTTGCCATCTAAGTAAAACGAGAGGCTGGACTACATGCCCTTCCAGCTTCCACAGCTTATGATTCCAGCGGAGCTGCCGTTCTTGGCTGTGAGGCCTGTTTACCTTCTTCAGCTGTACTGACTGAGCTGACACAAACCAGGGCTGCTCTCAAAGTTGGTCTTGTTTCCTCGTCTCTGCAGCTAAGATTCCAAGTTTTGAAAGCTGGCAGAGGAAAATATCGGATAGTCACAGTCATTCGTCACATCCTAGAACTCAGAGTGTTAAATAATTAAACTGACACCTGCTCCACAGGGTTAGAGGCATTTGGATTTCCCCTCTGAACCTAAACATAAATTGATAAAACGAAGAGTATAGAAAGAATATCAGATTACTAACTTTAAAGAGAGGTTGTTTTTAAGTCTCTTCATTTCAACCAAGAATCATCCCATTTAGAACAGTTGTAGGAAATGTTGTGTCTCTTAGGGAAGTTGTTAGGTTTCTCAACTTGAGAACTAGATTTTTCAATTTAATTATAAACCATCTTTGTAGTCATCAGGAAATAAATAATTCCATGATTCAAACAGTGCTGTGATTTTTGGTTTTTTTGATTATGATTTATTCTCAAATGGAAAATCCACTATAAAATCGGCAAAAAAGATTTAAACAAAATCTGCAACCCTTCCATGGGTATAAGAAAAACCTTTAATTATGTTTAGTACATTTAGTGGGAGAAGAGTTGGCTTTTAAGAAACTATCTAAGACACTTTAGCAGAAAGGCAACTTAGAAAGCCTCAGAAATCAAAGAACTTTCAGCTAGTCTAGACGCATGTCAGACACATGAGTAGAAAGAAGAAGGAAAAGAACAAACAATGTCTTGCTTTTCTTAGAAGCTAAATGTAGTGCTTCTTTTGGAGGGGGCGGTGGTTTGGAAGGAGAGCAATCTTTCTCCCAGTAGTTTCTCTTCCATGTTGGTGGAACTCAGCTTACCTCTTCCCTCTCCATTATCCTTTGAGGAAAGGGAAGGGGAGAAAAAACCCACAAAAAACCCTAACATGGAGTCAAGTAGATGCCTTCCCCCAAGAGCAATATCACCCAGTGAAGAGGAAGCTTACTCAGGAAACCAGCCGCCTACTTAATCACTTCTCTCTTTTTCTTAGCTATCTACCAGCTAGAGTAATTTGAGTAAGTTATTAACTGGGGCAACAAGTTTTGTGCCAAGATTTGACACTTCAAAACATCAAAGCAACTAAAACTGCCAGAGAAAAGCTTTAGCTACCAAAACAGAGGCAGAAACTATGGTATGGTCAACTACCCTGTAAAGTAAGCCCATAGCATCAAGATGAAAAAGAAAAGGCAAGGAATGATAACAATTTATTCAAATACACATGGTATTTGAAATAAATGTTGCCACTCCTCCCCTCTGTGTCCAATGCAGACATTACTAACTGATTGTGGAGCCATGATATAGCCTGAGGATCCCTCCTGAAGTGCAACCACTATCAACAGATCACAGTTGGCAGGCAACACGACATCTGTCACCTCAAGCCTAGACAAGTGGATATTTACAGCTATTTGAAAATATTTCTAAGATCATAATTTATGTGTAGCTAAAGGATTTACACTATTGCTTTAATAAAGAACTATATATATAAACAAAGCATAAGTGAACATGGAGTCATGAGTGCTTATCTGTCAGGTATCCACACACAGAAGAAACCAAGGAAACTTCAGGTGGTGAGTTACTAAATTTGCATGTATAGAAAAAAAAAAAAGACTCTACCCTGTAAAGTTTTCTCTGGCAAACCCAATCTTAGAGAGTGACAGTAAACCCAAATGAAAGATTAAAACTATAAAACCACCACCACCATGACCACTTAATTAGTATTACTATCTGCCAAACACTGAGAACAGTGCTTCACATATATTTAACTCATTTACTTTTCATAACAGCCCTATAAGGCAAGTGGCATTATTATTCCCATTTTACAGATGAGGAAACTCAAGTTCCTGGATGTTAAGGAACTTGTATAAGGTCACAGAGCCAGTGAGAGAGCTAGGATATGAGCCTAAGGAAGGCGAGCTTCCAAGTCTCTGCTCTTAGCTCCCACAAAACTGCCTCTGTGCTCTGATCTGTATTAATCCTACAATTACTGAGTATCTACTATGTGTACACGCCATGCCCTCGAGCAATTTAAAATAGAGAGAGAAAGATCAAAATGCAAACAATCAACTTCAACACAAAAGCATTATGAAAGAAGTGCCATAATAGAGGTTCAAGAGTGTTAGCATATAAAGAAGGAATCATTAATTCTGCCTGGGGCAAGAATCAGGCCTGCTTCTCAGAGACAGAGACATCAGAGCAGAGGGAGCCTGGAAAGATGAAGAGGAGAAGCTGCTAGTCCCCCTCCCTGCTGCGAGGCCAGCCAGGTGGGAACAGTGGGTCAAGTGAACACAGCAGCTTCTTAGGCCGCTCGAGCTCTGTGTAGTGATGACTGTGAGAAATCGAACAAGAAATGACCATTTAGTCAAATGACTAAGTGACTAGTGAGAAGTGGGTGGGTATACAAAACCTCGTATGAATTGCTATGACTATTCCCTGTTGCCTGGATTCATTCACCATCCACTATCATCAGCTACGCTAATTAAATCTTCAGAACTCTCCCAGGATCTCTATCACCTTCCTTGCTTCTGAAAGTCAGATGGGGTTTATTGCCTGCAAGGATGAGATTCAGCCTCAAGTAACATTTACCGAACGAGCAGTATGTGCGCAGCACTGGCCCACACACTTTCATAGCTATGATCGTTGAATCCTGTTAACAACCCTGAGGTAGGTATTAATACTATCCTTGTTTTCACAGAAGAGGATGGAGGGACTCAGACGTCAAGTAACTTGCCCAAGGTCGTATGGCTAGGAAGTGGTATAGGGAGGATTAAGTATAAGGTAGAGGCAGAACTTGAACAAAATCATCCTGACTTGAAATCTGATGCTCTGTTCTCCAGCCCTGCTGTCCTTTTTTTGGGGAAAAGATACCATGAGCAGGGCTATCCGACACACCTAGCTGGTAGACTCTGTAACTATCGAAATAGCAGAAAAGAAAAAATGTGAATGTTCATTATGTCTGGACCAACCCATGACGGCCTGGCCTAATCTCACATCACACTACCTTGGTTCACCAAAGTGACCACACTTCCAGTCTGCGGAAACAACACAGGAAATGATGAGTCCTTGTTCCCAGTGACTTAAGCCCCTTAAATTTCTTTAATGAAATCCACAGAGACGTATGTGAATGTGGGTACCATTTAGGGCCTTTCGGGTACATTAAGATGCCAGTTATTTGAATATTGCCCATTTGTGTTTTTTGGTAGAGATTTGATATATAAGATTGCATAAGAAGTAAGCTATCAGTCCTATAATCTAAGAATATACAATTTATTTCTCAAATTGACACTGTTACTAAAATAATTAACAAAATTTTCTGCCATGTTCTTAATGAAATGGCTAAAAAGAAACATCACCTCTCTTACACACGTTCCCCAAATTACACTGGTGGACAGCACTGGTATTTCATACCTACTGAGAACTTGAACAGATTATACTTAGTTATGTCCTTTATTTGACTAGCCAAGGCCAAAATCAGAGCTCTCCCAGAGAGAATATAGAAACAAAGAACTTTTAAAGTGCTAGTTTGTACTCATAAATGTCTTCTAAACAAATGTAATCAGTTTCTAATTACACAGACTCAAAATGAAAATGAGTCTAATGATGCAAAATAACAACCACAAAGAATAAATATTGTCTTTATCTAGGAGAACTGTCTATTCACTGGTCCCAAATCTGGCTGTGTATCCATCAATTGTGGAACCTGAAAAAATAAACATTCTGTGGTCCCACACTAGACCTTTTGAACTGGAATATCTGGAGGTAGTGCCCAAGAATCTGAATTTTTAACAAGTTCTCTGGGTGGTTCTAACACAATGCTAACCCATGGATCAGCATTTGGGAATCACTAACAATCTGAATCCTGTGCCTCGTCCAAAACAGGTGCTCAATGTTTGTTGAAGCAATGGGAGAAGAGGCAGGAGAGGAAGGTAAGAACCAGAAGGGAGACCATGGCTGCTGAAGTCACATCGAAGTATCACAAATTAACCTGTTGATACTCTGTATTACATTATAGAGTCTCTACAACATCTCAAGTTTCTTCATGCCAGTTATAGTTTAACATCAACAAGAGAAAACCAATTCACAGATAATTAAATGAAAAATATAGTTCAAAAAGCAGTTACTTATATACACACTTAAAAACCAGAGAAAAACCACGTAAGTAAAACATACCGATCTTTTCTCCTACTTCCTGTTGATGGAAGTTCCTTTCGTTTATTTTTAACAGTATTTAATATTCTCTGAGCCACAATAAAATTTTATGTAATGGAGATTAGAGAGGCTATGTAATTTGGAAGTTTGGCTGCAGAGCCTGTATTTCATGCCACTTCAGTACATTTTGTTAAGGATTTCCCTCTTCACCAAAAGGATTAGTTTTCTTCCCACTTCTTTGAATACTCTTCTTAGGTTGTTAGTGTGAACTAGGTTAATCTCTCTCTTTTTTAACATATAAAAGATGAACAAACAAAATGTTCGATTTATTTTATTTTTTAAATAGAACACTAAATTTAGTCTTAGAATTCTCTGTTTGGTAAGTTTCCAGTTACAAGGTCTTGGCATCCCTTGAGCACAGTTTGAAACAAAATAATGCAGTTTGTTCCTACGGCTGGAACATGCAGAGTGGAGTGTGCAGGCAAAGAGGCCTTGGCTCTGGTCCAGTATTTCAAACCTCCTTAAACTGCCACTCTCGTCTCTGCTTCAAGGGCTGCAGATAAGCAAACAGGATTAGTTTTTTCTCATCTAGAAGAGCTGGGAAAGCTTTACACACATCATTCAGGTGCCCAGCTCATCACACAGGCTGGCACAGTCATGACAAGGTGGCATTCATCAGGAAAGAAGTAAAAATGAAGCCAGATCTGAAAAACTGCTCAGTCCACAAACTGGTCACAAGAACAGGCGGTGCTCAGACAATGGATGCTGTCAGTGGGAGTGGGTGCGACGGGATTCGGGCAAGGCTGGGAAAGTATCCAGGCTTCACTCAAATACTGAGGCATCTCCTAAGGGCCCGACTGAGGATGCTGGTGGGGAGACAGAAGTATCTCTTCAGGCCACCGGATTTCAAGGTCCTACCCAAGTCCGACATTCTCTGGGGCTAATTTTGTTTACCTAGTTAGGAAGAAACTGACAGGGAGACGATACCTGGCTGTTCTTTTTCTTCCCTAAATGAGGTATCATCAGAAAAGTAATCATTCTTTTCACAGTTATGGGTATCACACAAATGATTAGGTGTGGAGGCTCGATTAGGTCATGGTCTTGCCACTAAACAGTACTTCCTTCTAAAAGCATCCATGGGATAAAACAAACATACATTCCTCAGGAAAGTAAACATGCCTCTGTCATCGTTTAACTGGATATTCTTAGTTTTCGAAACCTCTTGTAGTACCCCTAAATTATAAAGGGGGCAATTAGGACCAAGATACACAGGAGCTGGAAGGAACTGCAGTCTATGAACCCTGAAACCACGGCAAGTTAAAAATGATACGCCCCACAGCCCCACCAAGGCTGTGCTCATGGCAGGAGAATGGTGCAGGCGCAGCCGGGAGATAGCCGAGTTTAAGACGACACGGATGGAATGGACTGAATCTGAACCGTGTTAAAGGAAATGGAGCTTTGGCTAATAGGGTGGCTGTGCCAGGTGGAAAACTGCATATCAGCCTTCTGTTTCCCTGGTGCCTAGAGCGGTGCAGCCACACAGACAAGGCTCGCCGAATAGGAAGTGAAGAGCTCAGGTATGTATTCAAAGGCAACAGCCAGGCTGAGGTTCTTTGTGTCATTTAGATCCACGGTCAACAGCGTCATGCTAAGAATATTTTCTGAGTGCAAGTGTCACAGGGAACTCATGACAAATGGAGAGTTACCAAGGAGGTCAAGTGAGGCAGCAAGAAGGATGTTGGCCTGTAGCCAAGAGAGTGGGTTTTTAATTCCATCTCTGCTGCTCATCTTAGACAAGGCACATCAGCATCCTGGGTGCCAATATTCTCATCTGCAAAAGGAGAAGAAAACCAACAAGCTCCTAGGGTTGCTGCAAGAACTAATGAAAAAATATGATAATCAGATATATGATTAGCACAATGCCTGGCACACAGTCGGTAGGTGGCTCAGAGAGATTAACTTAACAGAATTTTAAAAGGATGAGGGAGAAATGGGAGCCTTCCATATAAAGTACTGAGTATGAATCTAAATAAGGGCGCCCTACACGTTGATTCTGGGGATGCTCTTTTGGTAGTCTTGGAGCTATTTACAAGTTACACAAAAAACCCCTCTACATACCATACAATCAGGTCTTATTTTTCACCCAAACCAGTATTATCCAGTTCCACTTGTTACTTAATCCACTAGATTTGACTCAGAGCATCTTTTTGGTTCTTTATAAGGATTTCCAAATTCCCTCAGTGGGGTGGATATTCCCAACAATGTGTCTCTGGCTCTTGTGACCATTACACACAAGGGATTGGAAAATAACGTAAGAAGTGGCACCCAACAGACATAACTTGGCCCCCAAGGCAAGCACTTTGTATGTGTAATTCAAGGATGTTTCTGCCTTTCCAGAAGCCAAAGCTTCCTTCCTTTGACACTGCATCATAATGACCTGTTTGCATGCCATCTCTCCTACTGTCCAGGATGTGACCTTGGACGACTTATTCTGCCTCTGAATGGAATGGCTTTTCTGTAAAATGGGAATAAAATCCATCTTGTAAGAGTGCTCATGGAATTACGTATATCTCTATAGAGGTCTTTGACCTACCTGCTATCCATAGGAGTTCCAAAAACAATATTAAACTCAGATAGGAAAACACGGAAGAAAAATGAGGCCTCTGTGCTACAAGAAATCACACTGAAGTTTTTACATTAGAGAACAAGAGTTAGTTAAGCCTTCCCTATTTATCATTTATAAAGGAAAACAATCAATATACATTAACTAAGCAAAGAGAACAAAAACTTACATTTTTCTTATACGGAATATCACAATGTTATTGACCGAGAAACCCTGAAATGCATATTACCCGATTCTGAACTAATTATTGCTGGGTTTGTCTCTATTGACACACAGTCATTTTTATAGAAGATAGCACTCTGGAGTGTTTGACAGCTTTTATCTTTCAGATGCTTGATGGCTCTGAGAAGCATTAAGCATATATCTTAACCAAAATTGAGAAAAATGTGGTTTGCCAAGGTATTACAGGCCACATTAGGATATCTCTAGAGAGCGTCCTCAGAAAATCTTCGGCTCAGACAGACTTTGCATTTCCCCCCGCATCCACCCCCCCCATCTAAAAGATAATAAAAAGTCATTCTTGTGGAAATAAAAGGCAGCAATTGGAAAACTTTTTAATTCTGAATTTGAAGAGGTCCAAAGGCTTGACTAAAACTGATGTCTGCTCAGCTACTTCATCCCCAGAGAAACCACGTGACCGCTCAGGATGCTGCCAATGGCACGTGAGCTATAAGGAGAACTCCACCTCCCCAAAGAGGATTCTACCAACAATCAGGAATAATTAGGACTCTGTTAAGAATCAATTATTTGGTAAAAAAAAAAAACAAACAAAACAAAACTTTAAGTCAGAGTAATACATTAAACATGTAAAAGCTCATATTGAAAAGCAACGGTCCACTTCAGGGTCCTCCTTACCTTTAACTCAAAGTATCTCACATTCAACACAGGATGCATCTCCTTATTTTCAAATAAGTATTTCTTCGTTTTAAATTTTAAACGTTAAAATTTAAATTTCCATTATAGAATTTATTTATTATAAATATATGCATCGTCTACATGCCAGATGCAGTTGTAAGGGCTTTACAAGTATTAATTTAATTTAATTTTACTCGACAGGTCACTGGTGGCCCAAACAAGAGCTGTCTGAGGTGGAGTGGAGAGGTGGGGGCTGGATCTTCGTGGAAGACAGGAGAGAATGAGACGAGAGGACTTAGACAGTAGATGGGCAACTCTCCTGAGGAATTTTGTTCTAAAAGGGAGAATAGAAATGTGATAAAGGTGACTCATGAAAGTTTTGTTTTGAGGTTTGGGAGCTACTATAGCATGCTGGTATGCTCATAAGAATGTGCCAGTGGAGAAGAGAAAAATAACGATGCAGAAGAGACGAGCTTATTTACTGTGGGAGCAATTTCCTCGAAGGAAAACTCCAGTGTCGCCTTCTCGGTAAGCATTCCGTGGCCATCTATCTAAAATCGCAGCCTCTGCCGCCTCACACTCCCCATCCACTCTCTTCTGCTTCATTTCACTCCTTAGTACTTATCATTAGCTACCACGCTAAACATCTAACGCATCTTCTTTATTGAGATCCTATGCTACTAGAACGTAAGCTTCACAAGAACAGGGGTTTTGGGCTGTTTTGTTCACTGCTGTATCCCAAGCTGATGGCAATGCCACGGTAAGTATTTGTGGAATCAACTCAGGTGGACAAGCACAGTGACTGGCCCTCAAGAGGACAGATAGTTCATCCACAAAGGAGAGGTAGAATATGGGAGTACACACTTCAGGAGGCTGATAAATGTGGCAGGGACTCCTGGCACTCTCTTCTAAGGGTTTCCAGCAGATGTATGCTGAATTCTAGGGTAGAAATTACTTTCCCTAGAAGTTAAGGACACTGCTTCACTGTCTTCTTGTTTCCAGAATTGCCACTGCAGAATCTCAGGCAATTTTTATTCTTAACCTTTGCACAGGAACTACTTTGTCTCTATCCTTAATATTCTAAAATTTCATGATAAAATTTCATGATGTCTTCTCTTTTAACCTTTAAAAATTTTTGAAATATACATGCATGTCAGTATGTATATCATACAAACAATTTTTTTTTTTTTTTTTTGAGATAGAGTCGCACTGTGTTGCCCGGGCTAGAGTGCCATGGCGTCAGCCTAGCTCACAGCAACCTCAAA
>NW_012155173.1:567358-593467 GCF_000956105.1 Propithecus coquereli | reverse complement strand
AGGCTGGTTTCGAACTCCTGAGCTCAAACAATCCGCCCGCCTCGGCCTCCCAGAGAGCTAGGATTACAGGCGTGAGCCACCGCGCCCGGCCCATACAAACAATTTTTAAAGGAAAAACCCTTAAGAACCCAAAACCACCACCTAGCTTAGGGGTCAGCAAACTGCGATGAAAAGGCCAACCCTGACCTGCTACCTGTTCTTGTAAATAAAGCTTTGCTGGCACACAGCCACACCCATTAGTCTACCTACGGTAAACTACAAGGTCAGAGCCCTGTAGTTGCAACAAAGACAATATGGCCTGGAAAGCCATATTTACTTGACCCTTTACAGAAAAGTTTGATTCCTAACCTAGTTTAAGACAGAAAGCAATATTTTTCATGTCCCTTGTATGTCTCTTCCCAACTATGCTCTTCTCCCTCCTGTGAGGAAACCACTACCTAAATTTTGTGTCAGTCATTTCTTTTTTTTCTTTGTAGTTTGTATTTATCCATAAATGATATACCATTTAGTTTTTCTAACTTGAACTTCATATGAATAAAATCATCCTGTACAGTATATTCTTCTGTGACTTGTTTCTTTCCCTCAGCACTCTGTATTAGAGACACAATCCTGTTGGGAGTATAATTCATTTTTATTGATACAATATTCCATTGTATGACTATACCATGGTTTATCAGTTCCCTGTTTACAATCATGAGGACTATTTCCAGGATGAAAAAAACAAAAAACAAACCAAAAAAAATGATGCTGTGAACATTCATGTGCCTGTATCCCACTATATGTGACCAAGGGGTATATGGCCACACAAAAAATTCCATCTAGCAGTAGAATTGCTCAGTGATGGGCATTTGCAAATAATTTTGTACCACATACCCTTCAAACAGTGGTGATGAAATTCTCTAATACATCTCCAATACAACACTTGGCATTGTCAAACACCCAATTTTTGCAAACCTAGTATTCTAATCACTGTAGTTTTAATTTGCTTTTCTGTGATTACTAATGTGGTTGAGCATCTTTCCATATAGTTACTGCCCATTTGTATTTCTTCTGTGAGATGTCCATTCGTGCCTTCTGCTAATTTTTCTATTAATAGGCTCATTGTCTGCTTTTTAATTGTAGTAGTTCTTTATATATTTCCAATACTAATTGTCAGTGTTTTACATGGCAACTATCTCAGCTTGTGACTGTCTTTTCATTCACTGAATGGTATCTTTTAACGAACAAAAGTTCAGAATTTTAATCTTTTCCTTTATACAATGTATATCATCTTTAAATAAACCCCTTTCTACTCTGGGATCATCAGGGATTATTCTATTTTGTCTTCTAAATGTTTTTAAATTTTGCCTTTCAAAATTCCATTTGGAATTTAATTTTGTATGTGTACAAAAGAAATTCTCTTCCTTTTCTTCCCCATGTAGATAGGAAGTTTCTGAAAAGTCCACCTCTTCCCCATAGATTCTACAATGTCAACTCTATGGTATATAAAGAGCCCATGTACATATGGTCTGTTCCTGGGCTTTCTATTCTGTCAGTCTATTTGTGTATCCCTGTGCCACTACCAGTATCTTATTTACTACAGCTTTATAGAAAGTTTGATATCTGATAAAGCAAGCTTCCACAACCCATTCTTTTCCTTCAAGTTGTCTTGGCCCTTTCTTCAGCCTTTCCATATTAGTTTTAGAATCAGCTTGTTAGGTACTATGTAAAACTCCATTGGGATTTTGAATAAAATTTTATTCAATCTATAATCATTTTAGAATAAAATGACATCTTCAAGATATTGTCTTCCTATTCATGAACATGGTCGTGCCTTTTTCCATCTATTGGTGACTATAAGAGTTTCCCATCTTACTATGTTAATGTGTAAGTTATTAACACATTAAAGGATTTTCTAGTATTATCAACTTTACATTTCTGGAATTAATCCAACTTATTTATTATAAATTTTATTTTTTATACATTTGTTTACTATTTTAAGACTTTTACACCTACATTAATGAGTGACATTGGCTGATAATTTTTCTTTCTTGTACTGTCTCCTTGTGTTGTTGAATGTCAAGGTTATACAGGTATCACAAGAAAAGCTGGGTTGTATTCTCTCTTTGATCTAGACTCGTAAGGAGTCTAAGATTGAAATTATCTGTTCCTTGAGATATTTGATAAAAAAAAAATAGCTATAAAACAAGTTAGGCTGAATGTCTTATCTGGAAAAATATTTTAAAGAATTGATTCAATTTCTATAAATGACCTATTCAATTTTTCTATTTCTTCTTGTGTCAACTTTGGTAAATTATCTTCTTCTATCTATCTCGCGTTACTTTTCAAATACTGGCATGAAGTCAAAAAACAGTACTGCCTTACTATTTTTAAAATTTCTGTTGCATCTGTTCTTTGTCTTTGTAGATTTATTCCTTTATTTCATTTTAGTTTTGGGAAGGAGTAGAAATAACTTTGCATGTTTAATCTAAGACATTTTTGTGAACAAAATCACATAGAAGATACAATCTTCCTTATCGGTAAGATGGAGGTAATAACAGAACTCACCAAAGTTGTAGTAAAGACTAAATCAGTTAATATATGCAAAGTGCTTAGGATGGTACCTGGCACAGATTAAAGGGCTCAAAAATATCATTATTAGATTATAGAGAATTCAGTTCCACTGAGATGATGCCCTGATTTTGTTTGACTAAGGTTGATAATCCAAAGCAACAGTAACTAGCTATGGGCTAGACTCTTTCAAATGTACCCTCATTCCATTTGGTCTCATAAATAGGTGATGATAAATCAGGTTGGCAATATTCTTAATCTGAAACTCATTCTGGGTGTTCATGTCTTGAGATTATGAACAGCACTTATAATGTAAAATAAAATGCAAAACAAAAACAAGAGGTCTGCTATAGGTTGTTCTTACCTTGAGGTCAAGGGCTGTGTTTCTGTCACCTACTATGTGCTATACGTCTAGCACATAGCAGGCAACCAAAAAAAAATGTGAATTCTTAACAAGAAATCAATAACCAAAGAAATAAAATAATAAAGTTATGATGAAAACCTTAAGGAAAACTCTAATAGTTTCATAAGTTTTCATTATTAGGTGTTGTTTTTATTCATAGGTAAACACATAACTGATTTTATCCATTGGCCCCTCATTAGGGAACTCCTCACTATAAAAAGGTTTTTCTACCCTCTCTCAAAGAAGGATGCCTGTTAGGCATTCCAGTCCCAGGCGATTTTTGTAGGTAAGTTTTACGTAAAAAGAAAAACAACATCATCAACAAAAAACTGTGCAAAGATACTGAATTGTTTAGGGGGAAATATAGTGATGTCTGTGATTTACTTTGACATGCATCAAAAAATAAGATGGATTGATAGACGGTATGAAGGATGGATAGAAAGATAAACATGGGACAGAGCAACTGCAGGAAACTGTTACTGGCAGAATCTAGATGGAATTATATCAGCATTCACAGCAAAATGATTTCAACTTTCCATAAAGCTTGAGAATTTTCATAATAAGACATTAGGGAAAGTATAAACTATATTTAGCAAGTAAAAAGCTGAAATAAAAAGATATGAAAAATATTTATATTATAAATACAGCAAAAGTTATTACACTATATAAAGAGTTCATTCCAATTTATAAGAAAAACATCAAGATCCCTAATAAAATAAATGGCAAAAGACATTAACAAAATACAAATAGAAATAAACCCATGGAAAATGTTCAGTTACCTCTAACTGAAGAAATTAAAATTAAAGCAAACTGGAAATACCAATTTATATCTACTTTATTAGCAAAATTAAAACACCTGCACAAACACACACACACACACAATTCTAGCAAGACTGCAGTGAAACTGGTACAGTCATATACAGCTGACAGCATTTACTGCAGAAAGCAGAGCCTGTTTGGGAAGGAATCTGGCAGTCCTTTGATCTGGTGTCCCACTCTTAGAATATGGACTATATCAGTCAATAAATGTTCCCTACAGTATTACTTACTGAAGGATTAAACTATGAACAACCTAAATGGCCATAAAGAAAAGAAAGATTTAGTAAATGATGAAATATCAGTATAATGGAATATGGTACAGACATTTAAAAATGACAATAAAAGAAGCTTATGTAGAAATATGCAAAATGTTCATAACACATAATCAAATGGGAAGCTATAATTGATTGTGAGACTAAGAATAAATGAAATGTGTATTGGCACTGTAAAAAAACATGAATAATTAATGAAAATGACATGTTACCATATACAGGGATTGTGGCTGATTCCTTTTTCTAAATTTTCTTTAATCTTGCCGATCCATCTTTCAATTAAAATTAAATCACTGAGAAGTCCGTGTCAGGACTGTCTACTCACAGTGCTGAGTTTGCTGCAAATGATGAGGATCCGGCGTTCGTAGAGCATACTGGCGTACAGATGCAACATGTTGTTTACATCCACAGCCACAAAATATTCTGTCAGATTTCTCTAGGAGAAAGAAGAAGGCAAGGTTTGTGGCTTATTTTGTTTGTTCTCATTACAAACAGTATCTAATAAAAGCGTGAGAAACAGAAAATAATCAGAAAGCATACTTTCTTCTTCCCCTGTCCTGTGCTTTCTACCTGGGAGGCCAAATCCCATTCATGTATAAAATCATGAAATATAAAGTCGGAAGAGACCTTAGAGAGGAAGGAGCCTGAGCAATCACATCTTTGTGTGGTGATCGCAGTTTATGACACGAGGTGGCATACGGCACGACATCTGTCCTTCGTGTCAGGTGAGCAGAACAGGGATTCTATGATTTTACAAATGAGGAAACCAAGGCTCAGAGAGTTTTGCCAAGTTCCAACAGTCTAATAAGCAACAAAGACAGGACTGCCACTCGGATCTTTGGACCCCAGATCCTAGAACCTTTCCGACGTACTGTACCAGACGTCTAAGCAGAAGAAAGTACCCAGGGGGCCAGATGCTTCTGGCACAGAGCCTGTTTCTGTGCAGGAGATGCCACCCGCGAAGCCGGGTGTGCTCCTCTCCTGTCATCACTGCTGGTCCCCCCCGCCCCTCGCAGCTTACATTCGCTAAAACGCCTCAGCTGGAATTAAAGCAATTTCGAAGATTTACAATTTCCAGGTATTTCACTCAAAAGGGGAAAAAAAATTGGAGACAAACAGCAGCAAGTTGTGACAAAGCAGTGCTTTAACTAGCTTTTTTCCATAGCCCGGGTTTCATTCTTTTAATTAGTACTATAGATTGGCACTCTTCAGATTTCAGAAAAAATGTAATGTGTTTCATTTATACAATCTTTTCTATACCCACCTGACTTTAATCATACACATGAATATGCTAATTTCCTCAATGTTAACCTCAGCAAGGTTTTCAATGCCACACAATATAATCCTCCGAAAGTGCAAGGGGTGGGGAGGGGAGGAACGCTATTGCCAGGGGTTGTGGTTTATAATGATTAAAGATCTATAACCCATAAATTGAAGTAAACCGGGTGGATTTTACATGCAAAATAGCATAAAGTGCTTTTCAACAATATTACGGGCTGGGAATAAGAATGGGCACTTATCTTATGATTTATTATTGTTTGACTGGAGTACCCAGTTAACCGTCAACCTTTATAAATAAAGAGCAAGTGAATTAATAGCTCCATATACTGACTACCTATCGAGTGCCAGCCACTGTGCCAGACACTTCACACGTGTAATCTTATGCAATCTTCACAAAAATCCAACGAGGTATTATTCTTTCCAATATATAGATGAAGAAATTAAGTCTGGAGAGAGTAACTGGTGGAGTCAGATGTGACTCCACAGCCCACATACTTTTCCTTACACTAAACTGTCCCTCTTAAATACATCTACCACGTACAAAGCTTTACGTATATTATTTCACTCAATCGTGAAACCACTCCTTGAACTAGGTATTATCATCCCCATATAGAGACAAGAAAACAAGGGCACAGAGAAGCGATGTAACTTGACAAAGGTCACACGGTAAGTGGGTAAGACATGATTCGGTCCTGGGTGGGTCTGTTTCTAAACTTGTATACTTTTTTAATGCCACTCAAAATTGTGGGTAAAAATCATATTTGGCAAAAAAAGATCAAATATGCCTAAATAAAGGGGGCAGTTGTTGTGTTAAAAATTATCGTTACCTCAATTATTGAGCAATCCTTACGTGCCAGGCAATAGGTACTTGACCTGTGTTCTCTCTAATCTTCTCAACAACCCTGAGACAGGCATTATCATCTCCATTTTATAGATAGGAAAACAGGCTCAGGAAGGTTCAGTAGTCTTCTAAAGGTAACCCGGCTAGAAAGGGCAGAGCCAAGTTTCAAAACCAGGTCGCCTGAATCCAAAACTCACACTCTAACCACGACATCAACTTGCCTCTTAACAAACCCAGCGAAAAAACAAAACACACACGAAAGGCAGACTGAGGAAGTCAACCAGCATATCTTGCTCGGTGGACTGAGGAACGCTGAGCTAATGATGTCAGGGTGGGGTTTGTACCAAAGACTGTGACATGGCAGAGCTCTCCTCGCAAACAAAAATACGAGGCCCTTCGCTGAGCATTTCAGTAAAAGCTTAACTGCTGATGAATTACATGAATTTTTCTTTTAGGAGAGGATGGAAGTAAAAAGAAAATAGAAATGAGGAGCTTAAAGAAGGCCAGAAAGCCCATTAGCACTTTTGACAGATCCAAAGATAACTCTGAAGCCACCAAAACGTGGCCTCAAGAGTCTGCCAAGAAGCTTCACGCTGGGGAGAAATATGTTACACAGCTTGCCGTCCAAATAGGGAGACACAGCGTCAGAGACAAATCTTGCGCCTTATTTTGGTGGGAGAGAAAAAAAAAATCACAAGGATACTTTTGTGGATGGGGAAGGGAACATTTCTGAAATAAAAACACCATTTGAATGAGGCATGCCTCCCATCTCCAATCATGTTCTGAGGGACTCAGGTGCTTGTTCCAAAAACTCTACACAGGTATGTTAAAAAATATGTAACATTTAGCCAAATTCTCTCTAAACTGTCATGTACTTTTTTGGTATTTCTCATCCCATCTGTGCTGATTACCAAGATATTTGTGTCTAAACAGAAGCTGTCTTTCTTATCTGCTTCCTCCCCTGCCTCTTTCCTTCTGGGATGCCACCCGCCTGAGCGGGTGGGAGTGGGTGGAGTGCCAACAGCCCTGGGAACCTCGCTCAGCCGTGGGAGCACCTGTAGGGCAGAGCGGGGCCTTGGGAGCAGCTGTAGGGAGCGCCTGCCGTTCTCGCCCAGCCTCGGCTCAGAAGAAAACCCCTGGGAGACAGGGATCTCCCTCCCCCTGCCTTTAAGCACCCAGCAGCTTGTGCACCCCAAGCCTCAATTTCTCAGACCTGCCGTCCCTTTTCATATCCCCGGGCCTCTACTTCTGCCGCTCCCTCTGCCGAGAACGCTCTTCTCTTCCTTGAGGACAACCATTCGCTTTTTAAGACCCAGCTGGAATGTCACCTGCTCCTGCTCCTCAACTCATTAATTAAGCTCCCCTTTGTGCTTCCATGGCAATTTGTTCCTCTTATAATAACTCAGTTTGCTTTTGTTTTTGAGACAGGGCCTCACTCTGTTGCCTGGGCTCTATAGAGTGCAGTGGTGTCATCATAGCTCACTGCAAACTTCTGGGCGCAAGCAATCCTCCTACCTCACCCTCGCAAAGTTCTAGGATTACAGGTGTGAGCCACCACGCTTGGCCAATAATTCAGTTTTAAGTACGTTTTTGTCACTAGACTGAGGTCTCTTTGGGTAAAATTGCATATCCTATCATCTGGCATTTTGATGAAAGACTGAATGAGTGAGTGAAGGAAACGACTGAAGACTACTTCTCCTTAGGTCTAGTGTGAGTAGTGTGGTGCAGGAGGGACACACCAGCCTAGAAGAGGGACAAGGTGGTTTGTGAGGAAGAACATAGCATTTGGCTTCAGAAACCTGGCTTTGAGTCTGATGAAGTGATCAATTACTTAGTAATGGTGAAGGGCCCACAGAAAAAGAACTGATGCTGGAAACCGCACCAAGTCAGGTTAAATGGCTGGGGGCAGGGAAGGGAGGTAAAGGGGCAGCTTGCCGAGGTATCCGTGGCCACATTTATTAAAAAGGTAAACACATCAGTGGTTTGTTCACCAGGTAACCGAGGGGTGGAGGGCTGTACACAGAAACAGGTGCTCGTTTCATGACCAGGTCAGTCATATTTCTCCGACGGGTAAGAGCAGATCTTAGGAAAAGAGAAGGCTTCCATGGCACGCTGTCCCAGTCAAGACTGCAGCCAGAAGGCATCGTGAACTTGTATTTATAAAAGATATAAGGTATGCCACTCTCTCCCAGCACTTCGCTTCAGAGGACTAAGTCTTCAACCTCCCATTTCTGTCTCCTACAATCAGGCAATCAACACACCCTTATTGTACTCCTACTATGTGCCTGGCCCCATCCTGGGATCTGGGCCTGCAGAGATTAACTAAATGTGATTTCCATTTTCCAGAGCTTGGTCTGGGGTTCAGAGGGGCATCAAACCCAGAAACCCAGTATGTAAAGCATTGTGGTCCAGGCTACATTCCAGGGGTGGCTAAGAAAAGCCTTGTTTGGCTTGACGGATACTGGGGGGAAGGCTGGGGAAGACTTGACAGAGAAGATACTTCATCTGGGCCTCCCAACAGGGCTCCACTCGGTGGACCAGGGGAGAAGCATATTCCAGGCAGAGGCAGAGGCAGCAAGAGGAGCCCCAGGCAGGTGAGTAGCATGGAGGGCTGGGCAGTGTGGGGCAGGGGAGCTTGGTTCCCATCCTGTGTGAGCCTAGACTTTACCCCACAGGTGCAGAGCAGTGCTGAAGGATCATGACATGATCATACTTGTGTTTCAGGAGGATCTTCCTCGAGGCCCTGTGGCGGATGGGTAGGAGAGGGAAACAGGAGACAGAATAATCAGCTAACAGGCTGTTGCCATATTCCGTGAAAGGAAAATACATTAACAAACAATTCGGATGAAAGCTTTGGATATGGATGTGACAGATACCTGCAAAGTGGAATTACAGGACTTGACAATGAATTAGACTTGGGGAGGGAGGGAGGAAAAATTTCAGTGGCCCCCAGACTTCAGGTTCCTGTGCATCACACTTGCCTACTGGCCCACACAGTTTTTTAAAGGGAGAGTCCATTCATATATTAATAATAAAGGATAAATCCTCCTTCTAAAGACCTGTCATTCCTGTTAAACATGGTGTCCCTGGCGGCCTAGTGTCCTGGACTATAATGCCACCATAGAATCCTAAGTAACCACCCGCTTCATTCCCTGCCAATTACTTCTCCTGTGTGACTCACCTACTTGGAGAGGAAAACCTTGCTTAGAGGATGACGTCCCAGTTTCTGTGCTCAAAAGGTCCTAGTTTTCTTGGTGCCAGTATGTTTTTAGGCTTAAGGACATGCCTTTCCTACTCACGGAGTGTAAGCAACATTTCAGTTCCACATGCAGTTGTGTCCCCATGTGCGTCTGGCTCTCCACTGGCATTTGTTACGGCCCGCTCCGTAGGGCTGGGTAGCAGGGATACAAAGCTACCACTACTGGAAAGGAATGGAAAGCGCTCACATGTGAGGAAGGACTGGGGACAGAGCAGCCTGGAAATGCAGTTTCAGAAGAGCATGTGAGGACAGGCTCCTCAGCCTCTCCAGCCTGCCTTTCTCATCTCTACAAAGAAATGCTGGTGAAGGTCTCGTCCAGTGCGAACCCTCTGTGGCTTTAAATCCAGACAAAGAGGAGGAGAATGGCACCTGGTAAAACCCCATCCCCCCCAGGAGAAGTGCCATAATGGCTTCTCCCTTCTAGCTGTCCCTGCTGGCTCCTGGCCCGATCCAGGTGGCTGGGGACTTCAGGCTTGCTGTGATCCATGCCTGAGGTTATGAAGCGGGTGGGGGTGGGGAGTTGGAATGGGCTGGGAATGGGAGGGGATATAGTGGGGCTTAGAGAGAAAGCGTCTTAGGTTCAATACCTGAGGGAAATGAGATAATCCTCCAACCAAAGAACCGACTCTAAGCCGGGTACTCCTTGGAGCCTTCGAAACAGATGCTAGTCCGCCCCACTGTCTGTCGTTTCATTAGTCTTTGTGACTTCCTGCTCCATACATGGTACAGATGATAAAGACTTACTGTCTTGTGTCTGGAGGAGACTTCCAAGGCAAGAGGCTTGGTTTTGTCAATGGGTCTTGCTTTCTGAAATAACTCCTGTTCAAATTATTTTACCGTATATAAATTTTTAAACCCTCAACTGATCTTTTTTTAAAGAAGAATTTAGGTTACCTTAGTTGTATGGGATTCTTTAAAAGGAATTTAAAATTTGGATTCTAAAATAATCTGCCTACAAAAGAATCCACAAACTCATATAAGCAATCAAATCAGAGAAGTATATTATACGAAAGAAAGCAGAGTTTACCCAGAGGTCAACTTTTATCCCTTTGTGTGAATGAAAAAACCATTAGAATAAACAATTACCTGATAACTCTTAAGAGCAACAATGGAATTCTCTATAATCTCAGTTCTTGATAATAGGTCTTCTACTACCACCTCAACTTTGTTTATTTTTGGAAGTCATGATGAGTTCATAAATCTTTTCTATATCATGGTGCATCTTTTGACAAAGTGGAGTCTGGGCAATGTTATATGTAACTGTCCATTCTAAATGCTTTCCTCGCATCATTAACCACTTGGTATGACACCAGCCAGATAATTAAGACAGGTTTGCTTAATATTCCAAATGAAGGTCTATATGACCATCCATTAATCAAAAGTAAACTTCAAAACCTGGCTGCTACAAAAATCCCTTATATAGTCAGTTTACAATGTAACTATTACTACATATCTGTTCATGATCTGTGACTTTTTTTAAATGCAGGTCAACTGTTTGAAATTTATAAAGATTTATGCTCATTTAATTATTGCCTGCATAAAATTCACTCCTACATGTGTTATCTTGATAGACAGAGAAAACCCTGATGAGCAATTACATAGTGATAGTTTTTTGGTGAAAAGAAAGAAAATATTTTTACAAAGAAATTGTAGAAATAATGAGAATTAACTTCAACAGGGATCTGAAAGTGGAAAGAATTAATTTTTCATGTTTGCTTTTCATTAATGTCTTACAGACAAATGGGCCCAAAATCCAACTGAAAAGAACTGTTCTTTTTCCCTCTCCTGGGGGTGGCTGCGTGTTCATTCACTCATTCAGTCATTAATTCCATAAATATATATTGAATATCTATGGTGTTCTAGATATAGTGCTAATTACAAAGATACAGCGATTAAAAAATACTGATTCTTGTCCTTATGGAAGGAGAGATGACATTAACCAAACATTCACACAACGAATCGTATAACTTACACTTACGGTGAGTGATTTCTTAGATGGGTCTAGGGAGCCATGGAGCTGGACGACCCCCAGATCCAGCAGCACCTAAATGCTTGGGTCAGATTGACCTGATATGAATTCTGGTTTTAGCATTCACTGGTTGGGCAAGTTACTTTTCATCTCTGGGGATCATTTCCTCTTCAGAATAGAGATAACCACCATATCATAAGGCTGTTGTAAATATTTCATGACATAACAAACAGTACCTGATCTGACCCACAATGGGTGTTCAATAAATACTAGCTCCTTCCTTTCTTTTTTACATTAACCTTTCTCTGAAGCTGTCCAGAAGAACATGATTACCTGGTGACAAAATATTAGGTTCCATATCCCAAAGTCCATTTATCCTGTTCGTTCCTTATTCTCTTCAGTATGCTCCTTAAAGGAGACAAACGGTAAATGTTTCCAGAATCTCCCGGATTACAGGCACTGGAGTCCTGGACCCCATCTGCCGCACCAGTTCCAGGCTTCAGAAATTCTGGTGTCCACAAGGCCTGCTAAGAGACTTGTGGCTCCATAAAATATACACCCCATGAAAGGAGAAGTACTGAACTTCACAACCAAGAATGTCAGCAAAAACCTAGAAAATACAATGAGGTAATGTTCCTCAGTCCTCAGCCACAACTCAGACCACGAGAGGGGTTAAGACTAGAATGCTAGGAAATCTGAGGAAAGGAGAAGAAAAAAACCACCATAGAAAATAGCATCTCTGTCACACCAGGCATTATACTTGGAACTTCACATTTAACACTTCATTTGTTCCTCCCATTTTCCTTTCTTAGATAAGGACGCTGACGTTTAGAGAGTTTAAGTAAGTAGTCCGAGCTCCCAGGGTGGTCAGGCCCAGTGTCTGGCTGTCTCCAAAATTCATGTTCTTTCCACTACAGCAGAATGTAGTATTAACAACCCCACAGTTATTGCTTGTTTCAATTTGCAATGCAGCAACTTAATAATTTTAAATTAATCCTTGAAAAAAATCACCAAGAGATTAAAATGCAAATTTTAACATGGCTAGAGCTCAATAGTGATTTTACGTCAAAAATCACACAAATTGGTCCTACAAAAGTTTAGATTCTCCTTAGAGGAAAAGCTTTCCTGCTTCATTTTGTATTTGCTATATAAGAAATCATTTCTTTTCCTTTTTTTCTCATGAATACCACAAGTCAACTCTAGGGAGGCAGGGGGATGTAATGGAAACAAAATCTTACAAAGCTGGGTCACTACACCCCACTTATAAGCAGACCTTGAGCTTGTAACCTCAGGTCTTTGAGCTCTGGGCTCCCCATATGTAAAAGGGGGCTCATGCCTACCTCTCTCAGAGTGGCTGTAAGGATTATAATGGAATCATGTATGTTAGGAGTCTGGCAGATTGGTATTACTATTCTGCTTAGAAACAAACAAGGCTGCCTTTTACTGGTTTGCAAAGGAGGATTTAGGGGACAAAGAGGTCATATGCAGGGAGTTGCTTCATTAGTGGCAAAACCAGCAAAGGGAATGTGAATTCAAAAATGGCGGCGGCTGGAGAGGTGGCATGCAGTGCAGACAGGGAATTGGAGGTGAGGCTATGGAGAAGACAGTTTAAAAAAACTATTTCTAATCTCAATGATTGTGGTTTTGAAAATTAAGAAATTATCAGAACTTTCAAGTACCTTAAAATTAAGTGCTTAAGAAATTCTTGGTCTTTTAAAATAAAAAAGATGAACCTAACCTAGGCAACCATTTTTATCATAACATTAACTATAATAGAAAAACATTAGAAATAATCTAAATGTCTATTAGCAGGGAAAGCATACTTAAAACACAAGGGATTAAACATACATTTATCTTTTCTCTTTCCTGATGCCACTCTCCCAGAAAAAGGAAAAGAATTTTAAAAGGCATAAAAACCAAAGAACAGAAGAGACAGTAATGGAAGAGAGGTATCAAACTTTTAGAAGCCAAAACGCAGATGTTACTAAAACAGTGTTTTCTATCTAGGGCCATTTGTTCCCCAGAGGTTATCTGGCAACACCTGAAGACATTTTTGGTTGTCACAGCTGGAGGGGGTTGTGCTACCATCATACAGAGAATAGAGCCCACGAGTGTTACTAAACATCTATGGTGTATAAAACAGCCCTGCACAACAAAGAATTATCTGGCCCAAGATGCAGACAGTGCCGAGGGAGGTTGAAAGCTACCGTTGGGGTGCGTGGGCAGAGCACTAAACCATCATGCCCAACTCACACACAGAACTCCCAAAGGCTCGGGAACTAGAGATAGCCAGAACCTCTGAGGGCCAAGGGAAGGGCACAAACGAAAACAGGAATGATTTGATCCCAAGATTCTCCTCTACCCGCTCACTCAGCTAGTCGACTGGCTCTCCTGCACCCCTCCAGAGGCATATGTGTTTACTTTCTAGAGGAACTCAGTCAGAAAGGCCTGGGGTCACCCAGTCCAGCTGAGGACAGGCAATAAAGCATTAAATTGAAAAACGGGGGTTAAATGAAGTGATGCATACTAAATGTTGACACGCCATAACCCACCACTCCCACTCAGCTTCCAGAATGCTGGTAATATAGCACACATTGCCCAGGCAAGAGAAAATAGACTATTGCAAAAGAAAGATTCTGATATTGATATTTGAGTCCCCCCCCCACCCCCACCACAAATAGCTACCCTAGTTCCGGGCTTCAGAGATTCTGAGCCATCCCCCACAATAAAGCCCACCAGGTACCAAACCCCATTCATGAACACAGATGCTCCAGTCAGCTTTGTAGTGCCTCACTCCTAAATATCACAGGCAGCCTTCGAGCCATTTGGGGAAAGCCTCTACCATAGAAGACAGAACAAAAGAAACAGAGGATAGGAATATTGGGCAAGAAGACAATGAAGAGAGAAGAATAATTTTTAAAACCTATAAGTAATAGTCTCACAGATGCGGAAAAATATTAAAATTATGATGGAAGAAATAAGAAATTCAAAAGGGTGGAAAGATCATTTGAAGAAAGTAGAGGGAAAACTAAAAGAGAAAGATGGAAAATAGGAGACAAAACCAAGAAAATGAGAGGATCAATACAAGAGACTAAACATTCTACCTTAGAGGCCCCATAGAAAGAAAAGAGAAAAATACAGATTTTTTTTCAAAGAAATAATGTGAGAAAATCTCTCAGCTGGAAAGATCATGAATTTCCAGATTGAATGAGACTACCAAGTGCCCAGTACAATACATGAAAACAAGCCCATAGCACGGCACATCACTGTGTAATTTCCAGATAGTAGAAGACATAAATCAAGGATAGTTAAACAAAAATAAATAATAGGAATCGAAATGGCTGAGACCTCTTAGTTGCAATAGGAAAACTAAAAGTCAGTAGAGAAATTCTGAAGGGTGATTTCCAACCTGGAATTCCATACCCAGTCAAACTATCAAGTTATTTTCAGTCATGCAAAGTTTTAAAATGTTGCCTCCAACATAATATTTTCTCAGGAAACTACTGAAGATATTTCACCAAAATGAGGAAATAATACCAAGAAGAAAAGATGTGAAATCAAAGAACTCTCATATGACAAAAAGTTGTATAAGAAAGGAAATATAATCAACTACCTGTTTCAGCATGCTCATTAAAATGTAAACATTAACTATTGATTTAATGTAAAAATTTTCTAAAGATATAGCAAGAATGAGAGAGGGGAAATATGGGAGTGAAAGTTAATTTGTGTGTATGTGTTTTTCTAGGAGAGGAGGGATCAGAGGTGGTAAAAGACCTAAACTCTCATCTTCCATAGGAAAATCAAGAGGTAACATCTGAAACACACACAAAAAAATTAAGATAAAGCAATATGAACATGTTATTTAAAAATTTGGAAGCAAATGCTACAACTGCTAAAAACTTGAAAGTAGCTGCCTCTGGAGAGTGAGAAGTATGGATAACTTGGAAACTGCTGGTTTTCACAACAACTATGTAGTACTACATAGCCATTAATATGCATTACTTTCATAAGAATAAAAAACCATTGAGTAAAAATATCACTAAAAAGGATGAAAGAGGTAGGTATGAACAGTTTTTAGAATACATTAAACCAAAATAGTGTGTTGCTAAACTATGAATAATATCACATTTATGCTTTTTAAAAAATCTATAACACACACAGGTAACTGCACATATAGCACTAAATTCACAAAGAAAGGTCTGGAAGGATACTCATCAAACTCTAGAGGGAGAGTGGGATTAGACGTGAGGGAGAGATGGTGGTAATGGGGCCTTTGATTTTTGTTCTATACGTGCTTCTGTATTGTTTAAATTTTTTTTACAATAAAGTATCTATAAATATTTTTTAATGACACAGGTAAATGTTCATAATATATTGTTACCAAAAAAAGCAGCTATAAAGGTACGAATTTGCTATGATCCCTATTGTGTGTTTTTAAAAATGTAGCTTCTAAATTAAAAAAAATAATAAATCAAAAGAACACCTTTGTCTCAAACAAAATATTACTCAACCCCCAATTTAAGCAGTAGAAATTAACCTGCTCTGAATAAAAGAGGAGCAGGGATCCAGTGCTCTGACCAGGTAAACATCTCTCTCCCCAAGGCCTTCCACGGCTCCCAAGGCAACCGCAGGGTTCCTGGCAGCACAGTTTGAAAACGACTACTATCATAAAGAGGAAGGAAAGAAAAATCTCCTAACAGGACTTTCTCTGAGATGGGGGATTATGAGTGATTTTTCTTTTCTTTTGTATGATACACATACAAACATACTTTTTCTATGGATTTGGAACGGTTTAAGTAATAATTATCTGTTCCCTGAACATACCTGTATAACCACCTAAACCTGATATATTTGTAGGGGTGAGAGTAGAGATTGCAACAGAGCTTTTCAAGTTATTTTTCTATATTCACATTGCCTATTTCTTAGGCTGACTTTAATCATTTGTATTTTTCTAGAGAGTTTTTTATTTTCATAATTTTCAAATTTATTGAATAAGTTTAAGATTTCATTCTTTTCAAAAATTCAGTTTTTAAAACATTATTTTTCAACTTTCTGGCCCAAGGTGGCTTCCTCTGCAATTATGGGGACATTTTTTACTTCTATTATCCTTTCAATGGAATTTTTTCAGAAGTGAAAGGTAAAAATCATGGGCTCAAAGTATAGGATAGTATGTAAGAATTCAGTCTCAAGAATCAGAAAGATCAATGTTTAAATTCTGCTTCTATCATTTCTTTGCTGTAGCACCTTGAATATGTTACTTAAATTCTCAAGGCTTCTGTTTTCTAATACAACAGAATAATTATGGTAGTTATCACCTAAGCTTGTTAACAGAGGTAAATAGGAAAATGCAGGTAAAGCACCGACTGTATCATTTGACAAGCAGTAGTACTCAATAAACATTAGTTATCATTGTTAAAACGGGAACACTGGTCTGAATTTTTTATCACTTACTGTCAAACAAAACGGAAGCAACATTTTCCACTACAGCCTGATCATATAGATAATAAACTTTATGGATATGCTTGACAATCCCAATTTATTAAGACTGTTATCTAATCACAAGAATACAACCTAACTTCATTAATTACATTTGATTACTCAACGTTTGTAATCTGTCTGTTCTACAGACAACACTTAGAAAAATTTCCTTTCAGTAAATCTATAGAACAAATATGTCACTTATTGTGAACAAATGTATCACTTATTATAGTACTTTTAAAAACTAATCAAGTACTCAAGTATACACCCAAAAGAACTGAAAGCAGGGACTCAAACGGGTATTTGTACACCAATGTTCAAAGCAGTATTATTCACAATAGCTCAAAGGTGAAAACAACCCAAGTGTCTATGGAAGGATGAATATATTAATATAAGCAAAATGTGATACAGACAATGGAATATTATTCAGCCTTAAAAAAGGAAGGCTATTCTGACACATGCTTCAACATGGATGAACTCTGAAGGCATTATGCTAAGTGAAATAGTTTAGACACAAAAGGACTATGTATGATTTTACTAGTCTGAGGTACTTCATTGAGAGTAGTCAAATTCATAGAGACAGAAAATAGAATGGTGGTTGCCAAGGGTTGAGGAGAGAGGGCAACATGGAATCAGTTTTGCAAGATAAAAAGAGCTCTGGACATTGATTACACAATAATATGAATGTATTTAAAACTACTGAATTGTACACTTAAAAAGGGTTAAGATGGTACATTTAATGTTATGTGTATTTTGAAAAGTCATCAAGTGCCTAAGTGGTAGCTTTTCTTTATTTGATTCTATATAGTACAATTTATAATCCTAGGACAACACTTTGAAAATGTGTCATAAGGCTAGACTAGATATGTCATTCAGCTTGTTCAGAGGGTAGACATTACGCTTCTGCTCTCTCACACTCCAGTTCACTGTGTGCTAAGTCCTGAAGAGGTAGGGATGGGGGTACTCACACTTTATCTACTTTGCAAATATTCTCCATTTGTTTTTGGTTTTATACTGCATTTTTCTTTTAACATTTGTTTTGCTTTTATGGTGAATTCTGTTTAAAAATTAGTTAAAATTTTTATAATATTTTAAAGCATATCTTTTTATTTTTAAAAAAGTAGAAAACAGAAGAATAAAAATTTAACTTTTTCTTCCCAAGTACTCACATTCTCAGGTATGCTGGGAAGTTCTCTGGTATCAGGCACAGTAAAATAAGAATGCTGGAAAAGAAAAGCAAAAGCTATTTATTTTTGCTAAAATGTATAACAAGCACATTACCCAGAATTCAGGTAAATGACTGGAAGATATTTCCTTACTCAGATGAGCAAACACAGTTTCACTCATAGGAAATATTCATGGACCACTTTCTTTGGATAATGTTGGATTAAACCAGATGCATTTTAAAATCATCAGTTTGGCAGATGGAGTTCTTTTCTATGAGAGATGAACTTCTTTGGGAGATACAAAGGAAGAGCTCAAAAAGGTTAAAAGTTAAATTCCCATATGATGTTTGTAGGTTTCTGAACACACGAAAGCTATAGGTTTCATAATTTATTGTTCAATGAGGCAACTAGATCCTAGGGACAAAATATCACTAGATTCAGTCAACGATGGCTTTTACCAACCAAACCTGTCATTTCCTTTCAGCATCTGAGATTATATCCATCTACAAACTGTGGCCAAAATCTGCCCCAAAGGCCTAAGTGATGTTAAGAACAGCTCCAGATGAAGGACCGCTACTCTGAGACCATCGCAGATGGTTAACAGCGGAGAAATCCTGTCCACTAAGCACACTCTGTGAATAAACCTCCTGACATCCACTGGGATCTCCAGTGAAGGGAGTTGGAGTCTAAATGGAGCTGAAAAATCAACCTCTTCAAAGAACTTTCAATGCGGCATCTCTATGTATGTAATAAGCATGTGTCCCTGAGTTAAATGACAACACGCTGAACTGATGACACCTCCTCCACTGTTTGAAAGACTCAGAGGACAATGGCAAGCAGGAATAGAAAAAGCCTGATGCTGGCCAATTAAAGATGGGATTGTGCAAAGGCCAGGAAAGGTCACATGCAGAGAAGGCCAGCTTAGCCATGGCCTAAGTTCAAACCTGGACCTCCAAGTGACATTTCAGGAAGTCCCCCTCTCCTATTCTTGGGTAATTACAAAATAAGTAGGTCTCTGGAAGAATGAGTTGTATAGGTTTTCTGAAATGAAAGGTCCTGGGACAACTGTAATAATGACAATAACAACAATAATAGCATGAGCTACCCGTCTAATATTTAATAGATATTTATTGAATACCTGCTATATGGAAGGCATTATGTCGGGTAATTTATAAATATTTTCTATAACTAATTTCAAGATAGATATTATTTGCAGATTACAAATGGGTAAATTAATGCTCGGTGAGGTAGTCAGTCTAAGGTCTCACAGGAGTAGGTGGTAGAACTAGGACTGAAACCAGGTCTGTATAACTAGAGCTGTGCTCTTTCCACTACAACAGACTGTTATGCCTGTGCTTTTTATGTGCAAATTACAGCTAAAGGAACTTGGATTAAAATAATAAACCAAAAAATAAAAAACAAAAAAATTCATTAAAAAAGTAACTTTAAAAAGAAAAACCTTCTGCAATGCATTATTCCAAAATCTGTGTGTATGCCAAAATATTACCTATGAAGCTTTACAATAGAGATGGTATAGCATGGAAACTAGTAAAGAATTCAATTTAACAATGAAGATTAAAATAGAAAAGTTAAATACAAGGTTCACGTTTGACTCCATGAGTTATTGGCTTCTACACCAACAGCTAGAAGGAAGTTTTAGGAAATACTCAGTAACAGATGTCCACATGGAGATGGAGTCACCAAGGAATGGTTTGGTGCAGTGAGAGAGAACAAACTCAGACCACAGTCGGCCACTTAATAGCTATGTGCGCTTAGCAACTTCGTTTAATAGCACAGAAACTCAGCTTTTGAATCTGTAAACGGGAATTATAATATCTACTTCAAAACTGTTGTGAAGAATGTTATATATATGAAATGCCTAGCACGCAATGATATTTTAATATAAAATTATTGTTGTTCTCAACTGCTAGTGTATGTTTCTGTTTTTCTCAATCGACTGTATCAGACACATAGAAATATTCTCTCGCAGAGAGTGACTGAAGAGACAAAGTCCACTTTTGCCATTTTATCAACTTTTCAGGATTTACAACCTAGAGGAGACTAGTCCTTCGAAATCAAAAACACAATATGGAGAGAGGAATTCCTAATGAACGGGAAATAAAAAATACGTCTTTACGAATGAAATGGATTGTAAATGGTGAACCACTGCGATTCCAAAACCAAGTAGTCCCCAGGCTGTCCTTTGAGATTCTGTCTTGCTCCATCGCCCATGAAATGCTGGGGACCAAGGGAGGTCAGAAACATTCCTAGAAACCACTGGCATGAAACAGCTGCACCACCCCAGCAGTTCCTCCTGCCCCTGACATGGCTTGTCCTTGAGGCCTGGCAGGCATGCTGCCTGTGCAGCCATTCAGGGGAAGGAGTGGCCCTTCCTCCTCGGCAGCTGGTGACCCAGCTGGGCTACTCCACAGCTACCTGTCGGATGTCATTACAGACTGAAGCGGTGAGATCAAGCTGCTTAGGAAAAGGGACAGAGACAAAGGCAGAGTTGTTTAGCTATACAGCAATGACGAGGGCAGGTTTCAAGCTGATTTGTTCATCTTTTTCAGTCTCCCCTCCCTCACGAGGATTTTTGTAGCAAGGTTTCTTTCCTTCCTACATTCTATTAAAATGAGCAAAAACCTCTGTAAATTCATGTGTGTTTGTTGGTTTGTTCCTTTCCTCCCTCTCTTTCAACACACACGGCACAGGAGAAAACTTAGGCTCTGAAGTTAGCTCTGGGTTTGAAAACTCAAATCTTATCACTTATTAACCACCTTGGATGGGCAAGTGCCTTTTCGTCTCTACATCTCATCCATGAAATGGGAATGTTAGTATCTATTTAGTAGAGTTGTTCTGAACACAAAAGATACGTTTTCAGTATAAATTAGGAACTTGATAAAATAGATCTATTATTAGTTATTGGTAGCAACACTGCTTTCAATTTTATCATCATTCTGAAAAACCTATAAGAAAAATTAATTTTCTTTAGGAGGGCAGATTCCTTTCGAACCACTGAATACCAACACTGTACCTCGTCCTAACGAAGGTGAAAAGACAATACTTTTTAAACTACAACACAGGGGAAATAGCGCCTGGATAATAATCAATACCTAGCCAAAGGGAGTCTGTCTGAGAATTCTGATGCAGGCAGTGACAAGGGTTTGACCTAGGAAATTAGAGAATTCCACTAACTGAAATATGGAAAAGATTCCCTATGCCTCTTTTGACACCTTATCTGACAGATGAGGAAATTGAAGCCCACAAGGTTAAAGGTCTTGATTAAGGTCACTCAGGTCATTGGCAAGACGACAACTGGGATTGAAATCTCCCAGTTGGTAGTTCAGAGGATTTTCCACCCCAGCCCACTGCAGAACATGTAGTCTATATTTAAAAGCATCCAAAGAAACTATTACTGTGAGCTGGCAACAACACTAAGCACTCTCCCTCTCTGTCCTCAAGGGACACACAGTCCAGGGAGGGAGATAGGAAAACGGAACATTCCAATGTGGTGTAACTCAGTACTGCAAAGTGTGCAAGATGCTTGGGGCAAAGGAGACAATCTTTGCTAAGCCTGTGAGGTGTCAAGGGAGGATTTTTCTGGAAATAAAATCAGAGTTGAGTTCTGAAGGATGAACATGTGTTATCCTGGCAAACAGGGGAGAGGAGGCAACGTTGAAGGCTGAGGGTGCAGAATGGGCTTCAGCAGAGGGAGGTGCATGGCAGTGCTGGGGGGCAAAGGGTGACACAGGGAGCCTAGGACAGGGACTGACGAGCAGGCAGGGGCCCGCTGTCCTATTCCAGCCTACCACCTGTGATCCGGGAGACGCTCATAATGGGATGACAGTCAGAAAGGGTCCGGGGGACATCTGGGACCTGTCCATTCTTCATGGAATCTCAAAGAAAGGAAGAAATTCAACTCCCTGGCCTGCCTTGAGCCCATAGGTTTCAGTATTCAGGGGTAGGGGTGGGAGAGGTGCAGATGACAAAAGCCAATCCTGTTTGGCTAACTCCCTCCTCCTGTTAATGATGACATGCTTTCTGAGTGATGGCTAATATTCTGCCCCACTTACCACGCTGAGATGAACAGACACTCCTGGGTCAGGGATGGGAAGTTTGTGCAGAGTTTCAAGAAGCTCATTCCACTGATTTTCCTGAAAGAAATAAAAGGCCTAAGTAACAAAAGCAAGGCTGAGCCGTCAGTAAGACACCTGCAGGGAGGTCTGGGCACATATGAGTGAGGGGCCGGGCAGACGCTGGCCCCAGTACAGAAATAGGTTTGATATTCAAGGAGGGTTGGACAAAAGACGCTGTGTATGCCTCAAACATAAGAGTCAAATAGATCCTCCCACACCAAGTTTGACATTTTCTACTCAGTGAGACACCTACCATGACCGCCTTTTATGGATCACATACCATAAGCTCTCAGCAAATCTATCCCCTCAACTCCATAGCAACAACTTTTAAATGCAAACAATCCTAGCTTACAGGGCGGGGGTGGTTGAGAGAAATAACGATGACACTATAGATCTTGTCTTCGTCATCATTACCCTCAATTAATTTTATTGAGTGTTTACTGGTACACGCGGCAGCCTCCAATTACGGAAAGTTAGAAATAAACTAAGTTAGAAATGAACAGCATGCAATTTAGGATGGTGGCTGTGCATTCTAATTAGTAAAACTGAGCAACATAATGACATACAAAGCAGTACAAATTATTCGATTGAAAATGGATTCACCTCTAAAATGCTCAAAAGAACACTGCTCACAGAATTATCTAAAGGCATTTCTCCCACCCTGTGGAATTCTTTGTGCTAATATAATAGTAATAAGTTTACATTCGTATCCATGTGTTACCTATTTGATCCTCCCAACTACCCCGCTTTACAGCTGTGAACACTGAGGCTCTGAAAAGTGAAGCAACTTGTCTCCAATCAGCCAGTTAGTAAGTTGCAGAGTGTGGGGGCGGGGCACGTGAGGGGAGCTTTTAGGTGAAATGCAGGTTTTGTGTGTTCAAGCCCAGAGCCCTCTTGGCCTCACGACAGCTGTCTTTGGTAGTGAACTTAAGAGAGGAAAAGGAGGATGAGCCCAGTCTACAAGTTTGTTTCAATCTGAACTCTGACAAATCAAACAAGCTCCTCACAGAGGAAAGAGATGAATTTATGGGTGTGTGTGTACGTGTGTTTAGTTTTGCTCTGAAACAATCTCAGACTTACAGAACAGTTGTAGAAACAGTTCAAAAAAACCTTTTTTTCTTTCCTGAACTATTTGAGAATGAGTTGCCAAGATTATGTCCCACTGTCCATAGATACAAGCAAGGACGTTCTCCTAAACAACCACAATTAATCATTGCTGTAGTTTGAATATGTCCCCTAAAAGTTCATGTGTTGAAATTTTAATCGCCATTCTAACAGTATTACGAGACAGGACATTAAAGAGGTAATTAGATCACAAGGGCTCTGTCCTCATGAATAGATTAATGCCATTATCATGAGAGTAGCTCCCGATAAAAGGATGAGTTGGGCCCTATCGTCTCTCTGTCTGAGTACTGTCCTCCATGTATGACACAGCCAGAAGCCCTCACCAGATGCCAGCACCATGCTCTTGGACTTCCCAGCCTCCAGAACTGTGAGCCGCATAAATCTCTTTTCTTTACAAATTGCCCAGTCTGTGGTATTTTCTTATAGCAGCAGAAAACAAACTAAGACAATTATAATGATCAGGAAATTAACACTGATGCAGCATTACCATCTAACCCTCAGATCCCATCAAGTTTTGCCAGCGATGCCAATAATATCCTTGACAGCAAATGCTGCAGTTCAGAATTACAAGTTGCGTTTAGTAGTTATGATTCTCTAGTCTTCCAAAGTCTGGACTAGCTCCTCAGTCTTTCGGAGATTTGTATGACTTTGGTAGTGAGACCACCCATTTTGTAGCATGACTCTCAACTGTCTGATATTTTCTCACGATTTAGATTTCAGTCTGTCTCTTTATTGATGATGTTTGCTTTCATTTGATTAATTCATCTGATGTCTTTACTGTGAGGTTACTCTTTCCCTTTGTGTTAAATAAGTATTTTGTTGAACGATATTTTACGTCAATATCTCATTCCTTAAACTTTCAATTTATCAACTTATTTATTTGATAAGTGGGAGCCCCCTTGCCCCTTTAAGCTGATTTTTGTGTCTTTCTGACATGTCCCCATCATGTTTTGGGCACTTCCTTACTTTTTGGCTCAAAAGATAGTTCAGATTTGACTTATACTTTTCCTGCCCCAGCCCTGGGAATCAGGTATTTCTTCAACGATCCTTTTAATGGAGAATGGTATTTAGAAACCACGATATGGGCACCAGGTGAGCTCATCGCTCTGTGGTATTGCTGATGCCAGGCGCTTTCAGCGGATAGAACCAGGGAATATAATGGATCTGCAACCAGCACTTTACAGGTCTGTATCTATCTGCACATATTAAAAGCCATGGGTTCACACCGGTGGCTCCAATTCCAATCCAATATAGGAATCATTCTAGTTTTCTCCCTGTACATATTTGTGACTATATTCTATAAAAGTGAAAAATCTTGCCATTTTTTGAATCTACTTACTTACTTGTATGGAACCACTTTTCTGTTGCTGCCCCTGCCTCCTTCCCCACCCAGCTGCCCTCCTTGGCACTGACATCCAGGGCTGGGCTCCCCCATCCACCCCCTCACATGAATGCCTGCCCCACCTCAGAATCCAGCGCCTCAGCGCTGGGCCTCTTCTGCTGCCCCTTCCCAAGGGGATCCCTCTAGATCCCACTTGAGTTCCGACATCCCGTGCTGAGCTGCCACCACCACCCTCGTGCATGAACATCCTCTTCATCTCCCTCAGGCTCCAACACCCTGAGCCAGGCTGCTCCCTGGCGAGATGTCCCCCTTGCCCCTTTATCCCTTCCACATGGATGCCCTCAGTGCCCCACGATAACCATGCCAGGCCCATGACCCAAACAGACACCCTCATCATGTCTCTCACCTTGGTCTCCCACACTCTGTGCTGAGACGTCAGTCTCAGTGTCTCTTACACGTGTGTGCATACATGTGCACATACACAGCCTGCCTTGCCCTACCTTCCCAATGACTTTTGGATGGGAGAAGGTTTTTTTGTTGGTGGTGGGGGGACTGTTTTTTAATAAAAACTCTTTCCTCCTATTCTAATCTGGTGAACAATGCCTTGCAAACAATTAAGCCAGTTGCAGGCAGATTCCCTATCATCCATGTCCTAATTCCTTTAACCAAAAGAAACTTAATAAAAAGAGTCCTGAGTTCAGAGGAAACAACTCCAACTAAAACACGTTCCTAATCTCAGTGTCTAACACCTCCAAGGGGCAGGGTCCTTGCTGGAGCAATGGTCCAGAGAAAAGGTTCACCAGTTTTACAGGGTAATAATCTAGTCTCCCCTGTGCTTCGGTTGTACCTGCCCAACCTTCCTGAATCACAAGACATGTTTTAAAAAGCGTACTAAGTTCTTTGGGTAATTTTTTTTTTTTTTTTGACTGACTGGAGCGTATGGAGGAAAATAAATGTGAGTCAATCTCCAATTCAAAAACTGTTAAAAGCCTACGTGTTATACAATTGTATTTATTAAAGACATCTTTCAAATTTGAGTGAAAACCTGAATGTTTGACTAAAGATAACTGTGAATCAGAAATCAATGAGCAGACCCAAGGTGACCTCCCAACTCACTCATCAAAGAGGAAATCACTTCTTTTATGCCAGAATTTCCTGATGTCTAAGCTTCTTTTCAGAGTGAGGGTAGTGATCAAGGGAGCCATTTCTATTAGTTACTCCTTCCATTTACTGTGACCTCTGGAATACATTTGCCAGGAGTAAATCTATCTCTAAAAAGAGATTTATCCATTATACACACATTTGCTACCTTTCCCCTAAAGCGTGTTCCAGGAGACGCTGCTACCTCAGAATGTTAGTATCTGTCATGGAATACAAAGGGTTTGGGGCCCAAATGAGCTGGGAGACACTAACAGGTTTCTCCACTGCAGGACTTCTCAGAGCCTACATTATATGAACCTTAGAGAGG
>NW_012155173.1:540571-566013 GCF_000956105.1 Propithecus coquereli | reverse complement strand
GAAGAAAACAACACATAAAGCAAGCGATACTTATTTTAGTATTTGAGTGATTTTCTTTCCCTTCCTACTATATTCTGAATTTCTCACACTTTCTATAATGAGCACGCATTACTTTTTTGGCAAATGTTTTGGTGCAATATAAAGCATGTATTACTTTTACAATAATAAAAATTAAATTTCACTTGTTAAAAAGAATTATTAAAAAAAAGCAAATACCTGTCTTTTTGTCGTGTAATCTGCCAAGATGTTAAGTAGCTTATAAAATACCTCGAACCAGGGGAGATAGCTGGGGGAAGAAGAGAGGAAAAACACAAAATATTAGTATGCAGGTCAAACACTTTAACCAGGACAGAATTCAAGACTGATACATTTCAGTTTTTCTCTATATCCTGAAGAGTCTTCCTGTCGGACTGAGCTGGAAACACAGACTGGTGAAATGCCAATTATTTCTGAGAGTTTAAAAAACTGCCTGTGTCGGGCAGAGGATTGAACGTCCATTATAAATTATTCCCGTGGCTCAGAGCTAGAATAGGTTCATAGGGAAGAAATTCAAAGCAGACTCTGCAATCGGGCACCACCTCTGAGTAGCCCTGCCGGCCATTCTCAGCACACCCACCCTTCCCAGGAAAGCTTCTATTCTATTTCTTATGATGGGACACACACAGTACTCCCACTGCAGATGTCTGCACAGGGTCCCCTGAGCCAGAAACTGCCCATGTTGCCCCAGCAGGCATTCTATGTTTCATGCACCCTCCTATTTATTTCAGGATGGGCTCTAAGTCTCTGTCCCCACTGCTTTCCACCAGGTCTTGCCCAGCGCTCGCCTTAACTCCGACAACCTGGCTGCTGTCCTCACCACTGTGGGTCCAGCACTTTTGTGGCTCCTGGAACGGTCTTCCTACAATGTAAATCTACATCACACATTGGATTAAATTCCTGCAATGACATCCCATTGCTACAGGATCCAGTGTACACTTGTCAGGATGATTTTCGAGGCACCTCACTGTCAGGCCCTGACCACCTCTGGCTGTCCTCTCTCTACTTCCTCATGTACATGCTTCTGTCATTCCTCCCGCTTCAGGAATGTCCAGGAGTCCTCAGCCTGCCTGAGCTGGCATACGCATCCCTCTCACCTTCATGGTCTCGTCCAGCTGATTTCCACTCATCCTCCTAATGGTGCCCCACCCCTCTCACTTCAAGCATCCTAACTCCCTCTTTTCTGTGCTGCCCTGGTCATGAGCATACTGCTATGACACTCCCTGTATGATGCAGTCCTCTCTGGCGTGTCTGTCTTCTCAAGAGACTGCACGCAGACTGGGAGGAAGGAACACACCTTTCTTCACTTTGTCTTCCCAGTGCCAAGAACGCAGCCTGGCACACCATCCGTGCTCAACGTTTACTGAATAAAACTAGACGAAGAGTAACAGTAAAGGCACATCAGTACTACGGAATTGTTGAACAGTACTGCCACCCTCAAGAAGTTTTGCCACTTACTTTAAATGGCTTTATTCTCTACAAGGAACTTTCCCAAAGCTACATCAGACAGGCAGGTGAGAAGACTATTGTACCAAGCACTTGCTGGCCTGGTCACGTCCACCTTGCTGAGCCAGCAAGTCCATTACTGATAGAGCTGGACACGATGTAGAGCACAGATGTGACGTCCTGCCAGGGAGAGGGGAATCGCCACCCTGCGCAGATTACTGGCTGTACCGCTGAGGGTGATAAATGAAGTGAGAGGCAACAGAGAGGACAGATAAAGTGCACAGTCCTTTATCATGAGTGTCTGTCTGAAGCCAGCACATGCTACTGTAAAATTTAAGTAGCTTATCAAAATATACTGATAAGCAACTTAACTTTTCACTTCTATGACAGTATTATCACTTACGTTAATATGTTTCAATCAGCTCTGGCAGCTGCATATTGACTATTACACAGCAAATGGCTGCTGCCACTTTACACAGCATTTACTTTGGCAGAGCAATGTAAACATTCAAGAGGGATTAGGGAGGAGATAAGTTTCTCCCTTCCTATTCTGTTAAATAAACCTCAGTCGAGTTAAAAGCCATTATAGCAGAAACAAGAAATCCCCTCAGAAGAAAACTCTTGCACAGATTAGAGGACTCTCAGTAAACAAATTCGATCAAGGATTACAAATTTTTTTTCCTGAAAGCAAAATACCACTAGTTAAATTCAGCAACTGAAAGTCAAGAAGGAGGTGGGGAAAGGCAAGAAGAGAAAATTATTTCCTTGCAAGGAAACTGTGACCTCAAGTAAACGAGAGAAAAGCGGAGTTGTTTTAGGAATACTTGATGAAGTGACGTGGGCCAGGCTGATGGTTCAGGACCCATCAATGTGGTTTTGGACAACTAGGTGCAACTGACCAACACAGCTTGGGCACAGGAGCTCCAGCCTCAGCGTCCTCACCTGCCTCCAGGATGAAGGAGGTAACGTGGTGAGGCCCGCCTGGCCCACAGCACACAGCGCCGGTCTCACACTCAGCCTCAGCCTCACCAGATCAACTCTTTCCGGCTGCGCTAAGCAGACCGTTGGCCGCGGGAGGTTTCGCTGTTGCCCTGGAAGTCAGCCATTGCTTTCTCCCTTTGGCCCGACCGGACACAACTGTTTCCCACATGTCGTCCCCTGTGCACTGACAGATGACTATCTAGTGATGGCAGTGTTAAGGTTTTGAAACCCAAACCCGGCTGTCTTCTTCTTCAAAGGGTCCCTGTTTTCCCCATCGGGAGGCCAGGTTTCACAGGGGGCTTTCTCCAGCGGCGTTTCCCGTGCCGCTTCATTAGCGCCGGCGACTCGCGCGGCCGCCAGGCTGCAGGTGAGGGCGTGGAGACCGTCCGCCATTCCGTGCGCGTCTGTCATCGTTGAGTAAACAGCACTTCCCAGCCCCAAGACAGGAAACAAACACTCCATTACGCTTCTCCTGCCTGGACATGCAGAGGGGCACAGACGCCTCTGGTTTGCCTCTACTCGCTGCCTTGACGTAACCCCCCGAGTCCTCACTGCAGGGCTGCTACGTGGTGGTCCACAGCTGGGGCAGAAAGACAAGTAACAAATGGGCTCTGCACTCAGGAAGACCGTGGTCCCAGTCAGGAAGACAGTAGCAGTCGGGTGGGAGGAGCTGGAAATCTTCCCCAAGTGCCTTACTTAGTGCAGGCTGTCCGACTGATTTAGAAAACTGCAGCGGAGCAGCACCAAGACCCAGTCAGAAGATGGGGGAGGCCCATGGGGCGCAGCCTGCTTCCGAGGTGCTAGCCTGGGTCCCAGCTTCTCACACCAACTCCGGCCCAGGTGCTTTGTCCCAGCTTTGCCCTCGCTCCAGGCCTGACAGGCGAATAGAGAGGCTTCCGTTTTGCATGAGGCAGTGCAAAGTTTTTAAACTTGAGAAGAGCTGAGGTAGCAGCACCGTACTCCTACACACTCTGCCTCGCTGACACGGGCACCACGGGCCCTTGCAAGTGGTGGGAGGGCAGGTTCTAAAGGCAGCACTTAACGGCAGCAACGGCCCATGGTCAAAATCACCCTTGAAACGCCCTTAGTTGCCCTCAAAATACAGCATTGTTTGTGTAGCTACAAAGCAGTCAGACTGAGTTGGGGTGGGGACATGCTGAATGTAAACCTTCTGTTTAAGTCTGTCCACTTGAAACTGCTCACTCTTGAGCTGAACTCAAGAACTGAGTCTGACTGAGGGCAGATGATTCACTTTTCTAATCTCACTCCACCGAATGGTCAGGATAACCATTCCCACTGGTGTGCACACATGTATGATTGATCTTCCATAGGTTAAGTGTGTATATAATGAGATTCTACTTCTTTGTCATAGTACTAAAGTAGGAAACCATTAAAAATTTTAAAAGCTCTCCAACTTCTCTTTCTAGTAGTCAGTTCAAAGCCATTAGATGGGAAGCACCAGGCAACGTAGGGGTGGGTTTGGAGGGCCATTGGTGGCAGAGTGGGGTGGCAAAGGCCGACCAAGTTGAGGAAGGTGGCCGCCTGGGAGGATGGTAGTCTGGAGCAGGATGTCAGAACTCACATGAGGAGAGGAGGCTATCCTCCTGGAGGGGCAACTTGGCACAGGGTGTGAAGGCCCAAGTGGGGTGAGAAGGGCACCCAAGGTGGGGTGATTGGGCACAGTGTGTTGGGGCCCAAGTGGGGTGAGGAGGGCTCCCTAGTAAGGGAAAGTCAGAGCCCAAGCAGGATAAGGAGGGTGTCAACACAGGGGGAGGCCTGGCTTAGAGTGTCAGAACTCAGGAGGGGTGAGGAAGATGTTGATGCAGGGGTGAGGCCTGGCACGGGGTATAGGAAGCATCTATATGGAGTGGAGGGGACTGACCAGCCATGGTATTAGAACCCAAGAAGAGTAAAAAGAGCATCTGGAAGGCAGTCCAGTGTGGGATGTCAGAGCCTGTGGGGCAGGAGGGCTTCCATGAAGGGTGGCCAGGTAGAGTCCAAGTGGCCTAAGAGGTCCACTGTAGGAGGGGTGGCAGTGGCCCTGCCTAAGGGGTCATAGTCCCAATAGGGTGAAGGAAGCAGTGCCAGGTGGGAAGGGAGCTATAGCAGAGAAAGACTGGTTACACACAGAGGAACGGATCAATACTGATCAAGCAAGTAAATATATAATGGGAACCAGGTGTCTTAGTGTCAGAAAAGAGAGTTCCAGACATGGATAGGGAGACAAGAATAAACCCTGTGGTGTCCAATTGGAATTGGATGTAACTTTGTGAAATCATGGCATTCAATAGATAAGTAGTTAGGTAAACAGAGACAGATAAAAGAAATAGAAATACAAATGTATGTATTATACATACACACATATGTGTACATATGTGTTACACAGATACATATTCTCTAGTCTTAGCCCTGCAAAGAACTAGAAGCAGAGATACTCCAGTTACAATGAGCACACTTAGTGCCCTGATTTTGGTTTCTAAATACCATTCTCCACTAAAAGGAACTCAGGTACCTTAAAGAAATGTCTGATTCCAGGGCTGAGGCTGGGAAATGCTTTGTTGTGCTAGGGTGGAACAAAAAAGCAGTGTTCAATACATGATCGGAACATACCAACAGGACACAAAAGCTAGTGAGGGGGGCTCCCACTGACATCTGCATGCGCAATGGCGTGATCGCGTGCAAGAGATGAGGCTCGAGGGGCAGGCAGGGCCAGACTCCATAGGGCCTGGCATATGCCAAACCGATGGGCCTCCCCTGCTTTATTCTGTAATCAGCAGGGAGCCAAAGGGACCATTCAAGAGGAATAACATCCTGAGATGAGCATTTAGAACCAGGTAGAAAGTGATTATTTCCCCTCACCTTAACCCCGGTATACTTCAGCCCTATCAGAACCAGTGTCCACTCTGCTAGCCTAACAACAAAATCTTAGATACTATAACCTAGTCGTCCACCTAATTTGAAAAAGATCAATATAACGCTTTGGTTCCCCTATAAAAGAGAGACAAAAACAAAAGTAATCTACGATAAAATTTTAAGACTTAAACACTCAGGCACCATTATATTAGAAGATACAACGAAGTAGTGCCTCCCTCGGGGGAGCTCGTGGCAGAACTGCTTCTGCTCATGTCTGGACTGATGTATTTAAGAAGAGTGACACGGCCTTTCAGTTGTTTTTGGTGACTTTCTATTGCCTGAGGAGCTCCTGAAATTTCACTTGGGTCCTCAAAGAGAGGAATGCCCTTTTTCTTACTTCCTGTCAACATTTGTCAGATGACAAAGCATCCCTCGGTTAACACTGTTCAGCATTCAGTATTTAAAGCAACCAAATCCTCCCCACGTGTTAAAAAGCAGAGCAGCGGGGCATATGCTGGGGATAACAGACTTGAGTCCAATACCCCCGGCTTTCAATCTCAGTGCTGCTGTTTCCTAGATGTGACACCTCAGGAAAGCAGTCTCTCAGAGACTCAGTTTCCTCCTCTATAAAAAGATGTGTGCCACCTAATTTATGTACCCGATGTACACGTGACACACCCAATCCAGCGCCTCGAACATTCTTCCTGCCGAACCCTCTTGCCAATCTTAGCTTTGGGAAGCTCACTTTGAGATTCCCGACACCTGGGACAGAGGCTCCTCCAGCACTCTGTGGGAATTCCTCATGCCCCACAGTCACCCCAAGCAGACAAGAAGGCAGAAGCTGTTGTAAGAGGAAAATACCAAGGATGTGACTGCTTAAAACAGAAAGTCCTCACTCAGCCCATCCAGTTTGACCTAGCATCTATCCCTACTCCTCGTCAGTGTCTCAGTTGGTCAGACATCTATAATAAAATGCAAACTGACCACAAAAGAAAACTATAACTTTTGCAAAGGAAGCAGGCTTTCATGAAGCCCATGTCAGAAATGCTGGACACCTGCTCAGAGTTGAGGCAAAGTCACCGACAAATGAAGACCTGGCTGCATTAGACCAGTCAACAAGTGATGAAGAGAAAAAGCAAGAAAAACAAGGATAGTGACATAATAGTCACATCAAAAGAAAATGATTTCAATATCAAAGGATAAGAGAGGCCTTTGGGAAACTGAAGTCCTCAAATACTTTTGGAAAAATTACTCCTTTTATGATTATGAATTTATGATTATTTTATGTGAAAGTCAAATATGAAGTGTTATGAAGTCGGAAAAATTATTACCTCCTCCCCTCCAAACTTGACTCATTATTTATTCTTTCTAAGAATTAATGCACCACTGGAATTAAAAAATATTTTGTTGAAATAAATTTTCAAAATTTTATCACTTTTTCTAGATAAAATCGTAAGTTCTTCCTCTTTTTGACTATGAACTTTTGATCCCCACTTAAATAGATACATTTTATTCCTAGAATATAAGGACCTCCTGAGTTTTCCCTACATTAAAACTCACCACAGTTTATAACACATGTTGTCTTTTACATTAGTGTTAACTCCATGAGAGCAAGGATCATGACGGTGTATTGACTATTTAACCCCTAAGGTATGCCTGGCACATGTTAGACACTCAACAAATCATAGCTTCCCTTGGCAGATGTGACTCATCTCTGTAGTTTCTACTAAGGCCATTAATTACCACTAGAGCTATACAGTAATGGTCAACAAACTCTTTTTGGGAGGTGGGGATCCAAATTTAGCAGGCAGCATATTGGTTAGGAAAATGACCCAGGAATCAAACGATCCCTGCCAGTGTCCTGCTGGAGTCTGTGACAAATAATTAGAATAGAGCAAAGAAATATTCAAAGTAGATCAAGGCGTACCCATAAACAAGATTTCTTGCTCCTTGCCCGTTCACCCAACACAAGTAAACCCCTCCATCTACTTTTTGTTCGTATTTCAAGTGCTATGGGAAATATCACAAAACCAAGCTGATTACTTTCATCTGGAAACCTAACTTTTCAAGCATAGGTGAGCTCTTAAAATTGCTCAAGAATCCTCTAATCTGTCAGTGCAACAGGCCTCTTAGTCCACCCTCCCCCTTAATCTGCTCCAAACCTTTTCCTTCTTCTCCCATTCCTAACCCACTTGCCCCACTCTTCTCTCCAAACTTACCGAAAAGAAAAGCTCTAACATGCACTTTCCTACCTTCCACTCCCACACTTCTAATCCCTTCCCTGTCCCTACTAACTGGAGGTAGGAAGCAGGGAAGATCCTAGATCCTAATTGCACCGCCTTCTTGAAGTCATATCTTCTCCCCCATTATACTCCGCCAACAAGCATTCCCACCTTTAGGCACAACAGAAACCACCTGTGTGTGCTGGTCTACAGTTCTCAAACTACAGCCAAGGTGTACAACCAAGGTGTACATGTTTTTCCCTAGGGGAAAAGCATACCATACCTTCCTGAGCTGACTTCATTAGCTTCAATGAACATTTCCCTAGAATTTGATTGATGTTTCCAGTCCAAACATCACACATTTCCAGATCATTCGTTTTCAGATGTTGAAATCAATCACTCATCTACCCACATACTCCCCCGATGTTTGCAAAGACCCACCCATTATGTGTCTAGCACTCTGATAGGTACTTGGGGGAACAAGATCCAAGTCTCAGTGTTTGAAGAGCTCACAATCCAAAGAGGGAAGCAGACATGCTGGGTCAGCGCTCTGATAGAGGTTCACAAAGGGAATAGAGAGGTTCCAGAAGGTCTTCCCAGAAGAAGTGACACTTTGCTGATCAACTTTGCACCAACCGCAAAGTCAGGAAGCCCACCTGGGTTAGAGTAACAGCTCTGTTACTTAGTAGCTGTGGCCTGAGCCACGTGCCTCCTTCCCCCATCTGTGAAATCAGGATGTAGTATCTACCCTCACATGGCTGTTTTGAGGATGAAACACGGGTGAATGCACCTACCACTGTGCCTGGAACAGGGTAAACTGTTTTGTCTTGATAATACCACACTCTTATTGCTAATAAGATCAAAAGTCAAAGAAATCTAAATAAGAGAAAAACACAACCCCCTTTGGGAGATCAAAGCCAATCTTGCCCAATCTGGGCATTTTGTTTTGCTTGTAACTAATCTCAAACTGTAAATTTATTATGGTATCTAGTTAAGCTCAAGAATCTCTGATTTATGGCCATAATTAACATCCCATTGTGATACCTATCATATCTATGCAGGAAAATATATTGTACGTACTGAATTAGTAGAAATATTAATTTGCATTAGGAAAAAACACAAAAAAAATCTCCCATAAAACATCTGCGCTTATATAAATCTCCCCAAACATACACTTGGATTTGATTTTGGAAACAAGGCTCTTTTCTCTCTTGATGGGTATTCAATAATTGTTGCTTTTAGAGAGTGGATTTGTCGTCTTCTTTTCTATGACAGTATTACCGTGATTGAAGGAGATTGCTCAGGAGGAAAGCACAGAGGCACTTTTCTGCTATCACCGGTGAAGTGTTGGTAACATGAGATCTTTGGAATAATGGCCCATGCACTGACAATTCAGTGTAATTCTCGATATTTTCCATTGAGCCCAGAGAGGGTGAGCATATAGGCCTTTCATCATTTTCCTAAGAGAGTTTATGATGCTGCCCACTCTTGTATTCACACACCTGCAAGATTTTCCCCATTCAGAGCGTATCATTTTATGGTTTAAATTACCACTGTAATATAATGTAATGGGTTAGTGAGGTTCTAACCAAGGCCCACCTTACTGAAGCTTTCATAGCCTAAGAGAGAAACACACTGTCTCTACTATAAAAAACACAACAAAGGGAAGAAATGGCTAAACAAGAAGTCCTGTCCTACTTTCAGTAATAAACAATAGAATTAATTATCCCACTGAGATGTCACTTGGTATTAGTCTCATTTTAGAGCTAGAAAGTGGAAGCTAATGGGGAAAGGGAGGGAAACATTTATCAAGTGTTAGGTGCTTTGAAATATTACTCTTCACAACTCTGTGAGATGAATTATTATCCCATGATACAGATGAGAAAACTGAGTCTCAGAGAGGTGAAGTGACTTCACTAAATGACACAGCTACTAAGAGCACAGCTCAAACACAAAACTAATCCAATATGATTTCTAAGTCCTACTCACTCTAAAAACCATAATATTAGTTGTACAATATGATCAGGTATAATGATCAACCCTGAGATTAGAATGTAAAATTCTTACCTTGTAGTCTCACTGTAATGCCCTGATAAAATGGAAACTTGCCTCCAAAAGCCCCTCAGCTCTCAGTGTTCTCAGCAATCCATCTTTGGCTGCCTCCCAACAATTCAGTGTGTTTTCTTACTTTGCCAGCTCCAGGGACACTAGTCATGTGTCAGCTCTTTATTGCTTCAGGAATTAGTGTACATGTTATATTCAGAAACACAAATATAAATAGCTCGATTTAAAATGTTTTAATCAAACATGGCAGAAGAATATTTTAAGTTTCTAGTGCTTCATGTCAAGACCCAATGCCTCTGCTACCCTAAATGTGTATTTTTAAGAACATTTTCTAGAAAAACCAAGGCCTATGTCTTAGATTCTTAAACAGACTGTGTTGCCTTTTTTAATTTAAAGTATAAAGCTTTAAATGTATGCTTATGGTGACAATTAAGGAAATGCTAGATTAGACAGGGCATCAGATTTCCACAAATAGCACTCATTTAAGTTCATTTCCACCCCAGATCTCTGCTTGAATGTTATATCATTCAATCGCAAATCTCTCTATAAAAGTGTCTGGCTGTCTCTTAAACCCATTTAGGCTCTATGCTTCAATGCCTTTCCTTGGCAACTTTTTCCATATGCTTAACTTCTTTCAGGGAAGCAGTTCTGTCTCAATTCACAGAACAGCACACCAATCAACACAAGCAGGCAGGCAGGTAAAGAAAGGGAGGAGGAGAGGCAGGCACACAGAGAGAAAGTATCATATGAATGAAGCTGGTCCAATAAAAGTAAAATTTTAAAAGGCAAAGAGTTTTAGGCCAAGAGAAAATGAACCTAGCACCTACCCCCAAGCAATCAGAGAGCTCTGAACTTGAATTTATAACCCAAACACTCTGTACCATATGCAACTTGAGACACACAACTGGTAGCACTACAGGGGATTTATGACTTATGACTTGTTCATATTTAATTTGTAACCAAACACTTCCCCTTCCTCTTAGCTACCTTAGAACTCCTGATTAACTCTTGTTTTCACAGGTCAGAGGTTAAATAAAGGAAGGGAAGCATTCTGGGGTGAGATTTCCCAGAGCACCACATCCAAGAGTGACCCTGTGCAAGGAACATTAAAATAAGCGATAAGGCTAGAGATTGTTCCAGACAGCTGACGTTCAAAGCCTCCTCCGGTACGAAGCAGAACCTTTCAACTAGAGAGTTGGCAACAAAGACAGACAGGAAAAGGGTCTGCTCTCAAGTTACCTTTAGTGACGAAGCACCTCTTTCACCAAGAGAATTTTCCCAAAATGTTTTTGGAAGTGAAACTGAGGGCTTTGAGGGAAGGTAAAGCAATTTGTGCAAACCTAGCAGTCCTTCTCCTTGCTTCATTCTGCAGCAGGAATCTATCTCGCCCACCAGATTCTCCTACTCTGAAGAAAACCTCCACTGCTATCTAATTTTGTAGCAGACATGGGCCAGGCTGATGGAAGCAGAATTCCTTGTGTAAAATCAATCCCATGGAAGCACAGCCACACTGCTGAAGAGGGTTCAATCTGTCCAACTACAAGATCCACCTAGTTCCGAGCACCTTTACTGCTGTGCTACCCATGATGCACCAGACAGACAAAAATATTCGTAGCAGAGGCACCCTTTGTTCAGGAATTACCAAATGCCAGGAGCTTTACTTGCAGTTGCTTATTCCTCCTCACAGAAATTCTAAGTAGGCACCATTACATGCCCAGATAACAAATGAGGAAACTGAAGTGCAGGGAGGCTAAGTCGCTTGCTCAGAGTCACAAAGCCACAAAGTAGATAAGGGTGGAATCCAGGTCTGTGTAACTTATGAGTAGGTACTTTTCTGAAAAAAATCTCTCTCGGGGAACAGTATCAGTAACGTGTACATTAGCACATGCACTTTACATTTGATTAGGTGTTTTCAAATTGTTGTCAAAATGGGACCATCAGTAGGCTCATTTGTTTTGTAGACATCATTTATTCATTCCTTTGATTAACTCATAGACTAATATAAGCCAGGCACTGGGTAGAGAGTTGAATGAGGCATAAATTCCACTAAAGTAGTTCCCTGGCTTAGATTTGTACATGAAACCATTATGGCATTAGGAATGATCTGACAGAGGGAACAAAAATGAAACTTGGAAAACCTGAGAGGTAACGGCTGGGCCACCCTGGAAAGAGGTAGGGTGTGCCCTCGCTCTGCACCACAGCCACGTGACTGCCACAGCATGAAACAGGCAGTTAGCGCAACTGAGCCCTATAACGGAACCAAGGAACCCAAACGCCAATGGTCTGCAGAGCTGGGCATCCACGACAGGGTGACTTAAGTTGGAACATAAAATTCCATTAGTCACTCTCTGTTGTGACCCTAATAAAACTCCTGATCCTCATATCAGCCCCTCCTGGTTTTTAAAATAATCTTTATGCTTATGACTTTGCTTTATTGTACACCAAGAGAAGTAGTCCATAATGTTACAAAAGCCTAAAACCAGTGTTATAAAGCTCCCTTAAAATATGGCTATATTTATAAATTTTTAAAAAGAAACTCTAAAAACTAAACTTTAGAGAAAGGGTACTCAATCAGCAAACCTAACAGAAATTGGTTTCTCTGATATACATTCATAAACTCATACAGTATGAAAGAGCAGGACGGTTGCCTTTTAATGAATAACTACTAAAAATAGAAAATTAAAATGAAGGCCAGAAAATATATACATGAATCATTTTTACTATATCTTTACCAGCATTAAACATTATAACTTAAATTTTTTGGTAAAATATTTTAAGTGGTAGTTATTTATTATTTATAATAGCAAAATATACATACACCGCCCCGCCTCCAAACATATGCTAAGAGAATGGTTAAATAGATTATAGTAAGGCCGAGTGCGGTGGCTCATGCCTGTAATCCTAGCACTCTGGGACGCCGAGGCAGGAGGATTGCTTGAGCTGAGGAGTTCGAGACCAGCCTGAGCAAGAGCGAGACCTCGTCTCTACTAAAAATAGAAAGAAATTAGCTAAACAATTAAAAATATAAAAAATAAATTAGCCAGGCATGGCAGTGCATACCTGTAGTCCCAGGAGGGACTATCGGGAGGCTGAGGCAGTAGGATCGCTTGAGCCCAGGAGTTTGAGGTTGCTATAAGCTAGGCTGATGCCACGGCACTCTAGCCCAGGCAACAGAGTGAGACTCCGTCTTGGAAAAAAAAAAAAGAAAGAAAAAGATTATAGTAAACCCAGGAAACAGAATATTATGTTTTAGAATATTTTTTAATCATATGGAAATTTAATCAAATTTCCCTAAAATACTATACATTGAAAAGAAGCAGTATACACCACTATGTATCATATACAATGACACACAATCATAGAAAGACTAGAAGATAAAAAATTAATAGTGGTTATTTCTAGGTTATGGGATTATAATCTTTTTTTCCCTCCACATTCTTTTCTATATCTTCTATGGCTTAGGTATTGATCATGCAGTGCCTTAAAAAGTAGGAAAAAAGTTGTCTTTTAAGTACTCTGTTTTATTTATAATTGCAAATACTTGGAAGCAACCTAAATGTGCAATAGAATGATTATGATAGATTATGAACTATCAAAATGACGGAATATTATATTAACATATTCATTACGATCAGACTGTAGAAAAAATATTTAACATAGAAAAACATTTATAATATGTTTGGATATAAAAGCAGGCTCTATAATATGTACAAATGAGTTTTTCATTTTAATTTTTGTGTTTTCCTATATTCTCCAAACTTTCTACAATAAAACGTGTATTACTTTTATTAACTATTAATAAAAATATCCTCCCTTTTCTTTGAAAAACAAAACAAAACAAACCAGCCACATGTGTGATTCCTCCCTCTCTACCAACTTCCACGTGGTCTTACTGAAGGGGAAGGGAGGCGGATTGGTCAGGGAGAGCAGAATGAAAGCAGCAAGAGCCTTCCTGCTTCTTTAAGTGTGCTTAATAACTGTGATGACCCAGTTCCCAAACAGGCTCTCTGGACGAAATGGAAGTTTGTACTCTTTAACAAACTGGTCACACGAGAGCCTCGTGCTTTTCCCCCTGCACCATGCTTATCATGGATCTCAGTTCCAGGGCAGAGGTGGTTAGCTAATAAGGTTTTCAGTGACCTTTCCTTAATGTGGGAGCAGTCAGCCTCGATAAACCCTGGTGGGCTTCAGGAAGAAAGAGACCTTCACTTATCCAAGGCCACTCTTAGTTGAGAAGGGGCAAAAAGGGAGGTCGGAATCTATTTTTCCCTGTTAGATTTTGAGGCCAAACACTCAAGGCTGGATCATTCATACAAATATTTAGTAAGCATCTATGTATGCCAGCCCTGTGCTAGGCAGCTAGGAGAAATAAGTGAGCAAGACACAATGCTGTCTGTCCTCAAGGACCTCTACGTCTCTTGGGAATACAGACATGGAAGCGGTTAACCACAGTGCAATGCGATGACGCTATGACACAGCTGGGCACCAAGAGCTGTGGCAACACTGGGGAAGGGTGTCTCAACTAGACCAGGGTATCAGCTGAGGAAGAGGAGCTAGATGAAAGAGAAGTATACTTCCATCTGGAGGGAATGAAACATTACCAAGGCACAGAGACAAAGAACTACAAACGGCTCAGGTGGTTGGATCCCAGAATAAGGGTGGAGCAGGGTGTTTCTTTCTGCAAGTTTTTTAGAAGGCGAGGATAGAGGTGGAAGGAGGAACCTTGGTAGTAGTAGATGAGACTAGAGAAGCCCAAAGAGACTGCTTGTAAGAAGTTTTACGTGCTGGAATAGGGAGTTTAGCTCTTTTCCTGAAAGCAAAGAAAGGTTTTAAGCAGAGGAGGGATCAGTTTTGACTTTTTAAAAGAATGCTTTAGCAACAGAGTAGGGGATGAACTGAAGGGGGGAAGTCTGACGCCAGATAGACTCAAAGGTTTTAAGGCCGACGTAGCTGGCAAAAGTCCTTGAGGAAGAAGGAGGTTCTAAAAGTGAGGGTTTCTGTCAGCCATCTTTTAATTACCGAATCCAATTTTAAAAAGGACTTGACTCTAGGAGAAGAGGGCTAACAAATGAGCTCCTGTCAGGCAGAAGGTCACCTGCCTCCCTCAGAACACCATGCGATATGGCAGGAGAGGGAGGCAGGCGGTCCAGAGCGACAGGAGTGGCTCCCCACCAGAGCCGTCACTTCATCTCCCCAAAAGGGCAATACTTCCTGTTCACCTAACAGTGAAATGATACACACAGTTCATAGAACCACAGGTCACAGAGTGTACCAGACACTCAAACACGGGTAGCTTCTGTTATTATTTTTAGGTAGGGGATGCCTACTTGCTCTCCTAGGAGAAAGAGTGGTTCTCAGCCTCATTTTGAATAATTGTAAATGCCTTTAAAATACTGAGTGCCACAAGCCTATGGATACTCCAATTATTTTTAAGATTGTATCGGTCACAAAAAGAGTGGGCTGGGCCAATAGGGCTTTTAAAAACTAACATTTATTCACTTAACACAAGACAAAGATTTCATTTCGAAGACAGAATAAAAACAAAGAAAAAAAAGATAGGGATCAAAAATGTGTCACCAGCATATTTTCCATCATTCCTCAATGAATGACTGTTCGAGCTAACACTGCGAATAATTCCTTGTGCTTTCCTGACTGAAAAAAACAGCGTATATTGTTCTTCGTTAGCTAATTAAATAAAACTTAACCCTAGAAGATTTAGTACGCTACAGCGACATAAAAGATAGCAAAGGTAATAAGACTCTAAGAGCTATCGTTAAACAAACATATGGATGCTAACATTTTTACCTTTTACAAATGTTTGAACTCAATTTTTATGGCTCTAAAATAGAGCAGCTTCAGTTAATTTAAAGACCAGTTCTGCACGCCAAGCCATTTAAGGGATGGAAATGAAAATATTTGGCACTTCAGCTCCATCAGGCATTGTTTCTACTCCACACCTTAGCTTTGTGAGGTGGGTATTTTCAGCTGTAACTTAAAGATAAGGGAACAGGCACAGAGTCATGGAGTGGCTTGCTCAAGATCACCGAGCTTAGTGAAGGGGCAGTCAGGATTTGAAGTAAGGTCTCTCTGGGTCCAGAGTTCATGATCCTTTTTCTCTTTTTAAAATCAACTTTGAATTATAGTTTACATAAAATAAAATCTACCCATTCTATGTGTACATTTAGATGAGTTTTCATAACTGCATACAGCTGTGGACCCACCACCCACAATCAATATATACAACATTTCCAGGATCTCAAAATGTTCTCCTGTGCCCTACCCAACTCAGTCCCCCTCACTGAGTGCCTATTAATGTATCACAGCTCTTCCCACACTACACTGAGATCATGTTTCCCACCTGTCCTTCCCACCATCTCTACCTTTTTAAAATTCACTTTTTTTTAACACAAAGTAAAATTCACTCCCGACAAATGCATACAATGATGTAACCGCCACAGACAATCAGGATATAGAACACTCTACCACACATCACCCAGCTTGCTTGTGTTGTCCCTTTGTAGTCAACTCTTCTCTCAATCTCAGCCCGTGGCAACTACTAATCTGTTTCCTATTCCTATCATTTTGCCTTTTTCAGAATGTCATAGAAAAGGATTAATACAGTATGTAGCCTTTTGAGTCTGGCTTCTATCATCTTTTAAGCCACACTGTATATTTTAGCTTTTTTTCTCCACTGCTGACCCATGAAGGACAAGTTTTAATAGTAACATAGTCCCACGAGCATTCCCATGTATCACAACTCCATGGTGCTGGCTGTCGCTCCATCCCAAGTAAGGGAATATTACAGGAACACCTTCAGTCCATCTAATGTATTAAAATAGTATATCATTCACAAACTTCATTAGCTATATTATTTAATACTAATAAATTATTTGTGATACATTGCTCAAGAGAGTGAAATAAACCAAGTCTGTCTACAACTGGGGTTGAGAACCTCTGTTCTAGACCATGTTTTTTCCTAGGTGAGAAATCGTGCCCAGTCCAGAGGTCTGGCCATAACACTATGGGTGGTACCAAGGGTTTGCTCCATGACCAGGATGGTAGAACCCAAGCTCTTTGCCACTTGGCCCAACCTTCCAAGTGTAGCCAGTTGTTCTAAACTGCTCAACTCTTATTTTGTAGCAGAAGAAACTGAGACCACAGAGTATAAGGAACTTACCTAGAGCCACACATTGCACAGCCAAAAGGAAAAACCCGGAAGTAGGTATTTCTGTGCTACCTGAATGGCAAACCTCTAACATTAATCTTTTCTTTCTTTCTCTGCTCTATCTCCTACCATGGAGGGTGCAAAAGAACATGGTTTCTCTTGTCTGACAGAATGTACAGTGGGGTAGTTGCTGCCTTCAACATCTAGAAGTGTCCTGAAACAAAATTTCAATTGGATTCCATAGGGAATTCCCACAGTCTCTTACTAACCAGGATTTGAAATAATGTCTGCTTAGCTCCAAAGCTGATGCTGTTTCTGTCGACCGTGCAGTTTGATATCTACTCTGACACCCATTTGGCTTAGTATTCTATGGCTCATTTGGTCATCAAACATTCATTGACTGTGAAGCCCTTTGCTGGGTCCTGGGGCTAACAGGTGAATCTCATGCAATCTCTAGTTTCAAGGAGCTCAGTGTCTAGTGGGGGAATCAGGCACATAAATCAACAAGTGTAATTACCGAGATAAATGCTATGAAAGAAGTACGCACAGGCACCAATTATCTCTCTCACTCGAGTGTGGGCACACACCCGTGGCAGACTACCAACCCCAGCAAATGTGACAGAATTTCTTTCAGCCCTAACAGGGGTTGTTAATGATTCTAAAATTAAATAGAAATGGTCACGTAAAACGATCCTTTTTTTTTTACAGGTCAGTTGAATAAAGACTACTGGAGCACACAATCCAATAGTGATCCCTAAAAAAGGCTACCTGATTTTTGTGAACAGTTTTCTTCTTAGTCCTTTTTCTGTTAATATAAAAAACTGGCACCTTTGTCTGAGTCCAGAATGTAAAATCAGGAAATAAAATGGCAAGTCTTACAACTGTGAACTTCAATCAGCTCATTACAAACCCAAGAGACATATTTGAATGCATGTTGCTACATTCATTTACCTATTCTGCTCAGCCATTCAATTACACGATTTCAGATTCTGTATTAAAAATACAGCCATGTTTCTTTCAAAAGCTGGTATTTCGAGAAAAGTGATTAGAACAGCATGCTATGATACGTTAATACAGTGGTTTCATTTAATGGACAATGGCAGTTTCTGAAATGCTGCCTATACTTTAAATTATTGCACTTAGAATTCATGACTATAAGGTGTCTCAACTTTTTTCTTTACTGCTGTACAATACACTCCACGGCCACTGTGAATGCAAACAAAACACATTATCAGAAGAGTTTTGTTAGGATTTGTAATCTTAAATCATTTTTAAAGGTTGGGAGTGGGTACAGTAGGTTGTTCAAATCATATAAACACTGAGAAGGATAAAGCATTATAACTGAGAAGAGTAAGACTGGGAGAGAAAAGGCTAAAGCGAGAGAAAAGGCTAAACAAGAGAAAAGTCTAAAAGCAAAATTCAATGTTTCCTGGCCTTCAAGAGACAGGGCACAAAAGAAGAGATGGAGTTTGTTCTAACCAGAAGCAGCTGTTGCTCTTCGAATTAGGAAGCATTCCTAATGAATCAGCAGTTCTTATAATAAATACACTCCCCTTTGAAATGTGAGGATTCTGCTATGAGAATTTCTTTTGATATATTTTTTACATGAACTCATTAGACACAGAAGAGGCAGGGATTGAGCTTGTTCCTTTCTAAATTACTATGGCTATCTTATCCATATCATGTCCTCTCAAGGTTAGTTAGACCAGTCACAGGAAAACAAAGAAATAAAAACCATAAAACTGAAAAGGTTTCCAGTCACCAGCACCCTTTGTGGATCACTCCTAATAAACTTTGTAAGGTGCTATGTAACAGCCACATCTTACAAAATACCTGCCACTACACTAACTAGTGCCAGTTAAGTTTAAAATGGAAATTAGAGATATATGAACAATTTAAGAGGCATTCCTTTTGCATTAAGAGGAATTCCCACCTTCCAACATGGTGAAGATCTGCTTACAGAGCCTATCTGTTCCCCAGATAATCTCATTTGCCATTTTAAGAACAGAAAATAAAAAAAAAAAAATGCACACATGCATATTTATTTCATCCCCACCTAGGTTCCATATTCCTTTTTACTTGAGTTAAAAACAACCATTTTTAATAGGTTTCTCTAGGCAAAAATCACTGTGTCCCCAATCAATACAGACAGAAAGCTGATTTGTAAGTACATCTTCCCATATTATTCTACTCACCAGCTATCTTTCTCCAACTTTTAATCTGACAGTCTCTCTCCCTCTTCACTCCTCCCCCTCCCCTTTTGTGGTGGGTTTCCAGGATTCTTGGAGCCTCAGTGCAAAAACCAGGAACCCTGGAAGGAGTTATGGAGTGACACAGGTATAAAGGAGAGACTATTAGAGATGGTGTGTCTGTTTTCTCCTAAAACCAATGGTACTTATGCCTTAAACTTGGAAATGAAAGCAAAAGGACACTCTAAACATGAACACAATCTGTAGGCTGCTTAAAACAACCTTTTTCACAAATAGACAGGATCTCCGAGCTCACTTAGACCACTTTTGCTCCCCAAAACCGGTTAAGAGAATGTAAAGGATAGGCAGACTGGCAGATAAAAGAAGTTAAAGACCAAGAATATTTAACTCTATCATTATTATATCATACAGAAGAGGCAGAAAGAAATAAGTAGCTCCTTAGAGGAAAGACTTGGATAATATGGGGCTGGGGGTGGGGTGGATTATGCTGCTTCCTGTGCGAAATCATAACCTGAATAAGGTGGCGGGAGGGTAGATCCAAAGAACAAATTGAAGAGTTATGAAAAAGAGATCCCTCTGCTCAAAGATCAGTGTGTGTTTATATTCTGAGTAATTCAAAAATTGGGGCTCAGAAAGGCTCAGGGAATTGATCTGAGATCATTTGATAAATGTTAGAGCTCTATTTGAACCCAAGTCTCTCCAGCTCCAAAGCCACACCACCATGTTGCCTCCCTAGTGACTTCTAAATCAACAGACGTGATCCTGCTCACTGGGCAACACTTCCTCTTTAGGACATCTCACTTGGTGATAAAGCTCTAACTTACTGTCCTCCTCTCAGTTGGGAAAAACAAGGCAGGCAGGGGTTAAGTCACTTGACCAGCATCACATAATTTCATTTTAAAAGTGGGACTCAATGTCCTAGGGGACAGATGACTAAAATTATTTCTCCTTTGTCTTACAATCTGATTATAACCACTGAATATTTAGCTCTACGGAATTCCCTTAGACTTGTTCCCCTGCAGATTTGCATTCTCACAGAAATGCCTACCTTTCTACCTTAGCCTGGTGCTGATTTGGCCCAGAGTCTTTCATTAACCAAAAGAACAGCTCGGCAGTCTGTGCACTGCTTTTGCCCTACATGATATGCTGGACAACTACACTGGCTTTGGAAATATTTCGTTCGACAAAGATGGATCAAATATATAAAGGACTGGCAAAGAAGTTCAGACATTCAAAATGTAAATGATTTCTACACAAAGATATCTACCTCAGAACTTCTTACGATGGCAAAAACACTGTAGACAGCCTAAAAAATGGCAGTATATTTTTCTCAGGTACTGGAATAAAACACAATTATAAATCTAAGTTTCATACATTAGAGATAGGCAAGTTACTTAACCCCTGGTTTCCTTTTCTTTAAAATGGAGCTAACTACCTGAAAGAGTTGTCATAAGGATTAAATGGTAATATAAATGTTTTTGCTCCATGGGGAAAAAAACCCAAGCAAACAAACAAAAAAGGATTAAACAGTAAAATTCACGTAATGTGCTTAGCACAGTTTCCAGGTGGAAAGTGATCACTAAATGGCAGCTGCTATTACTATTGCTACTTCCAATAGCAGAGAATCATTAGGTAAAATATAGAACACATTTGTGACTTACTATTAAGTGGCCATTAAAATGTCCTTCTGATAGAAAACTGTAATGTTATAAAAACACTTATATGTAAAAAAAAATCAAGTAAAAAACATTGATCTCAAAACATGCTAATTTTAAAATATGTACATATGTATTATCTGTATATTACACATATTATTAGAAAAAGACTAAAAGGGCCAGGCATAGTGACTTACACCTATTCACCTTAACACTTTGGGAGGCCAAGGCGGGAGGATCACTTGAGGCCAAGAGTACAAGACCAGCCTGGGCAACATGGGGAGATTCTGCCTCTACAAAAAATAGAAAAATTAGTTGGGCACGGTGGTGCGCTCCTGTAGTCCCAGCTACTCTAGAGGCTGGAGTTTAAGGTTGCAGTGAGCTATGATAACGACACTGCCAAAAAGAAAGGAAGGGAGGGAGGGAGGGAGGAAGGAAAGAAGGGAGGGAGGAAAGGAGCGGAACGGAAAGGAAAGGAAAGGAAAGGAAAAGGAAAGGGGAAAAGGAAAAAGGAAAGGGGAAAAAGGAAAAAGGACAAAAGAAAAGTAAAAAAATACTCCACAATTTCTATCTTTGGGTGGTGGAATTTCTTCTGTACTGAAAAAAAAAATATATTCATCCAAAAGTCAGTTTCATTTTCTGTGGATATTCAGCTGCTCCATCAACAATTTTTTTTTAAGAGACAAGGTTTCACTGTCACCCAGGTTAGTGTGCAGTAGTGCAATCATACCTCACTGTCATCAGCATTTTTTAACAGTCTATCCTTTCCCCTTTTGAATTACATTGGTACCTTTGTTAAAAAAAAAAAAAAATTGATTCTCTATTGTGTTCCACTGATCTATATGTCTATCCTTGTGCCAATACCATAATGTCTTAATTAATGTAGCCTTACACTAAGATGAGATCAAGGTAATCTGTGTCCTCCAACTTTATTTTTCTTTTTAAAAATTATTTTGGCTAAGTCCTTTGCCATAAAAATCTCCATATAAATGTTAGAATCAGCTTGTCAAATTATGAAGGGGAAAAAAAGCCTAGTGGTATTGCATCGACTCTATAGATCAATTTGGGGAGAACTGACATCTGTATCAGTAACAGTCCTCCAGAGAAACAGAATCAATTTTGTGTATGTGTGTGTGTGTGCACATGTATGTGTGTGTTTATGTATAAAAGAGATTTATTTTAAGGAATTGGTTCAGGCAAATTCAAAATCTATAGGGCAGGCCAGCAGATTAGAAACTTAGTAAGAATTGATGTTGCAGTCTTGAGTCCAAAATCTGTAGGACAAGCCAGCAGGCTGTAAACTTAGGAAGGATTTTATATTACAGTTTTCTTCTCCAGGAAACCTCAATTTTTGCTCTTAAGGCCCTCAATGGGTTGGATGAGGACCACCCACATTATGGAGGGTGATCTCCTTTATTTAAAGCCAACTCATTATGAATGTTAGTCACATCTAAAAATACCTTCACAGTACCATCTAGACTAGTGTTTGACCAAATAAATGGACACCATAGCCTAGCCAAGCTGACATACAAAATTAACCATCACAACATCCTGAGAACATCGAATCCTTGGATCCATGAGCATGGTTTAACCCTTCATTTATTTAGATTTTCCTTTAACATATTTCAGCAATGTTTTCTACTTTTCAGTGTATAGGTCATGCAAATATTTTCTTCAATTTCCCCTTAGTATTTCATATTTTGATGCTATTATAAAATCCATTGTTTTACTAATTTCAACTTATGATCTTAAAACCAGTTTCCTTACCTCACACCATATATAAAAATAGAAATGGAAGAAAGACCTAAATATAAGACATAAGTCTATAAAATGTTTAGAGGAAAATATGAGAAAATCTTTATGCTCTTGGGTTATGCAAAGATTTCATAGAACACAAAAAGTATGAACTATAAAATAAAACTTGATAGAGGATAGAGCAAGATGGCAGAATTGGACTGTCTAGCAATCACCCCCAACAGAAACAACAATTTGAACAAATATCCATGCATGAAAAGAGCTAAAGAGCTTCACAAAAGAGCTAAAGAAACCAAGCGACAGATCACAGTGCCTGGTTGGGCATAAGAAGACAAGACACATTGAAGAGAGTAGGAAGGACAGTTTTACATTACCTATGTCACCCTCCCCCAACACCAGGCAGCAGGAGGAAAAAGAGGTAAGTAAGTGTAAGACTTTGCTGTGGACTCAATACTGTGCCCACCACAGTAAAACCCAGCATCATGCAGATCCCCAGGGCCCCTTATTCCAGGCTGTTACCCATGGTCTGAGCCTCTAGACCCATCCTGGTGCCAGGCAGAAACCTGTAGCCCCTGTGAGACAGATTTGAGTTCTAGCCCACATCACCGCCAGTGGACTAGAGCAGCGTTGGTCTCTGAACAACCCACAGTGACAGTCAAGCCTCAATGTCCATGGGCTTCAGGTACACCCTAACACTACACGAGCCTTGGTGGCCATGGGCTTAGGGTGCCACCTAGTGCTGCAATGGCTATAGCGATCACCAGCTTAGGAACTAGACCAGACGACTGGCCCAGAATCTCTGAACAGGCTTACTTTTGAAATTCCCAGACATAGCTAGACTGCAAAGACTGGAATATCTACTTCTTCAATGAACAGACATTGACACATAACCATGAGGATCAAGAAAAATCAGGGAAACATGAGGTCATCAAATGGAGAAAATAAGGTGCCAGTGATCGACGCTAAAGAGATGGACAGGTATGAACTGCCTGACAAAGAATTCAAAATAGCTATTTTAAGGCAGCTCAACAAACTTCAAGAAAATAGAGACAATTCAATGAGATGAGGAAAACAACAAGTGACCAGAAGGAGAAATTTCACAGAGATTGAAAAAAAAAAAAAAAAAAGACAAATTCTGAGGAGCTGAAAAATACAATGAACAAAATAAAAAATGCAACAGAGAGCATCAACAGCAGACCTGATCAAGCAGAAGACAAAATTTGTGAACTTGAAAACAGGTTATTTGAAAATATACAGTAAGAGGAGAAAAAATAAAAAAGAATGAAAAGGAATGAAGTTAGCTTAAGAGCAAAGACATGAGTCATTGGCATTCAAGAGGGAGTAAAGAAAGATAAAGGGGTAAAAGGCTTATTTAAAGAAATAAGGGTAGAAAACTTTCCAAACCAAGAAAAAATATATAAATATCAAGGTACAGGAAAAACAGTCTCCAATCAGAGTCAATTCAAATAAGACTACTCCAAGACATATTGTAATCAAACTGTCAAAAATCAAAGACAAAGAGAAGATCTTGAAAGCAGTAAAAGAAAAGAAGCAAATAACATATAATAACATATAAGGGAGTGCTAGTCTCCTAGCAGCAGACTTCTCGGCAGAAACCTTACCGGCTAAGAGACACTGGGATGATATTTTCAAAGTGTTGAAGAAAGAACATGGCCAACCAAGACTATAGTACTTAGCATTTAGGTCATTCAGAAATGAAGGAGTGATAAAGGTAAACAAAAGCTGAGGAAGTTCACCACCACCAGACCTATCTTATAAGAAATGCTAAACGGAGTTCTTCAAGTTGAAAGAAAAGTACACCAATGACTAATACAAAACATCTGAAAGTATAAAACTTACTGGTAAAAGTGAGTACACAGTTAAACTCAGAATATTCTATTACTGTATTGGTGTTGTATAAATCACTTATATCATAAGTATGAAGATTAAAAGATAAAACTATTAAAAACTAATAACTACAATAATGTGTTAAGGGATATGTAATATAAAAAGATATATATTATGACATCAAAAATTCAAAATGGGGGGAATAGAGTTAAAGTGTAGAGTTTTTTTGTCTGTGTGTGATTAAAGTGAAGTTGCTATTAGCTTAAAATAACCTGTTATACTATGTTTCTTGTAAGCCTCATGGGAACAACAAAGCAATATAACAGAAATACCAAAAATTAAAAGCAGAGAATCAAAACATACTATTAGAGAATATCACCTAATCACAAAAGATGACAGTAAGAGAGGAAAAAATAAAGGATCTAAAAAGCAACTAAAAAACAATGAACAAAATGGCAGTAGTAAGTCCTTACCTAGTAATAATTACCTTGAATATAAATGGATTAAATTCTCTAAGCAAAAGATACAGTGTGGCTGAATATACAAGCACAATCTAAATGCTGACCACAAGAGACTCACCTCACCTGTAAGGACACACATAGACTGAAAGTGAAGAGATGGAAAAAGATAACCCAAGAAACTGCAAACCAAAAGAGAGTAGGAGTAGCTATACAGTCGTGGATTGCTTAATGACAGGGATATTGCTGAGAAATGTGTTGCTAGGCAATTTTATCACTGTTCAAACATCATATAGTATACTCACACAAACCTAGATGGTATAGCCTACTATACACCTAGGCTATATGATATAGCCCATTACCCCTAGGCTATAAACCTGTACAGGATGGTACTGTACTGAATATCATGGCATTTGTAACACAATGGTAAGTATTTGAGTATCTAAATATAGAAAAGGTAGAGTAAAAAATATGATATAAAAGATTCAAAAATGGTACACCTGTATAGGCCACTTAACATGAATGGAGCTTACAGGGCTGGAAGTTGGTCAGGTGATTGAGTGAGTGAATGTGAAAGCCTAAGACATTACTTTACACTACCACAGACTTTATAAACACTGTACACTTAGGCCATACTAAACTTATTTTAAAAATTTTCCTTCTTCAATAATAAATTAAACTTAGCTTACTTTAACTTTTTTATTTTATAAAGTTTCAAATTTCTTTTAAATTTTTCATTCTTTTGTAGT
>NW_012155173.1:463744-539966 GCF_000956105.1 Propithecus coquereli | reverse complement strand
TGTTTACACCAGCATCACCACAAACACACGAGTAATGTGTTGTGCTGCGATGTTACAATGGCATCACTGGGCAATAGGAATTTCTCAGCTCCATTATAATCTCATGGGACCACGGTCATATATACGGTCCATTGTTGACTGAAACATTATGTGGTACATGACTGTACTTAGACAAAATACACTTTAAGTCAAAAACTTTAAATAGAGACAAAGAAAAAATTTCTAAATTGGACTTCGACATTAAAACCTTATACTATGTAAAAGATACTGTTAAAAAAATGAAAACACAAGACACAGACTAGAAGAAAATATTAGGAAAGCACATATCTAACAAAAGACTTATAGCCAGAATATACAAAGAACTTCTACAATTTAGTAATAAGACAAATAACCCAATTAAAAATGAGTAATAGATTCGAACAGAAACTTGATCAAAGAAAGATATAAAAGTAGCAAATAAACACATGAAAAGACTTTGAACACGATCAACCATCAGGGAAATTAAAATTAAAACCACAATGAGATATTACCATAATACAATAGAATGACTGAAATGAAAAAGACTGCCAATATCAACAGTTGGTGAGGAAGAAGAGAAATTAAACTCTCATATTAACTTTCCTATAAAGTTAATACAGTACCTTACGATGATGAAGTAATTTTAGCCTAGGTGTCTACCCAAGAGAATTAAAATCATATGTCCACACAAAAATTTAAACATGAATGTCTATGTTAGTTTTACTTACAGCAACCAAAACCTGGAAACAACCTAAATTTTCATCAAAAGGTGAATAAACTATGATCCACCCTTACAATGGAGTATTATTCAGCAATAAAAAAGAACAAACTACTCATATATGTAGTAACATGGATGAATCTCAAAAATGTCATCCTGAGCAAAAGTTGTTAGACATGAAAGAGTACATACTGTATGGTTTCATTTATATGAAATTCTAGGAAAGACAAAGCTAATGTACAGTGAAAGAAAATAGCTCTGTCGTTGCCTAGGGCCAGGGTCAATGAAGGTGATTAAAAAGAGGCATAAAGAACTTTTGAGAGTGACAGAGATGTTCCACATCTTGACTGAGGTAGTGGTTACACATTTTACATATCTGTTAAACACATTAAATTGTACACTTAAAATTGGTGAATTTTAGTATTATATACATAATATAAATATATGTAATATTCATATGTTTTTATTTCTTCAGATCATCCATTTTGGCATATGGCAGATTAAATATTCTGAAAAACCCTCCCAATTGATACAATTACATGTCAGATTACATATTTCCACACATAACCTTTAACAGTATTATTAATCTGGTAAAAAGTAAACACTCCAGAAGCCAAAAAAATGAGTTGGAAACTAGAACTAAAAAGGTAAATTAGCAACAAAGCTGGCTTTTACCCCTTAAGCTCTTTGCCAAACCACGAACACCGAGCTCCTAAATGATGGAAACAAAAGGCAGAGGTGACAAGAAATAAATCCTAGAAAGCTCCTAAGGACACTACAACCTAAGGTGTAAGGGCCCAAGGGCTGGTGTAAGGATAAAATATTTTGAATAAATTCTACCAGCAGAAAAGTCTTCATTCTTGATGCTGCTGCAGGGTGGTGGCAAACATCTCCATTGATAATGTTCAACTAAAAGTATGCTCTACACAGACTTGCAATCCAAATTCATCTAGCATGGGCAGATAAAGCGGCAAACAGTTTAAAGAGCACCCGAATTATTGGTATCCATAGGTGATAGCCAGAAGCATAATTGAAATATAAATGTATTCTAGAGGGACTCAAATTTAACCAAGGCCCCTCAAAATTCCTACAAATAAAGTGTCACGGACAACTAAAATAATCAGATACAGAAAATAAAAGTGTTTCATGTACTTAAAAACTTAGTTTTTAATCTTTTAGAAAAGATTTAAAAAGAGCAGAAAATAAAAGACTATGAACAACCAAGCAGAGCTATCAAAGAACCAAATGGAACATCACAAAATGAAAAGATTAGTAGAATTGGTGAGCTGGAAAATAAACCCAGATACATTATCCGTAATGTGGTCTAAATAGACAAAAGGAAAAAACCAGAAAAAGAAGATAATATGAAAGAAAGAGTGAAAAAGTCTAAAACATTCTAATTATGTAATCCTAGCTCTCTGGGAGGCCGAGGCAGGCAGATTGTTTGAGCTCAGGAGTTCGAGACCAGCCTGAGCAAGAGCGAGACCTCGCCTCTACTAAAATTAGAAAGAAATTAATCGGCCAACTAAAAATATGTAGGAAAAAATTAGCCGGGCATGGTGGCGCATGCCTGTAGTCCCAGCTACTTGGGAGGCTGGGGCAGCAGGATCGCTTGAGCCCAGGAGTTTGAGGTTGCTGTGAGCTAGGCTGACGCCACGGCACTCACTCTAGCCAGGGCAACAGAGTGAGACTCTGCCTCAAAATAAATAAATAAATAAATAAAAAATAAAAAAAAATAAAACATTCTAATTAGATTTCCAAAAGAATAGGGAAAAAAGAGAAGTACCGACAGTCAAAGGAATAATGGCTGAGAATATTCCACAGTTGCCATAATCCCATGTAAGCTAAATTTAAAAAAAAAAAAAAATCCACATCAGAGACTAAGCATTGTGAAATTGCACAACTCCAAATAAAAACCATCAAGAGAGAATAAGTGAATTAGTTTTAAGAGCAACAATTAGACATGCTCATTTGTGGCAAGTAAATGAAGCGAAAAGTAAAAGCAAATTAAAAACACAAAAAGGATCTCTTCAACCTAAAAAGAATATCTATTTCAGACATAACTTACTGGAGAAATGTTAAAATACTCCCCTTCAAATCAGGAACAATAAAAGGATATGTATTATCTTTATATGTATCAGTACGCAACATCGCACTGAAGATACCAGGCAGCACAACTGGACAAGAAAAGGAAATAAAGGGACTAAAGAATAGAAAGGGGAAAAAAGATAAAATGGTTATTTACAAATTATATTATTTTCTATCTGAAATCCAAAAGAATGTATAATAAACTACTAGAATAAATTAGGTAGCTGTGCAAAAGATCAATATTCAAAAATCAACTGAGTTTCTCAACAATGAAGGAGAGAAAAATGTAATAAGAATATATACCATTTACAGAACCCCCCCCCCCCACGCACACACACAAAACGATTCTTTGGAAAAACACGAACTAAAGTTGTACAAGACCATTATGGAAGAAATTTTAACATTTTTTAAAATAAGACCTAAATAAACTAAACCTGTTTGAGAATTAGATAGGAAGACCCATTAACATAAAGAAGTCAATTCATCCTAGACTTATCTATATTCAGTGAAAGTCTAATCAAAATTTCAACCTGATTTTTATGAGACTTGATAATATTGACCAAGGAAAGGCAGAGTACCAAGAAAAGCAAAACATTCTTAAAAAGAAGAAGGTGGAGAAACTTTCTGGCTAGATATTAAATGGTAGTAATCAACAAAGCAAGAATGATACTCGTTATGTACCATCCTTGGGAGAACTGAGAAAATAGTCATTCAAATCCTTTTCTGTGTTCTGCAATCAGATGAGAAATGCAGTGTGAGAAAAGTCGTATCTAGGAGGTTAAGACTAGAGACAGGGAAACCAGTTGTAGTAATCCAGCAAGAAATGGTGGTGGCTTGGACCAGGGTGGTGGCAGTGCAGCTGGAGAGAAGTCATCAAATCCTAGATACATTTGAATATAAGGTAAAGCTGAATTTTGCTGACGAACTGAATACAGAGTGTGTGAGCAAAAGGGCAAAGTCAAGGCTGGCTCCAAGGTTTTTGGTATGATCAAATGGAAAGGTGGTATTGTCATTAACTGAGATGGAGAAGACTGAGAAAGGAACAGATTTTGGGAGAAAAATCAGAAGCTGAATTTTGGGAAGGTTACATAAATTGCCCATCAGACAGCAAAGAGAAAATGTAGACAGCCAGAGTTCAAGGGAAATGTCTGGGTTTGAGATTGACATTTAATTTGGGGAGTTGTCAGAAGGCATTTATAGCCATGACATGACAATGGTTGTAATCAAGAGAGTAAATATATTTACAGAAGAAAAGAAGCCCAAGGACTGAGCCCTGAAACACATCACCATTAAACAACTTGGGGAGGTATGGAAGAATCAGCAAAGGAGACAGAATGAAAGCCAGGGAGGTAGCAGGAAAACAGGAAAGTAGGGTTCCCTGGCAGTCACATGAGGAAAATGTTATCAAAGAAAAGGCTGTGATTAACTGTGCCAAATAGATCAAGAAAGATGAGAACTGAAAATCACTATTTTTGGTCACCAGTGACCATGACAAGAGCAGTTTCAAAGGAGTGTGGTAGGGGGTGTGTGATTGGAGTGGCTTCAGTGGAGAAGATGGAAAGGAACTGAAGACAACAAATTCAGCAACTTTTTCAAGAAATTTTGCTGTAAAGAGAAGAAGAAATAGGGATGAAATGGGAGAGCAATATTGGTTCAAGAGAGTAGTTTCCTACTTACCCTTCCTTAGATGGGAGAAATAGCCACACGCTTCCACAACAATGGGAAAGATCCAGTGGAGGTGTGGTGGGGAATGATAATCCAGGATAGGAAGGGGAGAACTGATGGAATCATGTCTTGAGTAGATGAAGGGGGGTGGGATCTAGTGTATGGATGTAGGGTTTTGCTCTTCCTAGGAATCTGGAAAGTACATCCATGGTAACAGGAAAGAAAGCAGAATATATGGACAAACTTGCAGGTGGGTCAGAAGATGTGGTGGTAGCAGCTTGAAGAACTTCTTTTCTGATTGTTCATAGCAGCATTGTTTGTGATAGCAAAAAAAGAAGAAAGAAAAAAGAAAAGAAAGAAAAAAAGACTAAACTGAAAACGACCTATATGTCCACCAACAGGGGTAGTTTTAACATCATTGGTTGTGTTCTTAAGTTGGGTGGTAGATCCTCAGGTGTTCATTTCATCATTACCTTATACATATGCTATGTTCTTTCGTATGCATCAAATTATACATGTAATAATTATGTATAAGAGTTCTAGTCTGCATAGAGGACTGAAATTGAGGGGTGGTCAAAGGAGAGCTGCATTATACCTATATTATTTTGATTAAATATTTATAAGTTATTTTAACTATTTACAAAGAAAACATTGATGTGTTGCTTGCAATAATGTTTTTGGAAGCCTAAGTTTCCTGGGTAGAGGAATTATGGGTCATTTTCCTCAATTTTCTGTATGCTGTATATTTACTTCAGAGGCTAAGTATAATCATGACTGGAAAATAAAATAAATTTTCACTAACCACATATAACATATTATAAGTATATGAAAAAACACTAAAAAATATGTTATCATTGTTGCATGCACATGGTAGGGTTATGTGGGGTTTTTCTTCTTCTGTTTTCTTATAGCACCTTCTATTTGGCAAGAGGAATAAGATGGGCAATGAACATGTATTGGTTACATAATTGAGAATAAAACTTTAAAAACAAAAATAGAAGAAAAAAACCTGGAGCCTTTTTTCTTTACCTCTTTTAGCATTCTCAGAACCCAAGACTTGAATTTTGCTTTTAATTGAATTCTAACTCCCTAATAAAAGACCACTTGATTTCTTCTTGATGTCACTGGCTTTGATTTCACTGTCATGTATTACGTACTACATAGATGACCCTGGGTTAAACATACAACTTGAATTTCATTTATAATATTGGGATAACTACCCCTGTCTTGGTCCCTTTTGGCTATCAGTAGGCTGCCTACTGTTTCCCTGGAATCGACCTTGAGCTAGCTGCTCAGCATATCAAGAGCTGTCACTCCAGGACCCAGCAGGATTGAAAGTGGTCAAGTCTGTTCTATGTCTAAAAGTGGAGATGCCAGCATTTCTGCAACCCTGTCAGAAGAAGGCCGAAGTGGAGCGCACAGACCTCCTGCCAGCTCAGCAGCATCCCCATATACAAGGCCTGCTCAGTTCCCAAGACTTCTCTTTCCTAACCCTGGCCCCTCTCTGAACACCAGTGCCTCAGTTTTCAGGTGAGACGGTATGCTCTTTGTTCCCATGCCTTTGGGATGGAATTCTTGTAATGATCAAGCACTGACTCTCGTGTTGGGATTAATTCTGCTCTGAAGCCTCCCCTGCCTCATTTTCCCCAGACTGAATATCCCTAGAGTCTCTATGCTTGGCCTGGCACTGATTCTGTTTTGCCACATTCTGAACTTGACCTCAGAGAACCAATGTCAGAGGCCTCTTACTCTCCACTCCTATCCTCTACTTGCCCATATCCCTGTTTTCTGCAAATACCTCACATCAAAGCTTACTATCTCCTCGGTGCATGGCCTGCAGTTCAATAAAGGCCCACCATATACCCCAATGTCTGCAGGGGCCAATTCTGACAGACGAAAAGGACCTACACTGTAAACTGCACTGCTGAGAGTCCCCACTCAAGTTTCTCCTAAAAGCTGGCCACACTCATGAAAGCTAAAAAACGTATGGCAAAACTTCCCACTTAGAATTTCCAAGAAATTGAAAAACCAAGATTTCCTCTAGACAAACGATCCAAAATTCACTGGAATAATGGGAAGTGGGGTATTTGAAGGGAAAAATTAACATTTGTACAGCAACTACTATGTACCATTTACCTATACTAGTCACAACTCAATGAATTAAAAATTATCATTAGAGATAAAGAATCCAACGCTTAGCAAGGTTAATAACTTTCTCACAACTGCCAAGTAGTAGCAAGTGGTAGAACAAGTATTTGAACCAGGTCTTTCTGATTTCAAAGTTAATGCTCTTTTCATCACACCACGCTGATGTCCAAATCTCCAACATACCTAACAGCTACCACAGTACTTCTAAATCCCTTACCTAACTGTGCAACACTCAGATTCGTACAAATGTTTATTTTTGCTAATTAAAAAAGCATGCATCTAAAGGTCTAAAAACTAAGAAAAAGTAATAATGGGGTATTGAGATACAAGAATTTTTTGTTTGTCCTGTTTTATCTTTTACACCAACCCAACTTGGTAAAAAGGCACCATGCAATAACAGTTTTGAGGGCCTTTTGTTCAGTTACAGGCTACAATCAATTGGGAAATCACTACTGGAGTTTGAATGCTGAAATTTGAAGGCTGACTTCAGCAAAACTACCACTCTAGGGAATCTTTTCTAGTCACTCACCAGCCAAGAAAGGATAACCCAAATGCAGCTGCTCTGTTGAGTCATTTAATGAAGGCTCATTTTAAAAACTTCAGCATCATACAAATTTAGTTTGAGCTCTTAAGAAATTCTGATAATTTTTAAGTGTCGTTAGGGACAACTGGTACTCCTAAAAATTATACTCTAATTAAAAAATCCTGGAAGAGACCATTTCCATGTATCTCCCCCATCTACCCTGGATGAGTAATGTATATTTGAAATGTTTATACAAAAAGGAATAAAAAAAAGTACATCAATATTCATATGTTAAATAGCTTGACTTAGCCATTCCACAAGGCATATTTATATACAAATTCAATAAAGTAACGTCTTCCAATTCCATTGCTACTGTGAAATACTATCTACTCCATACCAAAGCAGAAATACCACGTACACACTTGATGGGGCAGTCACTCAACACCCTGGCCTCTCAGGTGTTCCAATGACTCCTCATCATTCTCCTTCTTCAGTGCCCCTCAGCCACCTCCTCTTCCACTCTCCCCTCGACCTTCCTATTACCAAACCTGCTCTGCTTTGGTATAACTAATACTCCCCAATTCTGCACCTAGATTCCTATCCTTGGTGTTTGCCCATCTTGCAACTCCTATTATACCTGTTCTTAATCCTCACCACTGATAGTCTCTTCATTCTCCCGAGAGACTAGAGCCTCCTTTCTTCACTCCTGCTTTAAGCTGGATAGCTTAGTTCTATGTGCCATCATATCCAGACCCTAAAGGTACATGTCTCTTTTCCTTTCATCACTTGTGCATGGAAATGCCTTATCCCTGAATGTATCCAACTATTTACCTTCTCTCTGCCTACATTTAGGCTGATATGCATGGCTGGGAAAAACAAATAATACCTCTAAAAATTCTACATTTATAGAGTCTACAACATCAACTAAGCCTTCAATACCAGCCAGCCATTCTTTTTCCACTAGTTGGCCGACATGACTATTTTAAATATTCCCCATATCTATTCAAACCTCTAATCTCCATACACCCTCTTCTCCATTATCAGTATTTCATATTACCACCTACTTCATCAAGAAAACAGAAGCTATCGGATGGGAACTGCCTCAACTTTTTACCACCACATTCTTTCATTCATTCATTCAATATTTATTAAACACCTGTGAAGTCTGAGCTCTGAAGCCAGATCGCCTATGTTCTTATTCTAGCTCTGTCACTTGGGTAAGTTACTTAACTTCTTTGTGCTTCCGTTCATTCATTTCTAAGTTGGAGATAATATTAGTACCAAATTCACAAGGTTGGATGCAGGTTTTAAAAGGTAAGTACATTTGGAGTATTTAGAACAGTGCTTGGAGCCAGGTATGGTGGTTCAGGTCCATAGTCCCAGCTACTCAGGAGGCTGACGCAGGAGGATCATTTGAGACCAGGAGTTCAAGATGAGCCTGGGTAACATAGCATGACCTCATTTCCAAAAAAACGATTTAAGAAAAATTAGCCGGGCATGGTGGCTCATGCCTGTAGTCCCAGCTATTCAGGAGGCTGAGCGGGGAGGATCACTTGAGCTCAGGAGTTCACTTGAGGCTGCAGTGAGCTATGATTACACCATTGCAGTCCAGCTTAGGTGACAGAGCAAGACCCTGCCTCTTAATAAACAAATAAATAGGATGATAGACAGATAGATAGAATGGTGCCTGATACAGAGTAAGTATGCCATAAATATTAGCTGTTACTAACACCATGTTGACAACTACATGGGTCAGGCACCTGATATATGTACACAAATTGGTATCCATCCTTTTTTCCTCCTGCGTTTAGGAGAGAATAAAAAAACAAAATAAATACAGTCAAATGTGAAAAGACTAAGTAACTAGCTCAAGGTTAAAAGGATATTAAAATGTAGAGCTGGGATTAAAAATCAAGTTCAACTCTGTAACTACAACATTCTGCCTTCCAAATTTCCACCATATTTAACCTGGCAGAAAGTTCTACCTAAATACCCCAGCTCCTGCTATAGAAGTGAAGCTTACCTTTGACAAATGAGAATTTTCCCCAAAGCCAAAATGGGCTTTTAAAGGTCTGAAACTACAAGTGTGCATAAAAAAACTCTAAATTATGGAAGAGAGAGTACTGAACTCTGAAGGTGGTCAGGGAAAACTTCACCGCCTATACGATGCCAACAAGAACATTCTGAAGAGAAGTATGCAGAAAATCCCTGGCCGAGAGTTAACAAGGGGCAGGGAATGCCTTGATGGTGAGAAAAAGTTAGAGCTACTACCAGCAGGAAATCTCTTGGACATGACAAAACCTGTTTAATAAAAAAGGAGAACATATTAAAACTATTTGGCATGTGGGCCCGAATCAAACAGTACAGCATGAAAGTCTGAAGATCACCTGAGGACTAAAAGCAGAGTCCCTTCAAGTAGGGAGTTAGAGTTCCAACAGCTGTCAAGGAATCTCAATCCTTCAAATACTATTAAAGAGGTAATATAAAAGAACTTTAAGGAGTCACTGTGGATGTGGCAGATAAGAGATTTCACTATGTTCAGAACACCTGGAATCGCTTAAGAGACATCTGTTATCATCTGGGAATCAGAGATTAGAGCACAGGACCACTGCTTTAGGTCAATTTGGAATAGTATTTCCATTTCTCCCCAGCAACTGCTCATAGGAGTAAGGCCACAGGACGTTGGGCTTCTCATCATACCTTTACACATGCTCTTTATCACAGCATTTAAACTCTACAGTTTTCCCACAAGTCAGGGTAAATAACAATGAATAAATTTTAAAATGAAGAGGGTGAGAATATTAAAAAAAAAGACTACCCTGAACATTACACTATGCCAATAATTCTTATACACATTACCATATTTAATTTGAGCATTGAGGATATTAATTATTAATAATGTTATTATCCCTATTCTATCAACAGGAAAACAAATTCAGAGAGGTGAAATATCTTGTCCAAGGTCATATAGTTTATATAATTCAGAGAGGTGAAATAAATGCTTCTAAATAAATAAATAAATGGTGCCTGGCACACAGTAAGCATGCCATAAACATTAGCCGTTACTACCACCATGATGACAACTACATGAGCCAGGCACCAGATGTGAAACCTAGAGTTGAGATTTGACTCTACATCTGTCTGCCTTTGCCACTATACCTTTTCCTATAGAGAGAGGAGGTAAAAATCACAAAATGCCCCCCTCTTATAAACAAAAGCCATCTAAACACTGGAATCTACTTTCAATAACACTTGAAAATTAGTGTGTACAATCAGAAGCAGTCTTGCCTAGCAGGCATGTTAGATTGATCAAGTAAAGGAAAGACAAAGTAGTGGCGTTTTTATGCTAGAGAAGGTATGGCCAGCTGGATCGGTCTGGGTGGTGACTAGCACACACCTTCAGCCGTTTTGTTAGAATGCTCCCCCAAAAAATCACTCTGGTGGGCTGGGACCAGTGTCCTCTCACGTTGCAGCTGGCTCTGCTACAGTTACAGACACCAGCTCCCACAGCGGGGCAGGCTGAGAAAGCGCAGGTGACTCTCTCCGACATTGTCCATTACCCGGCTGAGGGGACGAAACTCTCAGATTTCACTGACTTCTTAAAAATGATTTTTCCACTGGTTTCTAAAATATGTTTTGTTCGCAATTTAACTTTTCTGGGTTAGCAAGAGAAAGGAGAACACAAAATTGTTGCAAAGAGCAACTCTGTGGTTTAGAGACCCTGAGCTGGCCACTTATCACACTGGCATGAGGTTCTAAAACTCACTCACATAAAAAATGCCTAGGTCAGACCATTCTATCAAAGACAGTGAGCTACCCAAAGGCAGAAAGCACAGCTTCATTCATTCATTCATTCGTTCACCCATACGATTTCCTTTATTCATTTATTCACCTACATCAATGCCTGAACAAAGGACATGCTTAATACATGCTTGGTTAATGAATAAGTAAGTTATTTAGCAAAATATGTAGAGTTGGTTCTCAGATGTTAAGCAGCAAATCCGTGGATTTCAACTAAACTAACTTCAAGTACCCAGATTCCAAGGTCATCAACTGTAAGACTGGAGCTCTGGGAAATTGATGCTCTAGTATTGCATCTCAAAGCCACAACAAGTACTCTATGAGAGCATGACTTGTGCTGTCTGGACCACTCCAGGGAGCAGCCTCTTTTGGAATATATGTGATCTTGGCCACTACCACAAGCACGGCAGAGAAAAGCGAATTGTCATCTGTTCCCTTCACAAAGATACCATAGTCATTCTAGAGAGTGGTGGAAAGGCACAGCATAAGAACCAGGGAAATTTCTTCTGCAATCATTGTTTTTTGGTTAGCATCGTCACAGATCTCTACTCCTGGGTCAAATTAGACCTGATCAAGCAGAGAGTGGACCCCTGGACAACACTTACCTTCAAAGAGGAAAGAACACTTACGATGCCCATTTGCTTTTAAAGGTTCCCATATAGTAACAGTATCAAGCTCTCATCTTCAGCATTAGCCAAAAGAGCGTTCAAAGCCTTAAAAGGGAGAAGGGGGGGACTGAGGGAGCCTGCCGAGGCATCACAGCTGCCTTGAAAGCTGGAAGACCGCTGCAGTCACAGTCCATCAGTTTCATGCCTGTGGTTTCCTTTCATTCTCAGAGTCAATTTAAATTACTAATAATCAGGAAACCTACATGACAAGACATCCATTAAAGACAACTACTAATAAAATCAAAACTAAATATCAAATCGGATCATGGTACGTTTGGCTCCTGGGTTATAATTTAAGCTTGCATAAAGTGCAAACTAATGCAGTAGAGGCACTGCTCTGAAGAACAAAATTAATTGCCTTTGTGAGTTCTCCCAACACACGAAACTCCTTCAGGGAAGTGACTGCTTTGTTAACAAACAGTAGCCACTTAAAATCCCAGATGCTCTCAGTATCACATACATGCTTGGTGGGATAGAGGCATGAGGAGTACGTTTTTATTTAAACTCCTCAATAAACTATGCCAATATTGTTAGCAGGGACCACCTTATTATAACCACATGAACCATAAATGCAAATGTATGATCTAGTTTTTAAGTCTGATGCAAGTAATTTTGACTAGTTCAGTGAATGTGGCTACTTTCTACTTTATTTTCTTTTTGCTTACTCAAGTTACTATCCAAAATATATTGAAAAAGAGTAAATAGTCACACTGCAGCCCAAGAAACTTGGCAGTATTATATATAATATTTAATTGAGAGACCGCCAGACCTGGAGTCAAGTGACCCGGATACCACTCCTCTCAGATCTAGTCAGATACCTTGGGTACCTTCACTGGTAAACTCGGGGACAAAAGGGACCTGACAGTAAGCTTGAGTGTAAATCGTGATAGTGGAGAGGTTCTCAGTCGCCACTGTAGCCCCAATGCTTGTTTGTTGAAAGAGTGTTGTGGTCCATACCCTGACTAGGAGATTCACATGATATAACTCATTTAATCCTCATAACAATACTGTGAAGGAGAATGATTATCCCCGTTTCATAGGTAAGGAAACAGAAATCAAAAAGAAAGCCAATTACGCAAGATCACACAGCTACTGGATGGGGTGGGCACTCAAATATAGGTCTGACACCAAAACCTAACTGCCTTCCTATTTTCTTCCACTAAGAGAAAAATAATGTTTCTGTGAAACTGAATTATTTTACTTATACTGCACATGTCTCAAATCATTTTAGTCCATTATAGAAAACCCTAAACCCTATTGTAATGTAGGACTTCTGCACCTTTTTACATTTCTGTAATTGTGAGCAACCTAGTGGGTACAGCATTGCAGGGTCCCTCGATGATCTCCCAGAGGCTGCTTTTTGGCCACTCCATTTCCTCACAGCTTTTGCCAGAGTACATAGTTTGTTCCCTACCATTCTAATCCATTGCTGAAATGCTAAACAGTGTGCTGTCGGAATGGCCCCTATCCCTCCAGCATGCATGGTCCAAATTTTTGCAGAGCAGCTACAAAGGCAATTTTGGAAACATACAACTCCTAACAACTCTCCCATCTGGTTTTCACACCAGCTCCTTCCTCCATAAGCCCGCAGAAGTCACAGTCAGCTCCTGTTTTCTGGGAAACTAGCTGTCTTTTCATCTTGCTGGGTGTATGTTATGTCTGTCTGTCAGCAAATTGGGAAATGGCCTCCATCCTGACAGATAGATTTTGTAAAGCCTTAAAAGCACATACACTAATGTGAAGAAAAAAAGGTAATTTTTCTGTTTTGGACTCTGGCTATTTGCTCTTTACAGCTTAAGTGTCAAGGGAATGGGATTTCCCAGGTAGATGTACTAATGTAAAATGCATTAGTGTTAAGGTGGGGGCTCCCAATCCACCCAGGGCCAAAGGGTTAATACAAAATGACAGAATTTAATGACTGCTATTATGGTTGCCAAGCAACCAAGAGAAGGTGTGCCATAAAGGCCTAATTAATGAATGAGGTAGCAAGAGTTTCTGTTAAGTTGGTAAGCAGTTCACAGTTCACCATTGGTTGGCTTTGCCCAGATGGTAATACTCTTAAGCTTTTTTAGCTCCACTGAGCAGCAGCAAAATAATGTGATTATAGTTGCAGCTCTGGCTAAAGTTCTGACATCCTTTCTATACTCGGTGCGATTTCTTAAGTCAGTTGAAACAACAGCCTCCTGCAAAGATTCATATCAAGGATTATATGATTGCATTTTGTTCTTCATATGATCCAGGGCCAGAGAAACACTGGAATGATTCTTTTCTGGGCTCTCCTGCTGCAGTAACATTAAGAGTAATCAAAATTTGGGGCTAAAATTAAATCGCCATTGGAACTAGAAGCTTTGTTGGAAAAATGTTCTTTTCAAAGGACAGCCCGGATAATAGTAACAAAGGACTACAACCAAAGTGTCCGCAACTTGCCAAGCTCTGTACTAGTGCTTTAGACTATGTCCAGTTTTCACAGCCCTGTAAGGTAGGAATTACCACTCCCATTTTATAACTGAAGCTCAGGGAGGCTAAGTACCTTGCTCAGCATCACAAACACTGCTAGAATGCAGCTGAACCAGGATTCGAACCCTGTTCTCACTCCCAACCCTATGCTGTCACTGCTGTAAATGAAAATCATAGAGACAGCTGCCCAGCAGGAAGTACTCTTTAGGTATCAAACACGGAACTGGTACTTAAGTATTTGGTCTTCATCCTGATAACAACCGAGATTTTGCTGATATTATTAATCCCCATTTTATTTTAAACTGAGGGAAAATGAGGCTGAGTTAAACCACAGGTTGAGTAGCCCTTATCCGAACTGCTTGGGACCAGAAGTATTTTGGATTTCGTTTTTTTTTTTTTGGATTTGATCTTTTTGCATTTTGGAATATTTGCATACACATAATAAGATATCTTGGTGATGAGACCTAAGTCTAATGATGAAATTCTTTTATGTCTCGTATACATCTCATACACATAGTCTGAAGGCAATTTTATATAATATTTTTAATAATTTTGTGCATGAAACAAAGTTTTGACTGTAACCCATCACATGAGGTCAGATGTGGAATTTTCCGCTTGTAGCATTATGTCTGCACTCAAAAAGTTTCGGATCTCGGGGCGTTTTGGATTTTGGATTAGGGATGCTCAACCTGTCGTAAATGAGGACACCAATACTTGAACTCGAGTCTGCGAATTCCAGGCCTGCTCTCCTTTCACTGTGCCGCACTGAGCCGTTAACGACCACGGCTCACAATTAAAGGCTTGCCCTGATTTAATTTCCATGCTGAAAATGAACAATATACTCAAACGCCCTGTTCCCTCCATGCCATGACAATCAGTGAAATACGTGAACTTTTCTTTAAAGAGTGTACCTTGTACATCTGAATGTAGCTCAAAGTCACCACATATTCAAACAGGGTAAAGCTCTTGAGAGCAGGTGTAATGGCTAGCAAGAGAGGAAAAAAGTTTTCTTCACCCAACCATCAGCTAAGTCTTGAAGAAAACAAGAGGGCGGCGGGAGTGGGGGATGACAGAAGAGGCAGCTGTCTCAGCCTGAGCTCCAAGGGCAAATGCTCTTATGCTTTAATGGAGGAGGGTCTGTGCATGCTGAGGGGCCAAAGGGGGCCCCCCGAATGAACAAAGGTAAAGAGAAGAGGAAGAAAGATTGGTCTGAGACCAGTTAAAGTGTTCTCATTAAGGGGCCTGCAACTTCAAATGTAATCAAAGTAGAGGACCCAGCTCAGCCTAGCAAAGGATCAGAAGAATTGCCCATGATCCTTTCATTCACCAAAATACAGTCTTTTTACTAGGCCCAGTAACTAGTCCAGACAAACGTTCACTTTTCTGACCACCAGGGCTGTTTAAAATACAGTCTAACTCTTTTCAGACTAATCCTGGCGGGGTTAACTTTATTATTGTTAACATTTTCTCTTACAGGTTGGTCCATGATTATTTACAGCTGACTCTTGCTTATCTATGGCAATTTCTAAAATCCAAGGTTGGTTACCTGCTGCCATCCAGTACAGGGTGAGCCTGCCTCAATCTGGCTGTTTGTGAGGATACATTTGGGGAACATAAACAACTCAATGCTAGTTTAGGCAAAATGGAATTAGAAGACTAATTCAGTTACTGTTGCCTGAAAGAAATGGAATTCATTCATTCATTCAATATTCCATGAGCATTTAAAAGGCAAAATGCTAGGGATTTAAGTATGAAAAACACGACTTTCAGATTATAAAAGATACTCCTTCCAAGTGTATACCTGAGTACTACCTTCTGCTTTAGATTGCAAGCTTGCTCACGCTCCACATCAACTTTTCCCCTCCCTCTCTGCCCTAATGCAGATCCCCACAGCTTCTCACCTCACCTATAACTGGTTCCTCCATACTGGAGACAAAATGATTTTCGAACACATAAATCTCATACTTAAGATTTTCCAGGTCCCTCTTCACTGACTGCAGGAACAAGTCCAAAAGCCACCACACATGGAATGTGAGGTTCTTGCTCTCTCGTCCTTCCAGCCTCACTTCCTGCCATTACCCGCAGGGCCCCTCTGCAGAAGCACGATGCTCCCCACTTGGTTCCAGGCCTCTGCCTGTGCTGTTCAACCTGCCTAGAGTGTTGTTCTTTACCCCCATTCCTACCCTAATTCCCCAGGTGTTCTCAGTTGCTCTTCAGGTTTCATCTCATTTCCCATCTCCACCAAGTGAAGTGAGCTACCTCCTTCGGGGCTTTGTGCCTTTATACCCTTAGACATTGAGATGGTTAGTCTGACCATCTCTCCTACAAGGACATCTAATCTCTATATCTCCCGTGTCAACTGAGTCACAGTAGAATTCAGTAAATGTTTATTGAATGAATGGATGATACCTAACACTAACCATATTCTAATGTGATCTTTCCTTGCTGCCCATATTGTTATAGAAGAAAATCGAAATTTTCCTTCCTTCCTCGCTCGCTCCCTTCTTCTCAAAGGCACCGAACTAGTCTAGCCTTTGTATTCTCAGCCCTGGGTGCTCATTCCCATTTTTAAAGTCAATTGGGTTGCCCCAGTTAACCTGCATTTCTCATTCTTAACCCTGGACTTGGAAATTGAGAGCCACAATAGAAACAAGTACCATTCATTTAGGGAGACTGAAGATTGGGAGGATCCAGGAGATCACATCTGTGGAACATCTAATCAGCTTCTAAAACCACACATACCTAAATTTCCTGTGAGACTTCAGTGTGAATTTCATCCTTTAGAGGTACTGAAAAATAAACACGGCATTCTCAATGCTGGCTCCAGGCCAAATCTGATTTCAACTTTGGCACAAAGAGTTAACCACCTGGAGTGAGGTGGAGGAGAGGGGAGGAGAAAAGAAAAAGGGAAGAGAGGACAGAGAAGCATAAAATTGCAAAAAAAGGAAAAAAGTCATTGAGCAGATTTCTAAAGAAAAGCCTAGCTGATTTAAAATGAAAGCTAGGATGCAGACAGGAGGTGGCAGCATGGACTTGAGGTCTGAGCACAAAAATGCCTGGCCAGGCCTCCCCAGCCTTTTCTTCCAGGCTGTGTGCCACAGAAGCTAAACCATAACCTCTCTGAGCATAGGTCATCCTCTAAAAAGGGAGGAGCAACTCACCTTTCCTAGTTTAAAGGATAATCTGAAAATAAAAAAGACTAAGAACAGAAATTCCCAAAAGAGTCAAGCTGTAAAAGCTACAAATTATTCCCAAGTGCTTTGATAGCTGATATGAAACTGTCAAAATCTGAACTTGCTTCTAATTTTGACTAACATTCTAAATTGGCTTCTAATGACTCAAAAACATAAAATTGGCTTTATTATAAACCATTTCAGTTTGGCTCAAAAATCATTAACAAATGCATCTTCAGGAAAATTCTTAGAGAGGAGAAATTCAAAAGCAACTCTTACTCCTTTCTGAAATCTCAGTTTCAATGAGTTCTAAATTTACAGTAAAACATCTCTACAATTGTAATGCCATTCAGAGCGCAATGACACCAATTATGCCCTATGCCTCACTAATTGTTAAAGCTGTGGATATAGTTATACATTTAAAAGTTGAATATGAAACACTCTCTCAATCCTCATTATATTTTTGCTCAAAATTTTTCAATATCAGTAGCATAACTGTAAGTTAAATACTCCAATTCAGTGACATTCAGAGAAGGAATTTATAAAGCCTTTTAAAACACTTAAAAGCTGAATAGTTCAGGTCTTTGATGTGACTAAATGCTTTGGCAAACCAATTTGGGCAAAGTTTCCTTCTGTCCAGTATGCAAAGGCAGCTGCCCAGGACTACAGGTTCTAGAGTGTGATTTGGAAGCATTTCAGCACCACACTCCTCATAATTCAAACCCTGGTTTGTGTCTGTCTTTATAGGTCATTGTTGGCCAGATGGAAAATATTAAGAAAAAGATACCGCATCTAAACCAGTAGGCTGTGGTACACAGTCGCAAGGCCTCAGTTAACCACAAGCAGATCTGCAGGCGGGCTCTGCTCAGCTACAAGCAGAGCTCTGGCGCATCCTTTGCCCAGCAGCAGGAGGGCCCCCGGCCAGCAGAGAGCAGCCACTGTGCCAAACAGACTGTGCAGGTCTCAGTGCTCGGATGGTTCCAGAGAAAGGGAGCATCGATGGGCTCCTTTGTAAACAACTTCTTGTGCTTTCAGGCTGTGACCAACTTCAAAGGTGGCATAACTTAATCTGGTCACAAATTATGCTATGGAAATCTTGAAGGAAAAGCCTATGTGGTTCTTTATAAACTGGATTCTAACAGGTAAACAACAAACAACAACAACAACAACAAAAAACGAGCTCAGCTTTTAGCCAGTAAGAAAAACTGCACGACCAAATATAATTTCTACTCACTATTTAAACTGAGTTTCAGGAAAATCTCACTGGATATTAGTGAATGCAGACTTTAAATATTAAAGCTTGTGTTATACTATGACATTACTTTATATGTCCATCTCTGTTCATGGGGCCTGACTCAGATTATTGACTTCATCCTCAAATGTTTGTTGAATAAAATGTTTTAATTGTAAATAATGGCTAAACTTCATAAATGGCTTAGTCTGCAACAGGTATTCTTCTCAGGCCTTTACATGTATTAAATTTCCAAAAAGAGTCATTTTTGCCAAGAAAAGCTCTCATTTAGAAGTGATATAAAGTAGGTGTTATCGTCACTATTCCCTTTACACAGAGGCCTAGGAGAATTCAACAGTAACTTGCCTAGACTGAAACCAAGTCTATGAATCCAGATTCTTCCACTACTCTTGCTGCTTCTCTATGTCATGCAAACATACTTTAGCCATTCCAAGCATGACCATTTCCAAAATGCACTAGACCATGAAGTCCTCGAGGACAGGGACAGTGCTTTATTCACAGCTGAATCCCCAGCACCCAGCGCAAAGCATGAAAGAATGAAAAGAATGAAGGAAGAGAAGGAAGAGCCTCTGGCTTTTACCAGCTGCTCACACACAAGCACCCACGAGAGGTGGTGTGAAATGACTGCCACAGGAGAGGAATACAATACTTGGGGGGTTCTTGATAACAGAAGGGAAAAAATCAGCAAGTGAAGAAGAGATCTTGAATATTTTCAACCTGGGATCCAGAGACCACAGAAGGGGTTCTGCAAAAATCCTTAACGACTGTAAAATTTTGTAAGGAAACCCACAAACATTTTTTTGGAAACAGTTCCTGGAGATTTCAGCAGATTTTAAAAGGCGTTCTCGCGCCTCAAAAAGTTGGCCCCATTAGGTAATAAAATTGGAGAAGACTCTTGAGGGGCAGAGTGGGAAAGGCCAGGACCCTGCGGTAGGAGGGCCTGTGTTCAAGTCATGCCTCCAAGCAGCCACAGAACCTTGGTCAGGTCACTCTGAAGCTCAGTGTTGTCAAGTGTAATTTACTCAGTTGTTACAAGATCTAAATGAGATGAAGAATGTTAAAAGTAGTAGACATGATGCCTTCTCCCTACCTATGTTCCAAGTGTGTAAGGTATAAAACAATAAAACACAAACAGGAGATGGTACAGAACCACTGAAGGAAATATAATGAGGGTAACAGCTGCTCTTCTTTTCCCTAAAAATGTGTTCTCGTTTAGTCATATGGGCTTCAAGCAATCCTCCTGCCTCAGCCTCCTGAGTAGCTAACAAGCACTACAGGCACATGCCACCAAGCCCACCTAATTTTTAAAAATTTTTTGTAGAGATGGGGTCTCACTATGTTGCCCAGGCTGGTCTCAAACTCCCAGGTTCGAGCAATCCTCCCACTTCGGCTTCCTAAAGTGCTGGAATTACAGGTATGAGCCACCATACCCAGCCACTTCCATATTTTAAACTAGCTTTTCTGAAGTATAAGAAATTAAATGGTATTCTCATATGCAAAACAAGAAATTCTAAAATGTCCATGGCACCTGTCGAAAGAAATATGGATTCTGTCTCAAACTGAACCTACCTATCCAGAGAAAAACATTTTTTAGATCCTCCAGATGTATCCTTTGAAGCTATTTGCTTTGACATCATAATTACAAAATAGTGCAAGCACTGTGAGATCACAAACAGATGACGACTCAAAGAAAAACATCAAGAAACAATCTTTTACTTGCTAAAGACCTTAAATGATAGGAAAACGCCTTCAGAAAACAAAGAATGAAAGTAATAAAAACTCAGTATTTAATTTTTTTAACTGGACCATTTACATTTGTACCAAAAAGAAAAAGAAAAAAACAGAAAAGAAATATTTAGGTATAAATCTAACAAAATAGGTATAGGAACTATATGCTGAAAACTACAAAACACTGAACAAAGAAATCAAAGAATCCCTAAATAGATGGAGAAATGTACTCTGTTCATGGATTGAAAGACCCAAATATTGTTAAAATGTCATCTTTCCTCAAGTTGATTTATACATTCGACCCAATATCAATCCAAAGCCCAGTAGGATTTTCTGTAGCTACCAAAACCCAAGAAACTAGGAAAGCAAAATTTATGTAGAAAGGCAAATGAACTAGACTAGCTAAAACAATTTAGAAAAGAACAACAGTGCTAGAAGAGTAGTGCCATCTGATTTCAAGACTTACTATAGGCCGGGCACGGTGGCTCACGCCTGTAATCCTAGCACTCTGGGAGGCCGAGGCGGGCGGATTGTTTGAGTTCAGGAGTTCAAGACCAGCCTGAGCAAGAGCGAGACCCCATCTCTACTAAAAATAGAAAGAAATTAGCTGGACACCTAAAAATATACAGAAAAAATTAGCCAGGCATGGTGGCACATGCCTGTAGTCCCAGCTACTCAGGAGGCTGAGGCAACAGGATTGCTTCAGCCCGGGAGTTTGAGGTTGCTGTGAGCTAGGCTGATGCCATGGCACTCTAGCCCGGACAACACAGTGAGACTCTGTCTAAAAAAAAAAAAAAAGAGACTTACTATAAAGCCACAGTAAGACAGTATTGTATTGATAGATACATAGAAGGATGGAACAAAATAGAGTCCAGAAACAGACCCACACACTGTATAATTAAATAATTTTTACAAATGTGATCCAATGGAGAAAAGATGATCTTTTCCACAAATAGTGCTAGGACAACCAGATGCCCATATGCAAAAACAAAAACAAAAAAACCATACACCTTAAAAAAACTAACTTTAAATGGACTATAGATCTACATGTAAAACTTGAAACTATAAAACTTTCAGAAGAAAATATAGGAGAAATATCTTTGTAATCTTGGGTTAGGCAAAGATTTCCTAGATATGACACCCAAACCACGATCCACAGAAGATAAGACTGATATGTTAAGATTTAATCAAAATTAAAACCTACTGCTCTGTGAAAAATCACTATTAAAAGAATGAAAAGACAAGCCACAGACTGGGAGAAAATATTTGCAAATCACATACCTGACAAAAGATTTTTATTAAGAAAACTTAACTTTTAAAACACAACAATAAGGAAACAAACCAATTTTTTAAATTGGGAAAAGATCTGGACAGACACTTTACCAAAGAAAACACACAAATGGCAAATAAGCACAATATGTCCTAAATCACTGGTCATTAGGGAAATGCAAATTAAAATCACAATAGATCCCACTACACACATAGTAGAAAATCGCTAAAATAAGAAAATAGTGACAATAACAAATTCTGACAAAGATGTGGAACCATTGAACTCTCATATATTGCTGGTAGGAATGCAAAATGATACAATGACTTTGGAAAAGAGGTAGTTTCTTATAAAACTGAACATATACGTAGCAACATATACCCAGGAATTCCACTCCAAGGTATTTGCCCAAGAGAAACAAAAAATGGTGCTCACACAAAAACTTGTATGCAAATATTTGTAACAGTTTATTCATAATCACAACACCACAAATCAACCCAAATGTCCTTTAATAGTGAATGGATAAATGGTGAGTACCTTCATACAATGAAACACCTACAATGAATCACTGATACACACAACAATATGGATGACCCTCAAGTGCATTTTGCTGTATGAAAGAGGACAGTCCCCAGAAGGTAATAGCATACAAATACATTTTTATGACATTTTAGAACAGGCAAAACTACAGGGATGGAGAACAGATCAGTCATTGTAAGGGGTTGGGCGTAGCATGAGGGAATGAGGCAGTTATAGAACTGTTCATATTTCAATTATGGTAGTAGATACATGACTATGCATTTGTCAAAGCTCATTAAACTATTCATCAAAAAGAGTAAGCTTCACTGTGTGTAAATTAAAAAATTAAAAACTTCCAAAGAATCTCTTGATTTTGAAAACAACGTTGAAACTTTTCTAATATACTTGTTTCATTCAATTTATTTAGGAAGGAGGCTCTAGAATCAGAAGATACATTTTAGTTGTATCACTTCAAGAAAATTACTTAATCTCTGCAAGCCTCAGTTTCTTCACCTCCATCATGGGGACCATAATACCCTCTCATGAAGTTTTTATGAGGATTAAATGAGAGAATGCATGGAAAGCACCCAGCAAATAGTAAGCATTCAATAAATATAAGTTGTTATTAAGTTTTTATGCATATTTTAGCAAGTTTTTTTAAGTTATGGAAATGCAAGATGTTATACTCACCCAAAAAGCAGTACTATTTTAAGTTTATAATGTGATACCCTGAAACCAGTAGAAGTCACCTATTCAGAGGAAAGTGCCTGTTTAAAATACACAGATGACTAATAATTTACATAATCATCTAGCTTTCCTTATCGGGATTCAATATTACAACTAATTGTTTAATTATGTGTCTGCCTTCAGACCCTGGGCCATGTAAAAGTGGGGAAAGTGTGTGTCTTGTATATCACTGCATCCTCAGCGATCATATATTACATAATATCATACATCATCCTCAAGTGATACACATCCAGCACCTACAGATACCCAATAAACGTTTCTTCAACCTAAGTCAGATGTGGCATGGGGGCCACATAAAAGAGTGGGAGGAGTATGAACTTTAGAGTCCGACTGAGCCAGGTTCAAACACTGACAATATTAGTTAGTAACTATTCTCCAAGGCTCCCTTTTCCTCTTCTGTAAAACAGACTATTCTTCCCTTGCCGAACTGCTGTGAAGACCAAATGAGATAACGTATGTGAATGTACAGAGCATTCAGTTCTCCAAACATGATGGGCTTCTACGACAGCAAATTTCTGTCTTATTCTCTCATAGTAACACATCCCAAGAGAGGGCTTGGTAAAAAAAAAAATTTTTTTAATTTAAAAAAAGCCATATTATCTTATAAGTTGATCACTAGGTAAAACTCATATAAGGATCAATCACTACAAAGCAGCATCATACATTGTTATTTCACCATCACAGCAATACTTTAAGGGATTTATTATTGTCCTCATTATATAGATGGGGAACAGAAGTCCAGAAAAATTAGGCTATGCTCACAGAGATATAGCTGGAGAAACAGAAGTTGGGATTTGAACCTTCTGAGTTTCTATTCTGGATTTTTTTCCTCCAGGAGAACCAAGGAATAAATCAAAGGACACATCCTTCTAAAGGCTCAGTGATCTTCCCAATATTAATCAGTTGATAAAAATTAAAATACTCCTATTTCCACTATGACCATTTCTAGATGTTCTAAACCAGTTCATCCAGGGAGGAATGAATAATTACCATTCATAGAGCCCCTGCTATTTATCAGGCACTCTGCTGAATAATTTGCAAACACTGTCTTTGACAACAACCCTTTGAGGTAGGTCCTTATATCTAAATTTCAGAGATGAAAAAAAAAAATGAGTTTCAAGGGGGTAGGTAACCACAAGCTCCTAAGCTGGCACGTGGGGAGCTGGTAAGCAAACCCAAATCTGCCTAGCTCCAGAGCTCATACTCTTTCACTACCCCACCGTGCTCACTTCCAGAAGCTTTATGATGCTCCCGTGATCTTTAAAGTCCCAAAGAAGCCAGCTCCATGATTTCCTGATCCTCAATGCATACAGAACTCCCAGTGTTTGCCTGAACTTCTAGAAATTGTCCTCTCATGAGTAACAAAATAGTAAGTGGTGAGATATTTCTTTTTTAAAAGTCTTCGTTATTAACAAAGAATTCTGAATTCCCAAAACAACATCCACTTTTTAGAAAAAAATCACTGAAGCTAGCGAGACTATACCTTCTCGACTTATCCACAGCTGGATAAGTAGTTCTGATGAGAACTAAAGATCCTTATAACCATACATACCAACAGCAGTTTAGTCTTTTCTGAGGCTAAACGCACACATAAATAAAAAATATTTGAGAACAGATGACCTGTAGGAGCTATGTCGTGCCCTTGGAAGGGCTAATACCATTTCCATTTTCCAGAGGGATAGAAGTCCAACATCATATGGGGTGGGGAACCTGCAGCCTTAAGGCCACATGTGGCCTTCTAGGTCCTTAAGTGTGGCCTTTTGACTGAATCCAAAGTTTACAGAATAAATCCCTTTATTAAAAGGGATGTAGCAGAGAAAGATAAAGCTTTTCTTGCCTTTGGAACTTAAAAAAGAACAATCTTGAAATCAGAAAGCTGCAGATTCCCCACCCCAGCGCTGGGTTCTCCTCGTACTGTATCAGGATTCCAGGCTAGGTCATGCTATGATGCTGCAAGGAAAAAGTCCCTTGCCCTCTGTCTTAGCGTCCCCAGGGAGAGCTGTAAAGTAAGAGAACAGTGTAGAGCCACTGTTCCTACCTACTTTAAATGAGGTCTCATATCTAATGTCCCATCTAAAAGTGATGAAAATGCTAATAATAAAATGCAATTACATTTTTTAAAAATACTGCCATGCATTAGTAAGACTGCACTAAAACTTCTGTAATCCCTCTGATCAAGGATCTCAAACATATTCATGGGAATAAGGAAGGAGTCGTCAAAAAAACATGAATTACGGCAATAAAGCTCTAATGAGCTCACTGGAATTTAATAAGATTATTTTGATTTGAATTTTAAAAATCACAGAATATTTGAGTCTTGAGGGACATTGACAACTATCCAGTCCAACTCCCTCGTTTTACAGATGAGGTTGATACAGGTCAGGCATCTTGCCCATGGTCACCAGGCTTATTAGAAGTACATATAGGACTTGAACCCAGGTCCTGAAACTCCTAATGTTTCCTACGCACTATACCAATGCCAATGAAGACTACTGTAATTGGTTAACTACCATTGCTTTGAGGTTATTGATCTTAAAGTGACAGAATGTCAATGTAATTTATTCAATATTTTTAAGACACATAAAAATTTCATTAAAGCCAATGAGGTAAGCTAATGGAACATAGCAGTTAATCCTGCCTAGGTTAGTATTATTATTGTGCTAGGTTATAATTACTATTGGCATCTAATATGGAAAAATATTTAAAATTGTTTTAATTTAACCTTGAACTGAACTCAGTCCTTAAAGGGCAACTCACTATATAACTGAGTAGCTCAAATTAAATTTACTAAGAAAACCTAGTTGTGTTTGGAGAAAACATAACAGAAGCAAAGATTTTCAAGTGCATTTCTTGATCTTTAAAATAGTATTATATGACAACAGGACTCCCCACTCCTCCCACCCCCGAAAGGAAATTTCAAAATCCATTCTCTCCAGGGGACTTAGCAGCCATCAGCAACACTTCAAAGAGGGCAGACTAGAGATGGGTATAAATCATGAACAACTCTCATCTTTGAAAATATTTTGAAAACAATACTCTTAAAATAAATGCACCTGAATTCCAAGATAATCAATCCCCACAACTCAAATGTGAGTAAATGGACTGCCATTTGGGAACTATTACAGAAGTTTTGCCACTTACATTCTAAGCAATTTTCTAAGACCAAAATACAAATATCCTGGGAAATTTACATGAGAAAATTCTTTCAAAGCCCATTTAAAAGAGCCCACTAGTTTAATAGTCTTAGCTGAGAAAACTTCCTAGAAGAATGAGAAATTGAAATAAGAGGAATACTATCCAGAATGTAAAGTGCTGAACATATTAACATCTATCAAGGGACTCATAACAAGCATTTGTTAAAGAGGATTTTAAGATTAATAGCTAAAATGAAATTAAATTTAAAACACATTTAAACTAATCTATATGTTTGTTTACTGCATATACAAGATCTCAAAAACAGTCACCAGATAGAACTTACAACCCTAAACAATTGTTTGCAGACTCTCCTTTTACAAAATAAAAACCTGAAGATAAATAATCATCACAAAGCTGCACATTGCTGACATCTGGGCCAGATTACATCAAACATTGCCTTTCTGTTCAACACAGCACAAGAGAATAAAAAAATTTTTCCCAATTTAAACCTGTCCCTAGAGCCATAAAGAATGAAAAACTGCCGAGTCAACAGCTTCTGTGTGTGCATGTGTGTAGTGATGTTGTTTTTGTTTGCTTGCTTTTCATTTTTTTACTTCATGCATTTTCAATATATCTATATACTTTTCTCTTCCTTCTTTCACCATTCATTGGCTATGCAATGCTCCTAAAGCTTGCACTCTGATTTATTAATGGAACAAGCCTCATATCCTAAAGTGCCGAAAGAATTGGCTAGTGGTAAGAAACCATTTGAAGGACACCAGCAACTTTTGTTAAGGCTATTGTTTTATAGTTAAATGCCATTCAGAGCAACTTGAACTGGACCTTTCTGCTATCAAAGAGAGTAATTCACTGGGTTGCCTGGGATTTGGCTGGCAGGCCATCCTAATATTTATCTGGGAACAACTTTCACCTTTGGCTAGAAAATACTCACACAGAGCTTGAAATTGACCAAAGTAAGAAAAGTAAATACTATGGAAAAGACTTACTCTGGATTTGCTATGGCTATTACTCAAATGGTGGACCATAACATTTTTTAGTAACATGTTCATGTGTATGCATACATACACATAGATACACACACACACAAAAGGAGCTAAAACATTTAGTCCAGCTTTTGGCTAGAATATAATAAAGTTTCAGCTTTCACCACAATCTAGAAATGTTTTCAAAAATAAAATCTGAAGGACATAATCAGTTATCCTCCAGACTCTCAAGAAATCTGTTCAACCACACTGATTTCCGTGTTGCTTTTCATTAGCAAAAGTTAGGAAAAGGGGGATTTGTGGAGTCTTCAGAGCTGACTTAAGAAGTTTCAAATAATTACCTTATAGACGCTGGAGCAGGCAGTGCAGTGAGGGAGTAATAAGACCTTGCACAAAATGTGTGAAGGACAGGGAAGGAAAATAACAAGCAAACCCTGGGCTTTCTTCCTAAGCTTTAGGATTCCTCAATTTCTTATTAAAAATCAATATTAAAATATGTATCTTTCCTAAGCTCTACAACTAACTTCCTGCTCTGAATAAAGATAATTTTCAGATATAAATAAACCTCAGGGAGAAAGCCCAGATTTTAAAGCATCTGGGAGTGACGAATTGAGAAAAGAAATGTGGTAACCCACAGAAAAATCTCAGTTCAGTTTAGATATGAGTGCAGCTGAAAGTTATCTCAGGTTTTCAGGTCCCACTCTCTGAGATGATGAACTCATGCTATCTTTTAATGAGAGGCTCATATCTGCCTTTGATGTGTGAAAGACACTCCCAGCTGGAGGAGAGTACAAGAAAGATCTAAAATATTTGCTTCAGCTGCAAAGAGCTATTAATGAAAGTTTAGAAAATGAGGTAGCATGGGGCGGGGTGGGGGGAACCTTTAGAAAAAAGATGACATACTCTCATCTTGTGAAATCTTAGAGGAAAATATTCCGGTAAAATAAAATCTGACTCAAAAACTTCCCTCCTCTACACACCAGAGTTCTTCAGCCTCCTTTGCCTTGTTCGGAGCATGTTCTTAATTCCCCGGTATGTAGGAGACAGAGGGACAGCTTCATGTAATTTGCTAGTCACACAAAACACCGAGGGTGAGAGTCGCATAGCAAATACAGAGGTTATGAAACCCAATGGATTCATCAGCTCACATGGGAGAGAGCTTTAGAATTAATTCTTATAAAACCACCTTTAGCTGTGTTTAAGAATGGGAGCACTTACGGTGAAATCCTATAAGAGGGAACTCAACATAAATTCAGAGAATTCTCCATAACTCTCTGTACTGCTTAATGTTCTGAGAATACTATCATTTTATTTGTCAAAAAAGCAAGCAAAAATAGAAATCTGACTTTCTTAATCACCTATCTAAATATATTTTCTAATAATCTAATAATCCAGTATAGTGCATAGGTACAGAAAATAAACATTAAACAATTCACATAAGCTAGTACAGACTTTCTGTTTAGAGTTTAGGACACTTTCAATCACTCTTACTTGGTCTACAGAGTAACTACTTTCCCTGAAGGGGCAGGAAGACTGTAGAGGCAGCAAATTCTTTGAGATCTTTCCTTATGATTCCTTTTGATAGAAAGCAGAAGAGAAGCATATGAAGAAAAAAGTATTAAATTTCTTCTTAGGAAAAAAAATTCTATGTTGCTAACCCCTAAATTAGGTATTTTATATAACATGTTTACATATATGTTAATTTAACAAAGCAGGTCTCATTATCTTTATTTTACAGATATGGGAAATAAGGAACAGACAAGTTAAGTGATACGATTTTTCACATGGCTAAGAAGTCAGAATTTGCATTTAGTTCTGACTAAATCTAAAAGCTTTGTTTTAGAATGTCAGGTGATTAAACATGATGCCATCACCTGCTTTCTGTGGAAGAAATAAATGCTGTAAGGTAAAGATGTTGATGAAGGGAAATTGCGTGGGGGGAGGCAAATTATTAGGACTGGGAAATAAGTTATTTCAACAATTTTTATTCATTCAACAAATACAGAGCATGTACTATGGGTCAGGTACTCTGATGAGTTCTCTCAGTTGCATCCAAATTCTTACACCTCTCTGAGAAATTATATAATTTCTCCTTTCAAAGTTTCCATATTCCTAGGCCAATGTGACATTCCTTTTTTCTTCTCACACATGCCTGGCTGAAATCACGCCAAACCTCAGCAGCTTTTAGAAGTGATAAGTCTGCTAGAGTATTTATGTTAAAAATAACAATTTCAACAGCATAACTGGAAATAAATAGTCTATTCCAACAACCAAAATTTTACAAGTGGTTAAGCAGAAAGAGATATGAACTGATATGATCGGCTATGTCAGGATGGCAATTGATAACTAAGATAGCTTCCCTACCCACCATCAATATGTCAACAATATTAAAATAAACTTTGTAAGCAGAATAATGGCTTCCTCTTTTTAGCTTGATCAATTTATCCATTTCTCAAAATTTCAGATAATGTAGCCTTTTGGATTAAAGAACTAGAGAAAATATTAGTTTCTAGCCTCAATTACTATGCTGGTTTGCAGAACAGTAAGTTGTTTAAGGCCTTTTCTTATGATTCCTTTTGATAGCAGGGGAGAAGAAATTGCTTACTCTCCTCATTCCTCAGTTTCCTCAATAAGTAAAACGGAGAGACACCTGGTTGCCCCTCCTTCTGCTTGATACGAAACTAAACTTTGTAAAATAAAGCTCCAGAGAGAGTGGACGCTGATTACTGTCCAGCAAATGATAATTCCCCAATCTGAGTTTCAAGTTCTTACTCTACATTTGAGTGACACAACATTGACGAAAAGAGGATTAAATCAAAGTTTCTGCACAGAGAGGGGAAAGGCCAGAATCATCCCTATTAAAAAAGAAAGGGCAGTTATTTTCTCTTTTCTTTCCTTTAAAAAGAAAATATCGAGAGATAATTTTGCTGTGTCTATCCCAGCAGAATATTTGGAAGACGTGTCCAATTCGGGCCAGAGTGTTGCTTTTGGAGTGAAGGGGTATCGCCGTGCTCTGGAGTTCAATCTCCTCTGCACATACATAAACACAAGTGCACAGCGCCCCAGCGCTGTTTGTCCCCTCGGCCTCACAGCTCTGCCAGTTGGCAAACCCAAGCCAGGAAGTTGTCAATTCCAATTGCGTTTAGGCCATGTAGTCCTATTAAAGAAGGCTTGCTGGTTAAGGGGCGTCCTCTGTTTCCAAAGCATGGGAAAAAAAAAAAAAAAGGCTATGCTTAGATTGGAGCTGGCAACTTTCACTGACTAGAGTTTTCAAGGAGCTATGAATGAGTTTAACAAAGGAGGTCTGTGGCTAGTTTCTGGCTGAAGTCCATGTCAACAGTTTTTAAGGTCACAGGCCACACTAACTAACATTTATTCCCAGCAGACCCTGTTCTAAACACAAGCTGTAAGTAGTACAAATTTGGAATTTTTCTGTAATCCCTTGAGATATTCCTGATCCTTCCACATGTTTCTGCTCAATTAAAAACAATTCTCACTTTGCACCACAAGAGAGGCCATGCTCAGCAATCTCAGTCCATCCTTAGGGTAGATGAACAAAAACCTGGCAAATCAAAGGGCTTGAGTGGGGAAGGGAAGGAATTCAGCTGGATCACACTGAAAAGTGCAGACAGCTCCCCAGGGGCTCAGTTTGTGAAAGCATAAAACGGGTTATGACAGAGATCCTGAGGCCATAAAAAGCAGGTTTGAGGCACGCATTGGGAATAGGCTCCTAGTCATTTTACAGAAATAAGATAAAAATTTCTGCGAAAATTAAAAGGTCAACTAGGTGAGTAGAGAACACTGATAATGTATAGGACAAATGCTAAGTATCCCGCTGGGAAATTAATGCAATCGTTTCTCAATTAAGACGAACTCTTACTTTTAACATTTCTGAAATCAAAATGCTTTTTGGGATCAATCTACAAAATTAATGCAATCATTCTCCCCCCACCCCGAAAAGATGTTTTTATATAATTGGTGCATTTTATAACTGACGGTATTTTGAAATCTTGCAAGGTAACATGGGAATAACTGCCTTGGATTGAGCACCAAAGACATGCCACGTACTGTGTGTGGTGTGACCACTAAAAAAAAAATCTTACTTAATCCTCAAGGTTACCACGGGACATATTTTCTATTTTACAGATGAGGAAACTGAGGCTCAGAAAGGTGATGTGATTTGCTTACATTCTTGGACCTTGTAAGTGGTAGTATCAAAATTTGAACACAGGTCTGATTCCAGAGCTCAGATCTGTTCCACGGACTTAGCGGGAAACATACGCTAGCGTATCAGTTATCATTTTGGTGGTTCAAGCACTGCTATTTGTGACATTCCGTATTTGGAATCACGAGATAGATGCGTAAAGGTAGTAATAATTTTTCCAAGTTAAAAAAATATGTAAGCATTGGTATAACGAATATTGGCTTAAGCTTGATAGAATACAATTGCCAGAAGAATTATTTCATTAAAGACATACAAAGAAGAAAATTTAAAACACTCATAATCTTATTACCTATTTTCATTGTTAATACTTCGGTATTTAATCACTCAAGTTATCTTTTTCCTGTGTATTTCTTACAAAATAGAGATCATATGATATATAGAAATTTGTTTCTTGTTTATTGCATAGCATTATGTACTGGATATTTTCCATGTCATCAAATAATCACCAAAATAATTTTAATGGCTGCACCGTAGCTAATTAAATTTAACTATCCCATTTCTAGGCCTTTAAATTGTTTCTAATTTTTCTTTGTTTTCTGGAAATGTTAAACCATTTTATACACTAATCGGTGTGTAAATACCTACCTCACTGCCACCAAGTGTCATCTTCGAGTTGTCGTGAGCTAGGCTCCTGTACACTTCGTTACACACATGCCCACACAAATCTCATCTATGACAATGGTATGTACACATAATTGGTCTACCCTTCTATTAATAACTCCTGCCCTAGGTGATGCTGTGAGGTTTCAATGACTACCTTTATAAGATCCTTTACCTATATTGTCTCTAATCGTCACAAAGAAAATAGATAATGAGGAAATTAAGGCCCAGAAAGAGTAAATGAAATACCCAAAAGCTCACATCCAAATCAGGAGGACTAGGACGCAAGCCCTGCTCTGACCCTAGACCATGCTCCTTATTCCATGCCACCTTGTAACTCATTTTACCTTTCAGATATGATCAATTTGTCTCTCACAACTCCAGAGACTGCCTCTTTCTCTAGCAACATCTCTGCAGACAGTAAGGCCAGATTAATCTTTGAGGAAGTAAAGAAGGGCAATGATTCTTAGATTTCACCAGCTTTGAGAAAGAAGAAGTACATGCTGGCAAGGAGCATGTACTTCTTTAAAAAGCAAAGAGCAAGTAGCGGCAGTATGGTGCCATGGAATGCTCATACACAGCTTGCAAAACCATAAAATGGTGTTACTACTTTGGAAAACAATCTGGCATTATCCCAATAAAGTTGAAGATATACACATCCTATGATATAACTATTCAACTCTTTAGGTATATATAGTACACAGAAGCAGCTCATGCCTATGTTCGAAAATGTTCATAAATGCCACGAGCTGGAAACAGTCCAAATGGCCACCTCGTTAAATGCATAAACAAACAGCGTTATGGTGATACAATACAAAACACTATACAGCAAAGAAAACAAACTACAACTATAAACAACAGCATGGATGAACTTCAAAGGTTAAGCAAAAGAAGACTGAAAATAACAATTCCAAATTGTATAATGCAACTCATACAGAGTTCAAAAGCTATACATTATTTAAGGATGTGCACAATGGCAAAAAAATTAACATTAGGGTGCTAGCAATTTCCTAACTTAGATGGTGAACACATGAGTATTTGCTGTACATTTACATGTTCTTATATGTGTGTGAATATATATATATAATATATATATATATAAATTCAATGCCCTTTTCTGTTTGCAGGTTATATTTCACAATTTACAAAAGGAAAGTCCAGGGTTATAATCAAACATTTACACAGTAGATATAATATACAAAGAACTTTATCAAGTACTCATTGTTTTACTTAATCTTTAAGACAATATTCTGAATTAGTATTATCCTCTCTTTACCACTGAAGTAACTGAGACAAAGGATGAATGATAGATAAGTAAAAACATTTTTTATTATGATTCCAATTTTAAAAAGACTTTAAAAAGTCAAAGTATAGCACTAATGTTCTTTACACTATAACACAGGTACAGTTTGAATATCTGTTATCCAAAATGCTTGGGCTCCCCCCTGAAGTATTTTAGATTTCATATTTTTTCAGATTTTGGAATATTTGCAGAATACATAATGGTTGGGCATTCCTAATCTGAAAATCCAAAACCAGAAATGCTCCAATTGAGCATTTCCTTTGAGCATCATGTTAGCGCTCAAAGTTTCAGATTTTGGAGCATTTCAGATTTTGAATTTTCAGATTAGGGATACTCAAGCCATACTAAATCTGAGGAAAGGACAGGTTCAGGGGAGTCCTTGAAAGTTAAACTATCTCTTCAAATAAAAAGACCTAGAATTATAATCTCTGGGGAAGTTTAATAAAGAGTACAAAGAAAAGATAGTAAAAAGTATTGTTTTCAGTGCTCACGAGACAATGGTTATCTTTACTCACGAAGATGATCAACAATTACTATTTTTTATAAACTAATAAAAAAGAAAAAGTACGAACTAAAATTTTTCTAAAATTGGTATCCAAAATTACAAAGTTTACAGGAGTGGCAGTAAAAATCCTAGCTCAGTAGAAAATACTATACTAGCAAACATACATTCTTTAGAGTCTGTTTTGGCTTGGGATTGTTTTTGTTTGCAGTGGCTTTCTGTTTATTGTTTTTTTAAACCCCCTAAAGACTTCTCATTTTTCTAAGGGACCAGATTTTTTGAAAAACAAACAAAAAAAAGGAAAACCAGTCATTACAAAGAGTTCAGGCAACAAACGACAGAACACTGAATTTCACTAATTTCTTTTTCCGTGACACTTTTAAATAAGTTTTTTTTTAAATGTAAAGTTTTTTAAAGCCAAGCATTTTTGCTGCATTTTGGGCTCATTAATACATATAAAGAGCTAGTTAAAATACCAGACTGAATAAATGAACAATGGGACAATTAACCCCACATACAAAGCTCCACCCACTTTACTTCAAAGGCATCTGAAACAGAATGGATTAGAAACCATAAATGATGCCTCTCAGAATGAATTTTGTAATAAATATTGCTTTGTATTATAGATAAGGGATTAAAAATCTCCATGTGGTAGTCTAACACTTGTGAACAAAGTTAAAGGACAACAATCACCCTTGGTTTTACCTAAGATTACTGGTAGTTTCAAGTCCCATGAACAGGAAATAAAAACCTGTTTAATTTCCTTCACAGACTACAATGTAGAATTTTATTTTCTCTACATTTAAAAATTCCATAAGTTTCTACATAAAGGTCCCCCCTCCACGGTTTGCATAAAGTTTCAAAAGACATGTAATTTGCTTTCATTCAGAATGTAATACATTCCCAAATCAAAATTATATTGCTATCTAACTTTAAAAGTATTCCCTTTATGCTACATTCTGCATTTTACAATACAACTCATGCTAATAAAAAGAACTGCTTACTTTGAAGATGTAAATATACAAAGTGAAATATGGAAAAGTAAACTCAACACATTATTTGCCACTTAATTTAACCAAGACTTGTGACAATATTTCCATATTTTTGTGTTCATTGCTTTCAGAAGCTAATAACTACTCTCTGTTGTCAAGAATTGAGTAATAGCTCACATGTTATGATAAAAAAAAGTAGTTGAGAGAAAGGATTGTGGAGTCAGGGAGGAAGAGCCGCGAAGATGAAGGGCCTTTTTGCCAAGAGCTTAAAAAAGTAGTGGGGTTAGCAGGAAAAGGCATTTCCTCTCTGATGGCCACATCTTGAAAGTTCACATCGAGGTTTCCATCAGCCACAGTACGGCTTTCTCCATTCTCACCACACCTGACTTCACCAGCTTTTTTTTAGCAGAGGTTTAGGGAACCTGGGTTCTATTTAAGTTATTTAATAATGAAGCTATAATCATAGCTCAGTTACAATGGCACAACACCATGTCACCTGCACTGTTTCGTAAGTTTGCTGTGAGAACACTTGAGACAATATTCATGAATAGGTTCAAGGCATATTGATGGTTAAAGTCCACTGCCCTAAATATAGATATTTTTTACATGTTTGTCTTTGGCTCTCTTTTTTTCTTTGCACTCATTTATGATCATTGCAGCGATTGCTTCCAAAAGATTAAATCTGCAATTTGTGTCTCTAGTTCATTCTCTCTAATACTTCATTTCTAGATAATCAGTAAGTAGCTCTACAACACCATAGCCTAAGCCATGTTTACAGAAAGGCTAAGGACTCAACTGGAGAATCCAATGATTCAGGACTTGTGTCCTGAGTCAGCGGAGATTCATCAGGTGGTGTTAAATAAATGAGCTGAGTACTACCCTCAAACCCATATTATTCTAAGAACTGTGGCAGTATTGTACCTACCAATAGGAATACTGTGTATTGAGGCAGGGGTAGCTGAGAGAGGGCAGAGGAAAAGAAATATTAATATAAAGAGGAAATACTAGCTAGCACTTATTAGTGCCTTATGGTATTATCTATCACAAAAAACTTGCAATGGTAATTACCATCTTCATTTTATAGAAAAGGAAATAAGGCATGGAAAGAGTGGACAATTTTTTTAAAGAAATATTGAAGGTTTGGCAGAAAGTTGGAGTCATGGTTTAATCTTCTAAAGGGAAGATTTTCTTCCATACTGTGAAAAACATAAATTAAAAAAAAAAAAAGTAGTTGAGTGGTTTATTTTTTTAAAAACAAAAATACCAAAGTAGTTAGCTGAATGACAAATTACAAATGTATTTTTTAAAAGAATGTCTTAGCAAGAAATAGTCTTTTAAATTACTAAGAGCTTCTTTCTTTATAAATCAATCTCACACAAATAAATTATGTAGTCAAAAACATTCTCAGAAAAGAATATTTAATGATATATAAAGATGCTTACAATTCAATAAGTGAAAAAGCAGGATACAAAATTACATGATCCCAATTCAAGGAAGGAGACACCCTTAGTCATTATCAGAATGGTGGGATGACAGATTTCTTTTCTTACTTTTCTATAGTTTTCTGAATTCCTCTAATAAGGAAGTGTATCTTCATAATCTCAAAAAATAACATCTTAAAAATAAGTGGCTCATAATTGATAGTTAGAATTGTGGGGTCTTCGAACTTCAGATGGCACAATGATTTTTCTGTAAAGAGGTACACTATTACTGCAATCTTCCAGGGCCTCTCCATGAGGGAGAGATGTTAGGATTCCTACTGCTTCTAAAACTGATCAGTGAAAAGGCCAGACAACCTAAATTCACACTCCTTCTGTATTCACAAATCTATCTTGCTGTTAAAATAAGAGTGTAGCTTAGAAGCAAAGGGCAATTTTAGGTGTGAGGCATATTTTGAGTCATTTTCTTTTCTACCTCCCGCCCAGTGAAAAGCAAAGATAAGGCTCAGATAAATGCCTTCTGCTTGTTGCTGTTGAAGGAAAGTGATTGGCTTGCAGGGAGGTCCAAGAAAAATTGCTGACACTCAAACTCAACCAAAAAAGCACCAACTGGCCTCTCCTGTAGAATGTTTTTCCATCTCCCAAAAAGGGTCCCTCATGTATAATTCTTAGATTTTTTCTTTCAGAAGACAGGCTCGGTTTTACTGGTTTTCCATCCAAACAATCCTTGCATAAGATTTAAACAGAATTGATCATTTTCTTTATAATCATATAGTTAGATTATTCACACATTGTAATGATGCTAGCCCAAAGGGAATGTGACTCCTACATGTTAACTGGGGACTACTGAGTCTTAAGAAACATTAGTTCCAGATGGCCTTGGGCTCATTCTCCTGAGTGAGAAGAAACATCGCTATATCATGGACAAAACCATGGATTGGTGGTCAGAAGACTGCCATTAGCCAGCTAAAGAACTTGGGACAAAAATCTTCCCATCTCAGCTGGGCACGGTGGCTCACACCTGTAATCCTAGCACTCTGGGAGGCCGAGGCAGGTGGATCGCTCAAGGTCAGGAGTTCGAGACCAGCCTGAGCAAGAGCGAGACCCTGTCTCTACTAAAAATAGAAAGAAATTATTTGGACAACTAAAAATCTATATAGAAAAAATTAGCCGGGCATGGTGGCGCATGTCTGTAGTCCCAGCTACTCGGGAGGCTGAGGCAGGAGGATTGCTTGAGCCCAGGAGTTTGAGGTTGCTGTGAGCTAGGCTGACGCCACGGCACTTACTCAAGCCAGGGCAACAGAGTGAGACTCTGTCTCAAAAAAAAAAAAAAAAACTTCCCATCTCTTTCACGTTTCATTTCCATCATTTATAAAATGAGGGTGAAATGTATATATTATTTCTGAAAGCTATGTAAGCTCAGCTCTGCACTCATTCTGCAAAGGCAAACTACTCATCGTGTCTTTTTTAACAAAATATATATAGAGAGAGAGATGAATAAGCTTTTCCAACTGGGAAAAGTTGCTTTGGTGGCAGGAAGATAGAAACTGCAGCTGAGTATGAAACTTTGGGTTAGATTTTGGATTGCCAACTATCACAAATTTCTTAGCTTTCTCCTTGTAAGATCTTGGGCAAGTCATTGTATCCTTCTAGCCTCAACCGTTGTTATCTCTACAATGGAAAGAATTTCATAAAGGAGCTATAAGAACAAATGAAAATTATGTAAACCACCAGGCATATTAAATAAATGCTAATAAATGCTACTTCCTCTCTTCCACTCCAAATCCTCTGTAGTCAGTTGTCCAGATTTAGTCTATCCATCTCCAAAATGGTGTAATAACATTAGCCTTCAGCAGCAGTCACTAGAGGTAGCAAGGTGAGTGAAGCATAGGGAAGAAAAGCAAAACACAAGACAAAACTGCACTCCTGGAGTTCCTGGGGTGGTGTTACTTGCTGCCCTGCTTTCATGAGCATTAAGACAAAGAAGTGTTCTGTTTTCAAAACAGAAAGAGAAAATACCACGTCTCTCGTAATGTTTGTAACTTACTAGGTCTCGAAAATAAAAAATTTCTTTTACCCAAAGTCTTGGAGTTTCAAATATCCTACAACCCTGGGTTCAGGTTGCTTGAGGGAAGGCTGTGCCAGGATGGTTTCCTGTGAAAAGGACCAGGAGGAGAAAAGGAGCTTCCTCCTAGATAAGACAGCCTGAGGCTGGCTGCTGGTCCCAGCCCATGGCCACTGCTACAGAAGACACACCTGTCTTTCCAACTGTCTAGCTTCCCAGTCTTCAAATCAACCTCCAACAGCAGGCTGCTAGGAGTGCAAGGGCAGTTTTAGTTATTTCCCTTTCTTCTCTTCAAAGGTGATTTTCTTTAAACTGTACAGCTTGTTACTATTGTTGAGTTGTGGCTCCCCAGAGGATAATACGTTTCTAAGCATGAAGGCATCTGTATGGCAATAAAACATGCAACATTCCTCAACCACTTCATTTTTTTTAATTAAGAAAAAAAAGTTATAACCTCCCACAAAGTGATGTTCTGAAGAGCACACCATCCCCACCCCCATGCAAGCCTTTCAAAACACTGAGGAACTCAGAAAGGGCCCCAGGCCTAGTAAACCGGAGCCTCCCCGGCCCATAGGCTTCGACAGAAGTAAGTCCCAGGACTCGCAATGGATGAAATCATAAATCCACCACAGAACAAGGCCTTCTCCCAGCTGACCAGCAGAAAACAAGAACAACATAGTAGCCCCTTACTTTTAAGGGGAAGAATTAAAAAGAAATCAAACAGTTCCAGAGAGGCAGAAATACTCGAAAGGCAGAGGAAAGTCCTCTGTTAAACAGTATGAAAGATCCAGGTTTCCAGAATGGCATTTAAGGCACTGGGAAGAAAGGCTGATTTCTCCCAGAGGAGCCCCAGCTTTGATGCCCAACTGCCCTCAAACATCAGGCTGCGCATTTTTGTATAGCAGGGTACCCTCAGGCGAGACAACCATAAATAGCTTAAAACAAGAATAGGAGATTCCATCTGTTTCTGGAATGTTTCAGCAGCACCTGCTTTCAAGGTAAAAATCTGGAAGCTGTCCCCACAGCCTTCCTCCCCAATTCTCTCCCCACCCTGCAAACACTTATTTTAAACTAAAGCAGCAAACACACAATCCAAAAGGGCTTCTGCCACCGCACCTGTCTGAGGAAACAGGGTCCTTTGATTTTTTCCTGAACTGTACATGTTGTTTAAAAACACTGGAACAGTCAGAGAGGGAAGCCAAAGTTCTTAAAACCAGACTCCTTTATTACTTCTAGCTTCTTTTTTGCTCTGTGAAAACTGAGCTTTTCTGTGTTTAGAGTAAAAATGAATACAATGCAGCTGGAAGAGGATGCAATGGCTGTTTCAACCATTAGGTCAGAGAGTGCTCCAGAAGGAAGAAGATTCTCACTTAACACTATTCCTGTTTAAACACAAGTCCACATGCAAACTAGCATGGAAAGGAGGACAATCTCTCTCTAACTAGGGCCCAGGAACATTGTTTTCAAAAACAATTAAAAAAAAAAAAAAAAACTCAAGTTGAGGTTTGAAAAATCTAGTTTAAATATGGGTGCTATTCCCAAAGGGATATGCAATATCCTCTCTAACAGTAACCAGAAAAACCCATGCATGTTTTATGTACAAAAAGCCACTTTAGCCTTAGTCTACAAACATCAATATTTGTAATGCCTGCCCCAAACCCTCTGACAGCATCCCGTTTGTTCTGGGATAAATCTAAAATCTTGAACACGCCCCACAAGCACTTTCGCAATCCGGCCCCAAGACTTCCTTGGCATCATCTCTGGCTACTGCCCTCTCATTAGCATTCTCAGCGTTCTTTCATCTTGCTCTACCTTTCGTTTCTCGGGGCCTTTGCACACCAGTTCTCACTGCCTGGAGAGTTTTCTTCCATTCTCCTCCAGGAAAGCCCCCTCTCATTCTGTAAGACCCCGTTTAACTGGAGCCCATCAGCAACGCTTCCCCTGGTTCTCCAGTTAGAAATGGGCACTGCCTAATCTGTGACCCCAAAGAACCTTGCACATACACACTTTTTAAAATAATACTTATCACATTATATTTTAATTATATGTTTATATGTTCCCTTCCCAAAGATTGAGTGGCTCCTAAGAGAGTAAGGGTAGCACAAGAGAAATGGGAGGTAGACGTCAAAATCAGAGGTGGCCTATGAACAGCGTAACCAGAGGCATATTCAATTATATGTTTGGTAAATGACAGAAAGTACTTATTGTCTTCATTTTCCAATACCAAGTTCAGAAAGTTCAGCTTATCAAAATTTTGGATGAACATGGTATCTGAAACGTTTTCAAATGGGGAGTTGGGGATTAGATCTTTGTGTCTATCTTAAGGAGAAGGGAGGTAAATAAAAGCCAGACACCAAGTGTTACATATTGCTCATTCCAGGTATATACTAGGTACTCAGCTACTTCTTAATTCAATAAAAAATTTAAAAGTTAAACTAAAAAAATTTTAGATGATGTCTTGATGAAAAAGCTATTTCTTCCCCAAACGTATAATAGGTTCTGAACAGTTTTATTTGGGTATAAGGATAGTTACTCAAGCTTTCTCATGATCTTAAATAAGACCCCTAAAAGATAAAGCAGAAAATTGTAGAATACAAATATCTTATAGTTCCTTTATAAAGTTCCTTTATAAAGACCAAAAAAATTTAATTATGTATGACATATCTCCCATAATCCCTAAACAACGAATTTATAGCTTTGAACTCTTGTGCTCCTTCTGTTGATCCAAAACCATAAATTGGCTAGAAATAGCACATTTCATTACAGTTTTGGCCTTGATGGAGTATGTGCCATTTGGGCAAATCGAAAACCATGAAAAAATTTAAATTCTAGGTCATTTTGTTTTATAATACTGAAAGACTTCAGAGGTAAATGTGTATACCACATCAGACTCAGTGCAATCTGTAAATGCTAAAATACTCCCACATTCCTGGGTTTATAATGAAGAGTGACTAACTTACCTATAACTATTGTTCTCCTAGCTGGTGTTTATAATTTAGTATAAACTACCATCCAGCAATAAATCAAATAATATGGCGAATCTCAAGGAGAAGTAAAATCTCTTAATGGCAGGAACTAGTCAACCGTGAGAGGAAATGATGCATTTGACTTTATAGTGGTATTTGTGCTAATGAGACATGTTTATACTCTAGTATGACTACATTTCTGTCAAGGTTAGCTGGTGACAAGAGTTCAAACCAACTTTAAAAATCTTTTTTTGAAAATAAACATGGACCTATTTCCCAGGGATTCATTACTAAGTGCCTACTATGTGCCAGACAGTCTTCCATAAACTTTAGATGTAATTTTGGGGGAAAAAACATAAAAATTCCCAGCCTTCGATGGGGCTTACATCCTAGTTGGGGAGGAACAGGAAATAAAAATGAATCTAGTAAGTAATATTATGTAAAGGATGTCTAAGAACTTTTCATTGTGAAATTAAGTTTAAATTTGGAATACAGAGAGCCTAGCCCTTTATAGACAAAATGCCTGTCACTCAACCCCACTGTGAGATTCAAAGGTGTATGTCTTACAACTAGTATGAAATGAGTTTGGTATTAATAATATGAACCATGCTTCTGCCAATAACTGTATTTCATATTTCCTCTTTGAACTACTGTCCCATGAGGCTTGTCCTCTCATTCAAAGCCTTTGGTGCCCTGTCCTTCTATTCTTGATGCATCTCCCTTTCTCTGACCACCATGTATACAATATCTTGGTCAGGCACTACACTAAGTGCTGGAGATACATAGTTAATTAAGACATAGTCTTTACCCTCAGAGAGTTGACTTTCCAACAGGAGAAAGACAAAGGAATATCAAGGCTTATGAGCGTGTAACTGAAGTATGGAAAACATGCTGGGTGAGCCCAGAGAAGGGAATGATTACCTCTGCCTGGGGAAGGCTAGTCTGAGGAGGCGCCTTATGCTGAGTCTGGGAGGATGGGTAGACATGTGAAGGCAGAGACAGTATAGTGGCTCATATGGGCCAGGAAGAATATAAGCTTGGGAGATCGGGCAGAGAGGAAGTGAAGCTAAATCCTGGAACAGCAGAGGCTATGTCTGCCCAGATACCATTACTTGGAGCTACGTCCCTCATGAGAAGAAATGGAAAGCAAAGCAGAGGCAGCTTATGGGCAGACTAGAGCTGTAGCCCTGGGCACATTGTGAAGGGTGACTGGATCTCAAGGCACAGGCTAACTAAAGGGAAAGCATCTAAAGAAAGCAAGGAGATTAAGCAGCAAAAGAGAACAACGCTAACAATCTATAGACCCAGACACAGATTGTGCTCTCATTCTCTTGGCAGACCTCTCCATTCCCCACTGGACATGCTGCCAACCAGTCGTCCAGGTTTGACAGCAGACTCTTCCATTTGTATCCTAGTCCCAACCTAGCAATGCTCCCAAACCAAACACAGCGGAAGTCCCACTGTGTGTGCCCTTTACTCATGCACAAGCTGGATAAGATAAAGAGAGCTTCCCCCCACCATGTTAAATTCCCATAAAATGCATGTTCCAGAATTCATATAGGACTCTTTATTTTTAACCACAGTCACTATCCTCTGGTCCTAGAAAATCAATAGCAAGAAGACACTATGCCTTGGGATCATTCTATGCATTATATATAGCATACTATAGTGTGATCATCCATCTCCCCAGCTAGTGTGGGAACCCCTCAAGGGCAGGGACTCGCTAATAGTAGGCATTCAATTAAGGGCTGACAAACAAATGAATGAATTAACCCACTGGATTTTTCTCCATAGTTCCAAGCTAGTACAACACATGGAAAAAACACCAATTGCTGCTATTTTTCATTCTAAATGATGACAGTATGAAGGCTATTCAACTGGCCTGTCACAAACACAAAACCCATGATCCTATCTACATAGGCACACAAAGTCATACACCAGAATTAGAAGAGAGCAGTTTTAAATTTAAGTTTTTAAAGAAAAGGTTCTACTCTCAGAAATTTGCTATGTGAGTATGATAGTGCCAGTTAAGAGTTCACACACACACAACCCAGCTTGGAAAGAAAGAAACGTTGTAACCCAGAAATATTATGGGGAGAAAACACCTTTGCAAAATTTCAAGAACTGAGTTCAAGCCCCACCACCTCCAAATGAATACACACAGGTTTGAACTGCAGGGGTCCACTTATATGAAGATTTTTTTCAATACAAGTTCCACCAGCGTGCCTGCCTCGCCTGCTTCCCCTTCCACCTCCTCCACCTCTGCCACCCCTGAGACAACAAGACAAACCCCTCCTCTTCCTCCTCTTCTTCCTCCTCAGCCTACTTAGTGTGAAGAGACCAGGATGAAGACTTTTATAATGAATAGCAGTAAACACATTTTCTCTTTCTTATGATTTTCTTAATCACATTCTTTTCTCTAGCTTATTTTATTGTAAGAATAGACATATAATGTACAAACTATGTGTTAATCAACTGTCTATGTTCTTTGGAAGGCAGTAGGTCATTAGTAGGCTATTTATTAGTAGATAAGTTTTGGAGGCATCAAAAGTTATATATGGATTTTAAACTGGGAGAGGGCACCCTAGCCTCCATATTGTTCAAGGGTCAGCTGTATAAATATGCAGTATCCTTAACAGGGCTGAAATATAACAGGCAAAAATGGAAGAGAAATTTTTCTTTAAAAAGAAAAAAAAAAAGGCCACATTGTTAAATCAAAAAGTAAACAGTCATTTACATCAAAGTCTATCACTCTGGACAGGTAATCCTTGGGCAAGTTTGAGCTTGGGCTCTTGAGGCATGCTCGAGAATATGCAATCTCCCAAAGCAGCCAGGTTGTGCCCTGCTCCTAAGGTCTCTCCAGCAGTTGTCCTCTAGTGCCCAGATTACAAATGCTATGCTTGGTGCAGAAGAGAGTTGACCACACTGACTGAAAACAATAATGTTAAGATTTGTGTAGAGAAATGCAAACGTGTAGAAGTCCAGATTGAGGGTCAGTGAGCAAAGAAACTTGAAAGTCAGCCCCTCCTCCCCTGCAGTGTGAGGTTTGGGGGACAGGGGAGGGGGGCTCTTCTCTTGGTGAGAAGAAGAAGAAAGTACAGAGACTAGTACAGCAGAGAGCTACCCTTTCTGGAATCCACAGAGGGTCTGGCCTTTTATCCCCAGGCCCAAGCCCTAGACTGGGGGCCCGGGTTTTGTCATGGGCACCTCCCTGCTGCCCTGCCCCTGCTGCTCCACATGAGCAGAGAGAGACAGGAGGCAGGCCCCTCTGACACCTACTTAACCAAGGCAGATGGAGAGGAGAGCTCGTGGGATGCCTTTACTTCCCCCTCAGGAGGCGCCCAGCAGGAGCCCACAGAGCCAGCAGCTCCAAAATCGGATTTCCAAACATCCTCCCACCCCAGAACAGGCCTTACCCCTCTGGCAGGAGGAAACAGAGCATTAAGCAAGTGTGGCTCTGGCGTACAAAGGGGATTTTAGAAGACCTGAAGAAGCCTTCTTACAGGATCCTGCACTTTTTTCGAACCTCTACAGAAGTAACCAAGTTGAGAAACAGTTATTCACTCACTGACCCAAAGGGGGCAAGGGTGTTACTTTAAGGAGGACACAATCCGTGTCTGCAAGACGTCCTGAGTTACAGACACATACTTTATTAATAATCTTATATACACAAAATGTCCAAGAGAAAGCCTAACAGGCTAATTTCTGACAGCTCCAGATAACAGCAGGAGGAACTGAAGTCACGCTGATTCTCCGGCTTCCACGAACTACTCAAAAGCAATGGTCCCTTTCCCACCCAAGGGATGTGATACAAATAAATAAATACAATTATCTGCAGAACTCAAAGTGCAAGAAGAACACTGTGAAGTCCTTCTCCCCAAGTGCAGTGACTTGTGGGAAACAGATAGGAAAATAAAAAGAACAGCTGGAAAATTTAATTACAGAACAACGCAAAAGCTGACACGGTTTCACAGGATGAGCCAACGGCCGGAGCCACTCTCCTTTACCTTAAGATACAGAAGCAGCTCTTCGCTCCTGAAGATAAGCGGCAAAACCCGAATCTCTGTTTGCTGTCAATGTCAGTGAGCACGAACGTGAAGTTCTGGCCAACTTGGCTAACTGTGAGGCTGCGGCAAAGATAGAACAAAGAGGAAAATGAATGTGCAGTAAGTTTCTTGATAAAGTATCTAATCGCAACAAGTCGTTGAACCGGTAACATTTCCTCTCTCAGTGGAACTCTTTATAAATGAACTTAAAATTTACACACTTCAAGGAAACAGACTGTGAATTGGTTAAAAAAAAAAAAAAAAAAAAGAAAATACAGCCCATAGCCCACTGTGTGACCACCTCAGAAATCACAATCTTCAGAGCTATCATACTTTCCCCTTACTGAGCTCAGGCCCTGAGGTAGGTCTGTTAATCAGCCCATCAATCCTGAAAGGTGCATCCTATTAACCTCATTTGATAGATGAAGAAACAGTCTAGAGAGGCACTGCCTAAGGTCCCAGCTGGTAAGAGGCAAGAGGCTGGATTTAAAGCCTCGCTCTGGCTCCAAAGGCCACTCCACCAGCTTGCTGTTAACAGTGCCTGGTGTCTCCTCTAGCTCAGAAAACAATATTACAACAGAATTTAGGTGTCTACTATGTGGCCAGCCAAAAGTTAGACACTTGATCTATATCATCTCATTCACTCTCACAGCCACCATGGAATTTAGATGATGTTCCCAGTCTACACAAAAGGAAACTAAATAACAGAATAGGTAGTAACTGAATCAAGTTCACAGAGCTGCTAAGGGGAGAAGCTAAAATCGAAATTGAAAAGAAAAGAGAGCAAAGTTAGGTATTACTTTCCTAAATTTCTGCATCTTTCACAATTTCTAAGCTTATGAGGAACATATTTCATATTTTAGAGGATAGAAATACCAAAATGTCTAGCGTTGCAAGGTGCTTTCTAAGAAATGGAAACAATGTTTTTTAAAAAGACAATTTTTAAAAAGCTAAAAATTTCTGCGTCAATACAAAAATACATAAACCACACATAAATGTAATATATAACTTAAAAATATCTATTTTTAAATTAAAAAGCATAAAACCACACATAAATGTAATATATAACTTAAAAATATCTATTTTTAAATTAAAAAGCATAAAACCACACATAAATGTAATATATAACTTAAAAATATCTATTTTTAAATTAAAAAGCATATTACTAATCAGATTAATCCAGAAACTTTTTTAAATGTTACAAAATGTTTTAAAAACCTCTTTTTATCAGTTAGCTTGGATTCTATTCCTTTTTAAAAATTTAACCTTTCCAAATTCTATTATATAATGTAAATTTATACTAACAAAATATTTTAGAATTTGACATTGAATTATTTAAAGGGACTCATACTGTATCTTTACAAAGTATACTCAAATTGATAAAATACTCAAATTGGTAAAATATTCAAATCTATGCCATCAGCTATCAATTACTTTATAAATTATTAGTAGAAATGAAAAATCATAGTTTACCAGGCCTTTTCCAAAGGCAGAATCCTCATTGAGTCTTTGGATATGATACGAATTAAGTTTTCAAATATAGGGTAGACTTTCTTTCTAAAACTCTGTAATACAACCTGCATAGAAAATTAAAAGAATTTTCAAGGTATCCCAATATAAAAGTCAATGGACCCTGCCTGGTCATATTTAAGCAAACAACTCCATTCCTTAGAGCAAGGTTAGAAAGTGCAAGAAAATAATTCAGAAAGAAAAGAAAGTGTTCCACTCTCCTTATTTAACTAGGAAGGTGAACAAAAACAAGGCGGCAATTTAAAAGCAACGTGGTAATAAAGCAGGTGTAAGTAATGCTATCCCTCCACCTTACTCAGCCAGGAGAAGGAACACATTTCTATAAAAGTTATAGAGCTGTCAAGGGGACACCAAACGCTACCTTCTTATGGCTGTTATGTTTTATCTATAAAGCTTGGATACTGTGTTACTATGGTGATTTAATACTATGTTTTAAAGGGGGATTATATGATTAATTTTAACAAGGTTGAGAACTGAAGATGTGTGAGAAACAGGATTCTAGCTCACATAATTAAAGTGACTGGGGAGAAAAGTGGGGCCTCAATGGGGGAAGGGAAACCCTGTTTTATTAAAATATTTAAAGCAACAGGTCTGGATGATTCTAAGTTACAAATAAGCTCATGCTTTTGTGAAATATTACTATGTGATCATACAAAATATGATTGTTCATTATTTTAATTCAAGGTTTTTCACTTATAGAATGCTTAAAATGAATACTCTCTAAGTAGCATCCTACAAGGGAAGGGTATTGATAGGGGTGGATGAAAAGAAAACACCCAGAATCTCTAGGAAAAGGACACAGAATGAACACGACTTGACTCGTGAATTGGGTGTCATTAATTTCCTACTATTTTTTCACTCCCATTAAAAATGCTGAAAATGTGTTCAGCTACGCTGTAGGCTCAAAGAATGAATCATTACTCATTTACTTGGTTCAAATCCCAACTCAATCACTTGCTAAATGGGCCTTAATTTAGCAAGTTACTTAAAACCTCTAAGCACCTCAGTTTCTTCACCTGGAATAACAATGAAAAACTACCACCCCACCCATAGGATGTTTTGAGAATAAGTGGAGTAAGTATTTAGTATAAAGGCCTGTCCATAGTAGGAACAATTAATAAAAGGGATGCAAGCTGTTACCAACTGTGAAAACTGAAGTTCACATTAAAATCATGCATTTGCTTAGAATCTCCCTGATTCACTCAGCTTTATAATATCTGTGAATAGAAGTTAGTCCACCTTCTTTCTCTCTTGTCCCTTGCATTTTTTAAGGGTAGTCTTTTGGGTAACCAAGTGACTGATGTTTGCATTAAAGTGAAAGATTCTTTTGGGGGTGCCACAGCTTAAAAGGAGCACTTATTCATAATTAATTCACCTTTTTAATTCTTGGAAGGGTGAAGTACAAGTCATCAAAAGCCCCAAACCAGTAGACTCTAAAATATTTTTTCCTTGGACAATTTCCAATAAACTAAAAGCCTAGCAGGGGCTATCAAACAGAGGTTAATGTGAAGGGTTCTGAATCTCCAAGGAATTCATCATTTTCTTTCCTTACTTGCCGAAGTGGTCTATGGGAGTGTTCACTCTTTCTCCATAAAAATGACTTTAAGGAAACGATCTGTTTCCTTAAAGGCTGCAGTTTTTGTGTTTACCTCCAGGATCGGCATCCTAATTTCCACAGGAATCAGAGATTTCATGATGATGAAACCTAGAAGAAACCTTAGAAACCATCTTGCCAAATTCTCTTGTTTTACAGATAGGAAAACTGAGGCTTAGGGTTTAGTTTTGTTTTGTTTTCCAAAGTAATCAGGGCTAGAACAAAAATCCAAGCCAACTTCTGGTTTGGAGTCCTTCCCTTTCCATCACTCTGCACCAGACACAATGAAAACCCTCCCTGAGAAGCTTTCAACTCAGTTTAAGGAACTAAGGTATGTGAGAAATTCAGATAGTTGTCTTAGCAAACAAATTGTACTTTCCACTAAGCTACAGAAACCAAATTTGAGTGTCTCCAGAAACAAACCCAGCAGACCAGAGCCAAGATCAGTCTTAGCTGTGCTTCTGGTGCCTAGGTTAATACGGAAAACAAGGGAGAAAAGCAGTAAGTAATCGAACCACAGATTTTAACCTTCACGCTGCCTTTCAAATGCCTGCCACCCAAGCAAGGCTTCTTCAGCAGCATTTTGCTTAATCTTGAAGTTGTTTATAGGCCCAGTGTACAAATGGTATGAAGCACGTGGATGGACAGTTTGATTCCAGTCTTTCAGTGAGAAATGAGATTTTACATATGAGCCTCACTTTTAGTTTAGTTATCCATTTTGCAAATTGAGCTACAACTACACTAGGTACTGTAACAAGTGCTGGATATATAACATTGAATAATATAGACAGGGCCCCTGCCCTTACAGAGCTTACTGTCTAGTTGAAGAGGAATAATAAACAAGTATACCACAAAACATGCAGCTTGTAATAGTGTTATTACAAAACCAAAGAAGGAACAAAGAAGAAAATGGAAGAGAAAGAAAGGCCTTACTGAGATAATGTGGTCAGAAGAAGCTTCTCAAGGATGGCAACAATATTGACCTAAAGGATGAGTTGGAGCAGCCACTCAAGGAACAGAAGACTGGGTGTTTCAGGCAAAGAAAAGAGCTGTGTGAAGATTATGGGGGCTGGAAAAAGTCAGGCCTGGATCAAGGAACTTAAAGGACACCAGTTCTGTTAAAGCACTAGAGATAAAGGGGAAAGTGGCATTACATGAAGTTGCTAGATAAAGCAAGCGCCAGATTATGTAGAGAGACCCACAGGTCATGGTAAAGAATTAGGATTTTTTTTTTTTTTTTTTTGGTAAGGGCAAATGAAAAGTCATTGAATGGTTTTAATCAAGAAAAAACCGTCTGGTTTATAGTTTCAAAAGTTTGATCTGACATATGGAGAATGGTTTTGAAGAAGGCAGGAATAGGAGCAGAGAAAATAATCAGGAGGCTATTGCAGTAGTCCAGGTGAGATTGGATGGTGGCTTCACTCATGTAAGGAAAGCAGAGATGGAGAAGAGTGGCTAGTTCAGGTTACAGCTAGCAGGTATGAATGACAGGCTTGCAGATGGACTGAGAATTGGGGAGCAAAAAGGCGGAATATGACCATTTGATGATAGGAAAGACTAACAAGTGAGGGGCTCCATTTGGGATATGTCACGTCTGAGAAGGCTGTAAAACATCTAAATAGAGACGACAAGTATGGAGCTGAACGTACTAGCTAAGAAAGCAGAGGAAACGTTTGGATTGAAGCTATAAATTTGGAAGTCATCTATACACAGATGGTATTTAATGCCATGGTAAAGACTGAGATCATTTAGTGAGGGAGTTCAGAGAAACAAAAGAGGATCCAGGACTAATTTACAGAAATACCAATTTAGAGGATGGGTAGAGAAGAGACCAAAAGGGAAAAGAGAAAACAATCAGGCAGAACAAACAGAAGGGAGTGGTCAACTGTACTGATGCATCAAGATGAGAGAAAAAATGGCTATTGAATTGACCAATACGGAGGTTTTAGATGACCTTGATAAAAACAGCTCTAGTTTAACAACAGAAGCAGAAGACAGATTGAGGAGGACTGAGGAATAAATTGAAGTGTGTAGATAACTCTTCCAAAAAAGAGAGAACCAGACAGCAACTGAGTAGGAATGAAGAGTGAAAGGTGGGGAATGATTCACCAGGGGCAGAGATTTATGATACAGGAGAGAGAAGATAAAACATTAAGGTCTAGACTTTAGATTAGAATCCCAGATATGCTACTCACTAGCCATGCGAGCACAGACAAGTTATTATATCTCTCTGATTTCATCTGTAAAATAGGAATAACTACACTTTACAGAGTAGTTTTAAGGATCAGAAATACTGTATACAAGGTATCTAGCAGATAGTAGATGCACAACAAAAATAGTCATTATTAGTGTTATACAATTATAAAATTCAAGAGATAGAACTGAAACATTTTGTCGCCCTCGTCTACATGAGCCTGACAAAGTCAACATAAATCATGACTGTAGAGTTAAAATGCATCAAAGCTGAAAGAACAGCAGAGATCTAAGCCAATTCCCATATTTTATCCATGAAGAAATGAAGGCCCTCAGCAGAAATGTCACTTGCTTCACAGCACAGAGCAATCAGTGGTAAAAACAAAACTAAAACCTAGATCTCCTGGTTGTTACCCCCAACATTCTGTCCACCAAGGCCCAACTGCTTCATCATGACCTAATGCTATAGAAAATCATCAGGGGGCACAGCTGAACCTACAGTTTAAGCTAAGCCAATGGACTAAGTGGGCCAGATAGACTCAGGTTTGGAAAGCACAGCAGGGTGAATGCACAGTGGAGAGGTCTGGGAAGGTAAGACGCTAACACACTAATCCTTGTTGCTCTGCGTGGGTTTTGTTTTCTTCAGTTATCTAAATTTTCTACTTCTCTACAAGAAACATATATTGCTTTTGAAATAAATAAAGTTTGTTTAGTCACTTTATTTATGCTGTGATGGACTGTAAATGCAGGCAGTGTGGTATAACAGAGAAATTATGATGGAACTGGGGGTGAGACAAATGAGTGCTCCAAAAGCAGCCCCACTACTTACTAGTCCTGGGACCTTGGGCCAGATACTGGACCTGACTGAGCCGGTTTCCTCCTATGTGGCAGGAGGGTAACTGTAAACTTGCTAACGTGTAACAGTTTAGTGCATGAAAAGAACATAGCACAATGCCTGGCACAAAACAGATACATAACGACATGGTAAGTAGTATTTGAGCCACATTTGCATCTGTGGTTATATCCTGAACCATTAGATGATGCCTCTGCCCCTGAAAAGATCATGTCATTTCATTCCATGCTCCTGTCATTTGTGTGTGCCAGTAAAATTTACTGGGCAAGTTAATGGTAGCTGACTTTCTGGGTTCTGAAAGAGAGTAAGTGCAAACATGGAAAGGAATAGCTTTTCCATCATCCGATGCATCTCTTGAGTGCCTTGACTAACTGAAGCTGTCAGCTATTGAGTGTAAGCAAGTAGTGACCACAATATGGAATGGTACAAGTCTTTTTTTAAGAGACTGCTTTCATCAATAACAATGAAAAGATTTTGAGAGTGATAAGGAAACTCAGCACTGACACTTCACTACTCCCCTCCACTGAGAGTTTCAAGGACGGCATAGGGTAGAAATAACTCTGGATTGAGAATAAGAGTATCTGTTCCTTTCCCAGCTCTGTAATTACATACTTGTGACCATAAGCAAGTCATTTCACCTCTGCGGATCTTGGTTTCCCTTCTGTAAAATGGGAAGTTTGAACCAGATGAATTTCAGCTTCAAAATCCTGCGGTCTTGTTCCCACACATTTTCAAGGCCTCCTGTGGCCAGAGCCCAAGCACTCATGGTACACGTCACCCTCTCCCCAGCAGGCTCCATCTGCTCTGGCTGAACACTCACCAGGCTCACTCAGGGTTTCTCCTCTGCTTTGCTCTTCAGTGCATATGGGGTGTTAGGCTCTCCCTTCCACTTACCCACTTCCTGCCGTCCTGGCAGACTCAACACAAGCCTCCCCCACCGTAAGACATTTTCTCTGACCATTTCAGTCTTCTCTAACCTCACTATCCTTTGGATAGATATTGTTTAACATGTCTTTATAATACTTCCTGGACTAGACTAGGAAACACATGGAGGGCTGGGCTTCAAGTCTGAGACCACTTCCATATCCTCCACATAACCCAACATAATGCTACACATCCTGAACCTTCCTTTGCGCTTTTGTAAAAAAGATACCACCACCACCAATCTCCTAGAGCTGCTGGAAGAATAAACGAGGCAATAATGTGACAATGCCCAGCACTTTGACTAGAATCAATTAGGAAATCAAATACTAATTTTCTTCTTTCCCTCCCTCTTTCTGTATTTGGCGACTGGGCTTCCCCACAAGATGGTCTACTGAGAAATGTCTTCATTTGAGAGATGGAAATCTTGGTTGTGCTAGTAGCCAAAGAGGATCTTGAGCAAGTCCCAATTTCTCTGCAGCTTCAATTTTTTTCAAATGAAGATAATGGCACTTGTTCTTATCTCTTATGATAGGAAGATAAAATGAGATAATTCATGAGGAGGCACTTTCTTTTGAAAAGCTACCAGCATTATTATTTTTCATAAGTCCTAGTTTCAGAAAGAAAAATCTTAAAACAGCACAAGAGACAGCAAGATGTCAATGTTAACGGGTGATTTGATGATGACTGTGAAAATCCCACTCTTGATATAGACTAGAAATGTCAGAAAGTTGTATTACTGTTCCTTGGGGTAGAAAAGCACAGATACTGAAAAGATTAGGAAGCTTTCTTTTTTGAACGCAATCACCTGGGGCATTACTCATTTCCCAGGCTGGCGTATTTCTCAGTTAAACAATATCATAAACACACCTGGCGGGGCTTTGTGGGCCTCAGAATCTGGGCATATCCATTTGACAGTGCTAACCACAAATTAATAAAAAAAATTGTGACATTAAAACCTTTTATCTATTGTAAATAAACTTCATTATCATCATCTCTTCTGCATTGAAAGTATACCAAGGTTAGAGGTGGGAAAACAGAAAAATACGGTCCCCAAAATAAAGTGGGCTTTTTTGGTATCAATAAAATTTAACAGCACAGGGTATGTAACATAATACAACGTAAGAAAGAGCTACTGCACATGTCGAGGATTAAAATATTTCCGTAAAGAAACATTTCTGTCCTCAAATCATTTTGTGGGGGAAAGAAATGAAGAACATGATTAGGGAAGGTAACTTGGGAGAAGCATTTTAGAAGAAAAACATTTCTAACAACAACAAAAGCATCAGAAATTGATAACAAAAAAGATTTTAGAATTATCACTTAAGGACTTTGCTTTTTTTCCATTTCAGAATGTAATCCAGACAGGGAGCTAAGTAGAGGGAGATATGTGGTACAAATGAGAGAAAGTGTGTTTGTGTGCACGCACGCACACGCACACACACATGCACACGCGTGTGCTGGGGAGGGAGATCTAATCTGTGAATTTCTTCTAGTATTAGTTTACAAAGTCAATTAAGGAATACCTATCCAAAAAAGATCACCACTCTAGTAAGAAGTCATGTAAAAATGTATTTTCTTATTTTTTCTTCGTTAAACACCTAACTACATTTTTAAAAACATTTCAGCTTTATTACTTTGTATAAATACGCCCTTGCCGTGATTTGTAATACATTTTATAAGTAACTGGAGGAGATTTCATGCATCGCTAATTCATACATATAAATGTGAAGTTTGCATTAAATATCTCTAAACAAAATCCTACTTCCTTGCTATTTTTAGAAGGAATAGGCTAAAGAAGAGACAAGAGGACTCTGATTACAAAAACTGACCCTTTTAGAATTAAGGCTATTCTGTTTTGAGCATCAACCTGCTACTAAAACATCCCTGGTACCAGGATTTTAAAAGGTCTGGAAATACTACAATGGTTGATTGGCTTTAAAAATAACATGTTAGAACCAGGGAGAGCAGTGATTAGAAGTAGCTGGCAACACTCCAGAGTTGCTTTTTAGTACTCTTTTAAACTCCTTTGGCTACCAATTCTCATCTCACACCATTTTTAGGTTTATGCCAAGTAAACCAGGACACTGGTATCACAAAGTGTAGAAAAGATCCAAGCAGCATACTACCCACATACACTCTAAATCACTAAAATTTTTCAGGCCCTGTCTTGTTTGTGTACGCTAAAATATATAATAGAATCTTCCTGAAGATGAGCATATTTTATAGCTTTCTTGGAACATATTATGGTATTTATTGCTTACAATGGTATTTTCTACAACATTTCTGTCAATAAAAGTAGAATTTTTAAGATGAAATGTACCTACAGTTTCACAGTTCAAATTTCCATTAAGAAAAAATTGAAAAGAGACATCAAGTGGGCAAATAAATGATTTTAAAAATTAATGCTTCAACTGTAATGAAAAAGAGTAGATATTTCTTGAAAATAAGATAAAGATGATTATTTTGTCATTTTATTAATATAGTTAATAAATTACAGTTTTATAAAGTAAAGAAAAAAGCTCTTCTAGAATTGTTACCATTAACCAGTGGCTTATTAAAAAACAAAACAAAGCAAAACCTCAGATTGTTTTAATTATCTTAGAGTTCTTATATTTGTACCTCTCCAAGAAATAGTTTATTATAATGTAAACACTAAAGAAATATTTAGATGGTTTAGTATTTTTTAGTCTAGAAATCTATAAAATGCTGATTTCCCTAGAGATACCATTCTTAGCCACCTAAACAAAATGTAAAACACTATTTAGCAATATTCTTTTTAAATAGCTGAATACCTTTAAACAAGATAGGTCTATGCTGATTTAAATTGTAAGTTGAAGTCTAGGAAAAACAAAGTCTACGTAATACTCAAAAGGCCATGGAGTCATGTAAAATTAATTGTTTAAGCCAAACATATTCATATTTAAATAAAAATTAAATAGCATTGGATTAAATACCAACCATTCTTAATCATGGTTTAAGTCTGATAACCAAAATCAAAAATTTAATGCCATACAAAATACATCTCACAAACTAACCAATGCAAAGCTCTAAGCTTTAAACTTTTTGATAGTGTCAATAAAATCTCCAGGAAGGGAGAATATTGCAACTCTCCTTGGAACATAGGTGTCTTAAATCATGGTTAAACAGACAGAATGTTAAGAATGGTGTGGTTTTTATTTTCTATAGCAGGTTTATTGACACTTTTTTCTAGTAAAATTTGAAAATCTGACACTACCTGTCCACATAGAAGGGGAAACAAAACTTGGTCAAAGTCTGTAGAACTTCCTGTGGAGAGAAAGAGAGATAATTTATACATCTAATGGGACCAATAAATCTAACATTAACCACAGCACACAATCTAGCAACTTTACCCTAAAGAAAGAGGAGACAGATGAAGAAATATGGGCTTTATCAATTACATGGGAGGAGTGCTAGGCAGTCAATCATGAGAAATAATAAACATGATCAAACTTCATTAAAAATGAAAAATTAATCAAGAATCACACATGGGCAAGCAGCAGGAGCCATGCAGGAAAGCTCTGAAGGGAGGGAGGCGGTTGGGTTGCTGAGTGTTAACACCCCTCCAGGGACCATCTCCAGCCTGACCATATGGATCAGAGTGAATAACACCGAGCCACATGGGTTTGGCCTGGCAGGGCCGCTGTTGCTGGCACCGTTTTTGCCTGTTACCTAGGAACAGAGGGGGCCGGGATTAGACAACGCTTCCCAACATCAATAGGCCAAATCACAGCAGAATAGAAAGCCAACTTGAAGATAATTGTCCCTGAACATTGTCAACTACATTTTTTAGAGTTTAAAACTTCATTTACTTACTTTATAAAGAAGTTGCCATTTCTGGCATAAATTTATTTTGGAACCAAACCATAACAATTTTAAGTATGCACTATTTCTAGTTAAATATTATTATCATAATGGAACATACTTACTTGCTTGTAATTTACCAAACTCTAAAGCAAACTACCAGTATAAATACAAACATACAGGTACATAAAACCAAGAACATTATTCAGGAGTAGGGTACAAACAGTAGAGTCACATCTCAAAGATGAATAAAAGACAATCTCTTTACATTAAGCAAAGAATAAATACTGATACATGAGACACAACATACAATGGTGTGTGACTTTTCCTAAAAGATAAATTTCACATATACAGCGTACACATATATAAGTAGTTAATTATTACTTCCTTCATAGAATTTTCTTTAGCTTGACTTCATTTAACTGCTGGCTTAAACAGCCCACAGTTGGTGCTTATCATAAGTTCATAGACCAATGTTATAAATTTTAAAAAAGTATCCCTTTCATGCATTTGATTTGCTTTTTAACTATTAAAAACCCAACTTCAAGACAAAATGAAGAACCCATTTTTCAGTCACTGAGAAGCTGGTTCAAATTAAAACAAACCTGCCCATTGCAAATCCTAATCCAAGTGATAAATTAAAGATCAGTTTACAAATGTAGCACTTTTCTAACCAATAATAATGAATTATCAATGCTAACTGAATTGATGCTTCTCGCTTCATTTATTTTTAAAACCAGTTCTATCATTCAAGAAATAAACCACATCAATCTAATAACCCACTCAATGAAGCAGAAAGCACATTGACTTGCTCTGCCAGAGCATGTTCCGCCTACATAATTCAATTGAGCATATCCTATTTTTTAATATCGTCTTGGACTGGTACTATGTATATCACAGCACTGTTAAGGCATGTCAAGAAATAGTAAATGAATAGGAAACTAAAAAGTGGAAAAGTAGATAAGAATACCTATTCTAAGAGGCATTATTTATACATTTTTAATTTTATAGAGTAGCATTCAGAAGTCCCTGTATATTGTTTTTAGACTAATCATGTTTAAATAAATTGCAATAGGTAACAGAGAATCAGAACAAAGGCAATTTCTCAGCACGTGATGTTATTATCAGGCAAATACAGGAAAAGAGATCAAATAAAACATTCATTTTAACGTCTGTAGTTTTAATTACAAAATATACTATAATCCATATACACAAACCGTTATGATTTACACACACGAAAATTCCTTACAAGTTTCATTCCACTTCAAGTTTCAAATAATACCACAAAGCACCCCTTAACTTCAGTATATGTACCAGCCATTCTTTAAAACTCACTACCAAGTGCTCACTCATTGCCAATATCAGCTACAAAGACAGCTATCTTTTACCCCTCAAAAGTTACAGGTGCAAAAAGCACTTCTCTACTCTATGCTGGAGTTGCGCTGGCAAAAGGCCTCAAAGATTTTTGAAAGAAAGGACCCCCATGGCTACAAGAAAGCATTGTGCTCTACAGCAGAGTCAAAGAAATCTAATATGCCCAACTTATTACTCACTACAATATAGAAACTACTTACCACTTTCTAATGTCAAGTGTAATAACCAAACTTGAACTTGTCTGTCAGATAATATTAGAACAAATATCAAAATACCCAATACAGGCTGAGTGCAACCCACCTCCCATGAGCTTTCCTTTTTACCCAAGAAGGCAGTGATAAGTCTAATTAAGCAATAGGGCAGGGGGAGGGGAAGAGGAAAGAGAATATAGGCAAATGTAGGCACATGTTTGTACATTACAATATGTTTCTTCATGTTTGTGATACTACAAGAGCTTGATATTCCAATTTAAGTCAAACAAGATGGTGGTGGGCTGTCAGAAGAGAAAACAAAAATGAGCATCTACTCTGTTAGGCATATTCACACATTATCTCAATCAGATCTGAGATATCTAATTCTTAGCTTGGGAAGCAGAGGACAGGAAGAGGGAGGGAAAAACAAGCAATGTTCTTGGTAGATGAAAACTGCTGAAATAAATTCATTTTCTTAATACTGATGTTTTCCTTAAATATAAACATTCAACTACCTTATCCCCTTTTTCCAAAAGAAAATACAATTATTCAAATATGAAAAGCACCACTCTTCAAGAGAGGGGGCTTTAAAACCCTGATTTAAATATATCTTGAGCATTCTATTTACGGGAGTATCCCATGGTCTTTCAATATTAACTTTACTGGGGAAACAGTCACTAACCAGTTACCACCCTTTTTTCTCTCTAGAACCTATGTCTTTGGCTAGGGGACTTTCTTTGTACACAGTCATTTTCTTGTTCTCTCCCCCATTTCTCTTGCCTACCCAAGCTCTTTTAAACAACCAGCCTCAGTACATCCTCAACTACCGCCACATAAATCGGATCTTGGAGATGCAGCACAGCTGATGAAATGTAAATGACCTCATTGCTAAGGCAGGGGGTGGGGAGGATTGTGTGCCAGCTCTCCAGATCAATTCCCAAGTTTATATTTTCACAAATCTTTTTATGTACAGTTTGATTTTTTAACATTTTAATGAGCAAAAAAGTGAATCTATAGTAGCCAGTCACCACAGTTAAAGTGCAGGGCATGAACTAGATCCCAGGAGGGAACCAGTCCACCATGTCACCACTGGCTTTAGGACATTCGCCACCTGGTTCCATGTCCCCAGGTTCCAACTCTTTTCATAATCAAAACACTGCTGACATTATAAACCCCAGACGGGTTTTCTAAAATCCCTCCCAATCAATATATCCAACACATAACTTATTGGAGACAACACTGAGCTCATTGATTAAGGTGAGTTCAGTAGCAAAGTTTTCAAAATAAATGAGACAGGAATACAGCATTCAACCCCTTTGTGTCACCAGACAATTTATGAAATAGGCAATTTCCAAAAGGGCTTTTCTAACAAAATATATGATACTTCATGTGGGAAGAAATAAGAGCAGAGGGGGCAGGGAGGAAATGTGGCAGAGACAGTTGCAAAAACCTTTCAGTTATGCATATATTAAAGGGGAGAGTGTAATAGAAAAGCAACATCTACAAAGCTCTGCCCACAAGGAGCTACCAAGCCTCAGAGTATGAACCAACATATGAAATTAACACATCTAATGCTGGATACACTTGCAAACGAAATTCAGAAATGAACTCCAGATTCATCTCTGTCTACTTTGGATTCATTTCACCCAATTCAAATTCTCATCTGGTCAGAAGGCCCATTAAGGGAATTTACTCCTATCTGGAGAAAGTAGATTATGTTCTCCTGACACTGAGCCATTTGCTCAAGAATCTAGTAAAGTTTTCAATTTATATTATCCATTATAGAATCCTATCTGGAAGCAAAACTTCAAAGACTAAATTCAGTGAAGTTAACTAAGATTATTAATAATGAGAAGGCTAAACCAATTCACCCTGAATTTGGGGTGCAAGGTGGGGGCATAGGGAATCCTGCAACAGCCGTCATTTTAGATGTCAAATACTCTGTTTTCATTGCTTCATTGAAACCTACAAACAAAAATTAGTTTTATTTGGCAGATGAAAACAACTGCCAGTCAAACACAGATATACACACCCCACAAATAAATGCCATCTTAAGATAAAAGCGCGGGCTGATTATAGTGTCCACTGGACTTACAGAATATTGGGAGATGAGGCATGTTCTCAATAGTTCAAAGGGAAAAAAATGTGTGCATAAAAACATTTAAATAAAGCAAAGGGATAGCTTGAATAAATGAACGTATTTTAAAATATGTAAAACCACAATTAGCCTCTTTGTGGCTTGCTGAAAGCTGATACAGCAGTTGATAATTTACTTTTATCCAAAAAAAAGAGAGTGAAGGAGGGAGAGGAGGGGAGACGGTAGGAGAACATTTCCTAGGTTTCTTATATTTAACTTACTTGTTCATTTCAAAATGTAGGTGTGTGAAGAAAAGATCAGTGGAGCTCAAATTCTAAAATATTCTGTTTAAATTTTTTTTAATAGCGTAAGGGAAATGCTGACCCTCTAAGTCCTGCAATAGAGAGCAATGCCACTGACTTGAAAGAAAAGCCTTTGATTGATGATCTTGAAATTCAAGTTGAAAGTTAAAAACAGAACACACATAAAACCCAAACATACAAAAAGCTACCAAAATTTCTACTTTAAGCCATTTCAAGTTAAAACCAGGGGCTCCAAGTGAAAGTTAACAAAGGTTTTAAATGCTTATGATTAAGGGTAAAGCAGTTGTTCTAGGAAGCTTAATTAGCACGAAGTTCAACAATGTTGATCAGAAGTTCCCTAATGTGAAAACCAGGAAATAAAATTTTTCTCCTTCACTGTAAGTGTCAAATCTAAGATCCATACTGTAATTATAACCAAATTTTTATTTTTTCAGTGCGAAAAAGAAGCTTTGAATAAAGGATTTTACAGAAAGGCCTTTCAACACCCAAACATAAAAGCCGGGTCAAGTTTCTAACAATGCTGCTCAAAAGCTGCAGAGTCTGCTTCCTTCCTTTGGTACATTTCAATATTTACCCCTCGTTTACTTTTTATAAACTTTAGTTAACTTGGGGTCATACATATAATTATGCTGATTTGTTTAATATCTAATATACAGAACCAATGTTGTAATTCCAAGATTAAATTATAATAAAGAAATTCATCACACCCTATGAATATGTATCATATAAACTTTATATATAGATTATCAAGGACATTAAGTGCAGAAGCGGAAGGCTTTCGGCAGCAGAAGAGCCACTTCTAAAACTACTTTTAAGTATAAATCTTCATGACCTTTGAAATTCAAAGTAAAAATATTGAATCTTATTTAAAAACTTTTTAAGACAACAAAGTTACTTTATCCTTTTGCATCCTTCCCTTTCTTCAAAAACCTCTTACCTAAAACAAAGTTGTTCATAATCATAGTTTCCAGGATTTCCTCTTACTAACTTTAATCCTTACAGCAAAGTGGTTGGAAATGAGAGAGCTATACTTATAAGGTCAATGTTAAATGCCAATAAAATTCTTAACACTTGTTTCCAATACTGCACTTCCAAAATGAACAAATGATTTGGTTACAATCTCTTACAATTGGTATTTGGTGGCATCAGTACTGTAATTCCTTGGACTCAACAGTAGTACTCTGAAATATCGTCTTGTTCGTTTCCCTACGTATTTTAATTCTTGTTATCTGAACATTTATGTGATCAATATTTCTAAAAAGAAGGGGGGGAAAGGGGACACAAGTCAGCACACAGCAAAGGAATAGGGTCCCAACAGTAAAATTGCAAACATGATTTCACTGAAGCAGCAGCTTGCCCTCAGGACGATACTATTAAAAAGAAAAGAAAAAAAAAAAAAGAGCACTGATAGAAATACTATTTTGTAAGCATATTAAAAGCTGTCAGCTTTTAAATATTTTAAATGCACACAAAAATGTGCACAGATGGGCAACTTTTCTGCTCACATTAGTCTAGAAAAAAAAATCTTTCATTATCAAGCTCAAAGTCCTTGAATTTTTTAAACTTAATTGTGCCTCTATTTCTTAGAATTCACACCCCAAGGCCAAAGCTTTCCTGCCACCAGTCCTTCAAATCTGACTTGGACATTACACGGGAGGAGGCTCCAAGCCTCCCTGAGGTCTCACTCCTTTTACAACACACGAAAAAGCAGTCGATAATGGGCCCATGCTGAATTCACTGCTCTCCACGTCTCCTCTTGGGACACAAGCCTAGCAGATGTGATAAAAACTGTGTCAGAGAAGTGGCTCTAGTTTGTGCCTTAATGACAACTTAAACCTCTAAACCAATACAACCAAAGGACTAACAGAACTGGCTGTTACCTCTCTCTCCTGCCAATCTTCGAATATCTCTGAACTAAATTAGCACCTCTACCCACAACTTCCCCTGCCACCCCACAAAATCCATTCTAATTCTAACAGATAAATGAATTCAGCAAACACATCGGTGGCACAAGTGTCTGGGCGCTGTGTGTGTGTGTGTGTGTGTCCTATAATTAAGCCTTAACACATATTTCATGTAGTTTATATTTTTCTCAAGGTATGATTGAGCATTCAGATGTCTTAAAGGACTGCCTGGTAAATTCCCTCTGATCATCACCCCAGTAACCATATTAACACACACAGCTGGTAGACTTATGGTTTCCAAAAAGTGCCTGAAGGTCTAAAAATTATTTTAGAAAGAAAAGAGATATTCTGAGTTATTGAAACATTCTAATTATTAAAATTTATACAGGAGAATGTTTTAAACAGTAGGTGGCTACACTTTTCTTTTAACTTGTAAGAACTCTTTGTCTTACCTAATGATATGGTACCAAAAAATAGATTTAAATGTGTACTTCTGATAACATTTTCTAAATTCTATAATTCAGCCTTCAGATGATAGGTCTTTTTACCCAGTATCTTGAAAGCCTATTCAGTCACAATTGCATACCCACTTAATCAGCAATCATTGTTCTGGGATGCAGGACTTTGTTGTCAAGACAAGCACCGAAACCTTAAAAAAATTTTTTTCAGAACTGGCATAAGAAAAAAGTGATCTTTGTCAGACAAGGACAAATTTATGCAAATCTTTTATAAACATTCACAAACATTTATTTAGCTTTTGAAATGTTGGCCTCATTTGAGAGCATGAAAATGAGGGGGAAGTAGGAAAACGCAAAGGACAGCTTAGAAGCTGGCACGCTACATAAATATTCAGAAGGAAGATTATAGGATTCATGTTAGGCTGTCTTAGGCTTCTCCAAAGTCCACACAGAATAGCAAAGAACAAAACTAACGAGAAGTACAGCAGATGTTAGACAATGCATCAGCCTCTTTTCCTCTCTCACTTAGCTATACTTGGACGCTTTTATATTTTCTTTCAATATGGTTAGGTCATTCAAGGATTCTCCTATAGACTCTGTATTGTGGCTACAGATCTATAAGCTGAAGGTCTGTCAGCTTTCCAAAAGTTTCCAATGAAAAGGCATTATGCAAATGCTACCTCTCTTACCCTCTTTCAGGGGGGAAAAAAGCCTCCAGTATGCAGTCATCAGAGTATTGGAAGCCCCAGCCTTCATTTCTGTATAGCTGTGTTTGCCTCAGGGCCACGCTGCTTGTTTTGACAGTGGATCCCCCTAGATAGTTGGGATTAGTCGAGCTTGTTTAGATAAACTTGAAATCAAGGCCTTCTCTAGGTAGACAGCTAGATGTAGCTACCGAGTTTCCAGCTGCCTCTTCCTTTCATCCCAAAACAACTGCAGATTCACAGCAGCTATCACAGCCACAGGCGATGCCACATACATAAGTACAAAATTAAAGGCTGCTAAAAGAAGCCTTTGTAAGTCTTAGTGCTAAAATAAGGAATCTGTACTGCTTGGTTTATACAAATTATTCTAGCACTACCAGTATGGAGCTGAAACATCAGTTAACAAGGCCTATTAATCAAGGTTCCTAGCTTCTTCTCATAGACAGGATCATAGTTTGGTAATATGCCTAACCTTCTGCTTATTAGCTCTTGTATGAGAATAATAGCTTAAAATGTTGAAAAGGAAACAATAGGCTTTATTTATCCAGTGGCAGGGGATGTTATACACCATCAATAAACACTGTGAACGGAATATGAAAATCAAATGTAAATATCAAATGCGCCTTTGAGAGAGAATTATTTAGCAATTGATTAGACAGGGTCTCGCTCAATAGTCATCTCCAATTACAGAATCGTTTGAAATTAACTTTTATTTCCTACAACTTGCAGATTCTGATAGAAAGATACAAGGAATTAAGATGGAAGAAATTTTATACTCAGAACAGATTGATGACATCTCATTACAAAGACAGCACGTCATATAAAACACCACTGAAATAAAAAAATGACAGAATTCAAAAAGTTTTCTAAAATCTAACGCTCAAGGATTTTAATATTTTGCACCTAGAAAAAAAGTCTCTTCAGAGGGCCAGCAAAGAAATTAATTCAATCCCACATGTTTGGTTTTACTTTGTATATCTTGCTCCAACATATAGATGCTAGTGTTTACCTGGGGCTGCCTGGGATAAACTAAACACAACAATGGTACCAGAATAGGTTCGAGCACTTTCCAGAACTACTCTGAGATACCACACAGTACGGAAGTCCTTCTGCCCCCTGACTGTACTGTCAAGTCGTACAAGGCAGTTTTCAATCAAACAATGCACGTATCACCACTGAAAATGTGTTCTCATGATTCAACAGTAAGTCATTATTTAAACAAAAATCCCTACAACATTCAAGACATTCTGGAATTGCAGACATCAATTGAGCTTTTCCTATGAAATTTTGGGTTCATGTGCAACTTACAACCTGAAGAATGGGTGACCACACCTCCTCTCCAAAGGGCCAAATTGTAAATATTTTAGGTTTTGCAAGCCACTTAGGGTCTCTATCATATATTCTTCTCTATTTTTTTTTTTTTTTTACAACCCTTAAAAAGAGTAAAAAATCATCTTATCTCACAGGCCATAGCAAAAACATCCCCAGGCAGAATGCAGCCAACTGGCTGTAGTTTACCAACCCTGATCTAGAGTGTTAAGGGGCCTAGTCAAACAACATAACCCAAACAAACTCATCGATACTCAAAAACTAAAATTCAAAAATCCCTAGACGGTAAAATGCCCATGCCAATTATGCTGGCTCTTCGGTGATCCAACAATTCACATGTGATTGTTGCTAAATAGCCAAATGCTTATTGCAAACAAACATGCTTTTGCTTTTTTCAGAAAATTTTTTAAAGTGCAAAGGATTTAAAATGAAACACATTTCTACTACCCAGAATTCGTAACTGTTTTGTGGCATGGACTCCTCATAGAAACAATTCCCTCTTAGATTAATAGTTCACTTCCACAGGTGAGATCCAGGGTTTTTCTCGACAGATACATGAATTCACGCTCTCTGGATTATTGAGAACTCTTCAATTTGAGATTTGTTTTGCTTATGATATTTTTAAAAGCAGTAATAAAGGAGGAGAAGGCCCTGGTGCTGTATTCAAACACATCATTTGTCCACCATTGTTCCGTTAGATGAAGAACATAAAAGGGCCTCTTCTTGCCTCTCTCACTATTTGATATCAACTCCTTTCCCTTAAATGTGTTTCCCAAAATCATCATCTTCCTTTTCTTCCTGCATCCTCCTCTATTAATAGTTTCTCTACACTTTAGTTTCAATTATCAGCACTAGGTAAATGACTCTCAAATTCATGTCTTCACTTCAGAACCACTTTTCCAGCTCCAGGCTCCTAGTCCAACTGCCTGCTGGACATTTCTGCAGGCACTTCAAGCTCAACACGTCTAAAATCCAGACCTGTCATCTAGGTTACTGGTACACTGCCGCTTGCTAATCCCTTTCACCTCATCAAAACAAGAAAGGAACTCAGACCACCACTAATACTTGCTGGGAGACTGATGATCCGTTTATGGGACTTAGATTCGAATATTTGCCACCGTTGTTCAATTTCAAGATAGCCCTCTGAAGAAAAGTTTCTGATTGCTTAAAATCTTAGAAGGCAGGGGACAAGGAAGTCCCTGAAATCAAGTACTACATTTCAAAATCATTTTAGAAAACCAACATATTTCCCTAAGCAAGATAATATATTTAGTACCAGACAATGTGCTAGAGGCCAGGGATAAGGCAGTGACGAAGCAAGATGTGGTCCCTGTCCACATGGAGTTTACAATCTACTTGGAAGGACAGAAGCTATAAAAATGAACATATGGATACATAACTCAAACTGCCACAGGAACTGCAAAAGAATGGAGTGCTGTAGACAAAATAGCAGGGGCCTGAATTTAGATGAAAGGGGCAAGAAAGGCCTCCAGGGAAGTGACACTTTGAGCTAAGACTTGAGTAACCAACAGGTATCCACCAGGCAAAGATTGGGAGAAGAATAGGAAGAGGGAAGCAGAAGTAATAACATGATAACAAAAGCCCCTGGCACATTCCAGGAACTTAAAAGCAACCCAGCCTGTTGGAGCAGAGGAGGTGAGGGAGAGAATGGAGGATGAAGCTAGACAGGTTGGCAAGGGCCAAATCATTCAGGACATTATAGGGCAGGTTAAGGAGTCTGGGCTTTATTCTAATACATTGGAAGTCACTGAAGGGTTTGGATCCTTTTACATCCTGCTTGCAGGTGACTTTCTAAACCCTGCATCTTCCCCCAAGTCTTCCAGACTCCAGGTGGACTCAGAGGCTATTCTCAGTGAACTTATCACCCCAATACTGTTCTTATCATTCTATCAACAAACTTACCATAATCTCAGGGCCCTACATTTCTACAGGAGGGGAGAAGACATCCCACTGGGTGCCCATCAGGCCTCCAGGGAGGAATAGGAGCCTTACACAATAACTTTAATAATAACCCTGGCAACAGGGAGTGTGGCTGTGGTCAAAGAGAACAACAAAGAAACTGCAGCCATTTTGAACAGGACCATCCTAAATATCTCTTCAAAACTTGCTTCCTTATATCTGGTATTTTTTTGAGCTCCCAAAGTCCATTTTCCTGTATACAGAGAAAGCATGTGTGACTTTGTATTACAATAATCTACTGTATATCATTAAATCTAAGAAGCCATTGATTATAAAACTATTATTTTTAAGTATCACTAGGGGAAAAAAATGCTACAATTAAAATGATATACCATTGACTGTAAGATGCATTCCAATTTCAGAGATGCTAAAATGCGTATCTTGGAAGTGAGAAGATACATGTACAGGTCTGCCTTCCCCACTGAGTTAAGAAAGGCGGGGATTATACCCACTGTCAGTGTTGAGCCGAGTACCTGGCACATAGGAAACATCCAGTGAATGATGGTGCTGAAAAAAATGACTGGATGATAGTCTGGAGAGTTAGAAGGGAAAAAAGTAACATTAACTGAGCACTTACTATTGCCAAGTACTATGCTAACAGTCTACATGCCTTCTTGTTTAATTGTCATAGGAACCAGTGCGACATGGGCCAAAGCACAGACTTAAATTGATCAGAGACTCAAACTTTAAGGTTAATATTTATTCTTGACATAAAAAAATGAAAGGAACAGAGAAGACTATCAAAATTTGTAAAAATGTAATATTAGTCATTTCTGTCAAAGGCTTATCATTTATACCTAATTACATTTTTGCCTACTAATATATGAATTATGCATATAAAGTATCTAAATTGACTTATGTAAGTCTCTTCTGATTATGAAACTAATCTATTGAGCATTTCTTTTGTTCCTCACAGATCAATAGTCATCTTTTCTCAGGGTGCAGGGGTGGTTAAGTGACAAGTGGAAAGGGACTAATAAAGCAGCTACTATATGTCAGGTCTTGTGCTGGAAGTTTTACATATGCTCAATGACCCTGCCAGTAATCTTATGCAGGTATTATCACCTTCTTATAGATAAAATGAACCTTGAGACCTGAGTAAAATTATTTTCAGGTAGATTGGTAAAGTAACTTGTCTATGTATTCAAAAGAGAGGTTCTCAATCTCCAGCCCTATGTGATTAGTCTTCTGTCTCACAGTCGCAAACACTCAGAGAGCTAAGATTGTGCCATGTGGAACGAAGCTAAAGACTCCCTCCCACCTCACTTTCCAACCGCAGCAGTGGGGTGGAAGACTTGTGAGGTTCTGACATAGGGTCCCCCCCTTAGGGCAGGGTAACCTCACATACCAGTTTGCCCAGAACATCCCAGTTATGCCCATGATTTTTGTGTAATTATAATGCTCCCTTCAGTCTCAAAAGTATATTGGATTGGATACCGCGGTTACCAGAGAGAAGGAAAACCATGGCTTGTCTGAAGGTGACAAAAGAATAAATAGCTGTTTTTTCTGCCTTATGCTGGGAAATTGGAAAGTGGTGTTAGAAGAGGAGTTAGTTTTATCACTTGACTCCAGACTCTTTATCCATAGTAAGGACTTATCTACATTCTAGGACTTAATACAAGATCAGATCGTGGAAGCATCAAAACCCTCTCTTCTTTTTCCCCCCTTATGCTACATCAGAAAACATTCATTGGCCGGGCGCGGTGGCTCACACTTGTAATCCTAGCACTCTGGGAGGCTGAGGCGGGTGGATTGTTTGAGCTCAGGAGTTCCAGACCAGCCTGAGCAAGAGCGAGATCCCGTCTCTACTAAAAATAGAAAGAAATTAATCAGACAACTAAAAATATATAGAAAAAATGAGCCAGGCATGGTGGCACATGCCTGTAGTCCCAGCTACTCGGGAGGCTGAGGCAGAAGGATCACTTGAGCCCAGGAGTTTGAGGTTGCTGTGAGCTAGGCTAACACCACGGCACTCACTCTAGCCCCGGCAAAAGAGTGAGACTCTGTCTCAAAAAAAAAAAAGAAAAGAAAACATTCATTGAACTAGACAAATTCAGATATTATGCATTATGACTACTTTTCCTGCCAATTCCACAAAGTTAGTACTATGTCTTCATTTTATAGAAGAAGAAAATAAAGTGGAAAACATAATGCATTTGCCCAAAGTGACATATCCAAAGTCAACCTCACATAACATGGGGATATTTGCCTTCTAAATTTTCTATGGGCCGAACATATCAAAAAAAAAAAAAAATCACTTAAAAAATTTAAGGGGGGGATGACATTTCTTAGTAACTGAGACATGAATAATGAAAAGTATTTCCAGCTGCCATTAAATCTGTGTATTATAACAGATGCTTTTTAAAAATCCAAAAATATTTCTCAATTTGCCAGGGGTTTAGGTACCCAGAAATGATACGTTATCTGGCAGGTTGGAAGAGTGCTCTGATTAAAAATAACATTCTCAACAATTTATATTAATAGGTTATACTTTTAAAACTAGATGTTACATAAAGAGGCATCACGTTCAAAATACATTCAAATACATGAATCTTAAATGCCTCTGGTTAAGTCTCTGTTAGGTAAGGTGGGATTTAATACACGAATTAATATGTTTTGGTTTATCCTACCTAGTTCAGATTCTGAGCCCAAAGATCACAGTATGAACAGTTATTTATTATTATACATCAAATATTTGGCCTAACATCCATGCACAGCGCAAAGTCCTAGAGAATTGGACATGAAGCAGGCAAGAATCTCTGACTTTCTGCCTGGGAACAGGAGAGGACACATAAACAATGTATATAAAGTATTTAGGTTTTCTGATAGAAATAGGGTAAAGGTAAAAGGGAGGTATTATCAAGTCTACCTGGGGGATGTGAAAGACTCCTCAGAGGAGCCGACATTTGAGCTGACTTATGAAAAATGAATCAGTATTTACTAGACAAAGAGGCTAGATAAGAATATTACAGGGATAAAAGCAACATGAAACATTATATCATATAATTTACAAGGTTGATATGTGAGTAAATGATCTTTGATAAGCTCAATTGTCTTTACAAGGCAATCTCAATTATTTTATAAATACCTTTTCATCTCTACCCACCAACCCCCCACCTGCTATATGTGCAAGTCCACACACACACACACACACACACACATACACACACTAGCCCACAGTCTGGGCTTCACATTATACCACATTTGAAATCCAAAACTGACCAGAGTTACACAGTTTGAAATTATGATAGCCAGAGGAATCTTAATCCTACTATATTGCATGTAAGTACTTTTAAAATGAAAGCTACTACAGTTACACAAAATACTATATACAACCAAAAGGGCTCATTTCCAAGGGCTGTGGTATCCACTACTAAATTTCTGAGGTTTTGAACATGGGAATCTTAACATATGGATTTCACAACTGGAATAAAATAAAGAAAAATTATTTGAAGCCCCTTTATCACCATTTAAAGAGTTTTTATATTCTCAGTACATTTTCGAACATAAATATTTAGGAACTGTTTCTGTATCTTTTTTTTTGAAACAGAGTCTCACTCTGTCACCCAGGCTAGAGTGCAGTGGTATGATCATAGATCACTACTGCCTTGAACTCTTGGGCTCAAGCGATCCTCCCACCTCAGCCTCCCAAGTAGCTAGGACTACCGGAATGTGCCACCACGACAAGCTATTTTTTTTTTTAATTTTTTGTAGAGATGAGGTCTTGCTATGTTGCCCAGGCTGATCTCAAACTCCTGGGCTCAAGCAATCCTCCCGCCTGAGCCTCACAAGTGCTGGGATTATAGGTGTGTGCAACTGTGTCTGGCCTGTATCTCTGCTTGACAAAGTACTCTCTCTCATTTTCATGACTTCTCTAAATTTTGTTCAGAAACAGTGTGGATTTAGAAAGGGAAGGTTTTCCAGAATTCTTCCACGGATCGGTCTGAAATTCTAGAGGCAAAGGTTCTCGTACACAACCCTAACACCTGACAAAACGAAGGCATCAAAACAGGGTTACCCTGCTACCTTTAGTCTATTCCTAATAATAGTAGAGACAATATTAATTATTGATTATTAGGTGTCAGATGTTATTCTAAACATTTCCCACATTTCAAATCACTACACCCCTCATAACAATCCTATAAGGTCTTTACTATGACTATCTCTAGTTAACAGGTCAGGAAATTAAATCCCAAAATGGTAAATTCCTGTAAATGGCAGAGCTAGGATTAAAACCCAAACAGTCTGGCTCCAAAATCCATGCTCTTAATCACCACTATCATGCCTCTGCACTCTCCTTTCTGGAATCTTAACTCCTTAGCAATTAAGCCTGTATCACACCTCATATTATTCACTGAGCTCCTAATTTATCCTAGCTGCTAAGAGGGGTTTCTAACACTGGCTATAGCCATTCCTACACTTGAAGAGTTCACAGATTGACAAAGAGACAGACATACAAACAATACAACATAAGGAGTGAATGTTCCAAAGTGCTCTCCAAGAGCTGAGGATAGAGTGACTAATTCAGTTAGGGCAAGTTTCACAGAGAAGGTGATACAAGCAGTACAAACAGAAGTATACTGGGGTAGGGGTTGGGGGACAAAAGGGAGAAAAACATTCCAACCATAAAAACAGTTTGGGCAGGAATATGCAGGAGGGAAATATCGAAGCATACTGGGAAATGGGAGGTGTTCTATGACTGGGCTGGAGGTGGCAGGAGACTAGGCGAGAGTTTGGGTCAAAGATTGTGATGGGACTTAAATCCAAGTTAAGAAATCATGGTTGGGATGTGGCAAAGTCATAGCATGTAACCAAAATATTTGTGCCCCCATAATTTAATGAAATAATGAAATAAAAAAAATTAAAAAAAAAAAAAAGAAATTTGGAGATCTTGAAGGTGCCAGGGAACCATCAAGAGTTTTGACTAAAAAGAAATGGTATGATTTGATTTAGGTTTTAGATATCTCCAGCCATTTTAAGAAGGGTAGTGACTACAGGGTCATTGGATTATAGGCCATTGGGAAGAGTCCGTATGAGAGAAGCTTCAAGTGTGAATGAAGAGGGAAACAGAAGAAACAGGATGGACAAGAGAGCAGTTTAAGAAGGATAATGAACAGGACTTGGTGAGTACAGACTTGTACATGCAAAGAGCAACAGGGACTGATTATACAAGGCTAAAGATAAGACAGAGACTACAGCTCGCAAAAGCAGACGTAGCCTACTCAGTCATAATCACTGCATAGCTCACTAGAAACAAGACCATCCAATAGTACTCATAGACACCTAAAATTTAGTGGGGCTTTTTGGGAGCCAGAACCAAACCAAAAGAATACTTCTCATAAAAATGTGTAAGTAAGGATTGCATAATTACCATTTCCCAGAGTCAGATTCAAATAAGTAGTAGTACAACATAGCTGTATAGCTTGGCATGCTTTCAGAAAGAATGGCTCAAAAAGAATGTGTCTTTTTAATGAGTTCCTTCTATATAACTGTAACAGCTGGGGAGTGACCAAATTGGGAAGAAACCTTCAACTTAAAAGAAGAGTTTTAAGTCAGAAAATGTCTCAGTTTTTCAAATGAGTTCCACTAAATGTTTAAGGTTCAAATACCTTTTCATTAAGAAGCCAGTTCAATCCTATCCCATTCTTAAATTTACCCTTCTCTGGAAATGGGGAAAAAACTCAGGATATGGACATTGTAGAACAGCACCTCTTACATACAAAGCGGTTTTTCTTCGGCAAACACTTTAAAAAGCACTTTGACATTTGTCCAAAATGATAAAGTTGACTTGTAACAACACAGAGAAAAATAAGAAGCAACACCTGATAGATTATTTTTTACCCATCCATGAATCTATACTCAGAAAACATTTAAAGTAGCCAATCGTGGACCACGGGACACTTTACAATATATACAAAGAAGCAGATGTTCAATCTGGGATGCATTTATACATCTGCAATCAATGAATCTTCTAGAAATCTGTAATACAGTCCACAAAAATAGCCACAATCGGTGGCAATCGTGGATACTGATGTGCCACTTCAAGAAAGCTGCTTCAGCAGGGTGCTTTGTTGCTATCATGCAAACAATCAGCTCTCAAGCCTTAGGGCCTGAAGAGATTGAGAGTTTATACCTGTGGATGAGAAAATTACATTTCCACCTATGATTCTAGACTGCCAAGTTACTAAAACATATGGAAAGTGACCTTTTTCAGCAAGAGGTTGAAAAACCCAAGAATCAACAGTGAATCCTGGAAAAGTACACATCTGAAACAAACATAAAAGATGATCTTCTTTAAGGGTAGCTCCAAGACTTTCCGCCTGGGTTTCTCTATACCATTCGTTAACCTTATTAACTTCTGTGGCTTCACATGACAAAGAACAAGAAATTGCAGGAACGTGATCATGGAGGCACTACCACCCAAAGGTCCTGGTTTTCAGAGACATTCCCAATTTCAGGTGTTCTGACTATGCCATTGGTCCACAAACCATCAAAACACCCTAGACATGCATTACACTTATAGCCTAGTAGACAGCAATTTGCTTCAAGAAGAGAGATTAAATCTATTTCCTCTCTCTTCCTCTTTACCTGGTACAATAATATCTGGCTCAAAGTTTGAAGACAGTATACTTAATCTCTCACTCAATGCACAAAATCAAACCTTATCTCCCAAACTGTTTTTGCCACCAAAATCAGACATGAAGGGAAAAAATCAGAAAATGTAGTCACTTGTAACTGTACGTTGGTCTCTTTAAGAGCAGGTTGTGGAGCCATTTTAAAATGGGATCCATTTGACCCTTATATAGGCAAATCCTTTGGATAAGATTCAAATAAATTCACAAATTCTGTTCCATGGTATACAGTGTCATACAAAGTTTCGAGATCAAAGGTGACCTCACCATTTAAAGTGAATCTAATGTGGATAGGCTGTATGAGTAGGCTGGAAGCATGGCAGCACCTACTTTGGAGAAGAATGGCAAAAACAAGAAAGCTCAACAGTTTCCAAGAGAAATGGGATACATCCAAGTCCAATGCCATTCTTTGTGAGCTTGGTGAATACAAACCCAAAATCTCAATTCCAATTTGAAGATCTATGGCTAAAACAAATTACTATAGAAAAAGTGGGAGAACCTTTATGGAATCAATGTCACATTTTATACAGATTAGGCACACTGCTGCTTATGTTCTCCTGCCTAATAAGGATGGAAAAAAAAACAAATTTTATTATTTTACGCTTTGCAGAAATATTAAATGTGTGTCATGTTATACAACATCGGTACAACGAGGCTTCCTTTCATAGTAACAAAAAAATTTAAGAGCCATGGATTATATCTGTAATTTTCTTACTAAATAGTATTCTTTCTATGAATCAGGGTATGAACAAGTTTTACAGTAAAAATGTTTTGTCTCCAGCTAATCAAAATTTAGGAGAAAATAACATGAAAGTTTTCATACACAAGAGCTCAACCAAAAGAATGAGATAATCATCAACAAACAAGTGATATATCCTGTTTAAATATTATCTCTATTGTCTTTCTAATCAGATCTTCCAATTGATTTACATAGGTTATATTGTAACTATGAGCTTAAGAAATGTTTTCTTTTAGAGCATACCTCAAGCACGAACAGATGAAAACTCCATATTTAAGCAATTACATGCAATTCAGAAATGCCAATTTCCATCACAATTAGCCTGAGTTATGCAACATATTTTTGTTCCTTTTTAGTATATAGTTGATATATGTTTTTATAATTTGTTTAACTGCCTATAGTGAAATTTTGAAATCACATAGGCAATATAAAACCATAAGAGAAAGGGCACCTTTTTATTTTTCCCAATGTACCATGTTTCTACATTGCTTATAGAGCTTGGACAAGAAACACTGTTAGTTTCTATATAAAGATTTCCATAAAATTTTTACAGTTTCTATAAATGCATAAAGATTGTTGGTTTCATTATAACCTCTGCTTCAGTGCCAGTGGAAAGAAAAATTACCTGCAACTCTAAACAGCAATCTACATATACAGGGGTGGGTAAGTATGCTCAGACATCTCTTTTAGAGCTCTAAGACATTCACTGTATTTCATCAAAAAATACATAAGCACACTGGAGAAGCAACTTCTAGCACACTCAACTCTAATTGCCACTCTTAGAACAAATAGGCTTTAAAAAGTACAACTGTGAGAACAAATTATTATATTAAGTCTACCTGTTTTAGTACTAGAAGTAATCATATTATAACTAATATGTTTTAAAATGGTATCTGCAATGCCCTATTATACTTGACACATTACAAGACTATTTATGGAAATCTTCTCTCTAATGGGTTACTATATCTTTATTCCAAACTATCCCATACTGTACATAATTACTAAAGGCTCCTGTTTTTTAATCTGAAAAATTATATAATGTTTTGAAGCCAAAAATGAGATTTTGATGACAGTGGTGACCATAATTTGCTAACATGTTAATTAAACTATCCTCTTTTCCCTTAATTCAATTAGTATTCATTAAAATTGCACTAATCACAATAAGTTTTACCAATTATTTCCATAATTATGAATGAACACAGTAAACATAGTAGAATAATTATTAATCCACTTAATTAACTACAAGACTGTTTTCAGCAGGGAAGGATATTCATGTTTTTCTTATTTTTAATGTCTGATTGACATGTTGATATCTTTGAGAAACCATTTCTAAAAATGAAAGAAATATTAGGTCATTAAATGTAAAATGTCCACTTTCAAATCAAGAGTTTAGTTATCTCAAACAAGAAGCAGTACAATTAATCAAAGTATGCACCTACACTATCAACACAGTTTTGCCATCTTAACGGTAGCTTGCTTATGCCAGCAGCGAAGAAGCCTGGAGAGCAAGTGACGTTTTCCCCAGCTTGTTGAGAATTGAATATTTTTCCTTGCAAGAAGTGGTCCAAAGCCTGGAAGAAGTGGTAGTCAGTTGGTGCAAGGCCTGGTGAATACAGTGGATGACAGAGAGTTTCCAAGTCCAGCCTCTATAGTTTGAGCAGCATTGTTTGGATGACATTGTCTTGCAAGAGGATTGGCCTGTCTCTGTTGACCAATCTCAGCTACTTAATGGCAAGCATCCTCATCGTTTCATCCAACTGGTTGCAGTAGACATCCGTTGTCATTGACTGAACAGGTTTCATGAAGCTATAGTAGATAATACCAGCACTGGACACCAGACAGATACCATTAGCTTTTTTTGATGAATATTCGGTTTTGGACTGTGTTTCGGCACTTCATCTTCATCCAACCATTGTGCCGAATGCTTGCAACTGTCAAAAAGAATCCGTTTTCATTGCATGTAACAATATAGTGTAGAAAGAGTTCACCTTTATGTCATGATAGCAAAGTAAGGCAAGCTTCAAGACAATTTCTCTTCTGATGCTCGTTTAATTCACATGAAACCCATCTATCCAGCTTCTTTACTTTGCCGATTTGTTTCAAATGGTCCAATATTGTTGGAATAGTAATGTCAAACTTTGCTATTAATTCACATGTCAGTTGAGATGGATTCACTTCCACTACAGCTTTCAGCTCATCATTATCCACCTTGGTCTCAGGTCGCCCACATGGCTCATTTTCAAGATTAAAATCACTAGAACAGAACTTCTCAAACCATCAGTGTACTGTGTGTTCATTAGCCACATCCTTACCAAACACTTTGTTGATATTTCAAGCTGTCCGCACAGCATTGGTTCCACAACGGAACTCATATTTGAAAATAACACGAATTTTTACCTTATCCATGGTTTCACAAAAATTGCTCTAAAAAAAACTTGAAAGATAATCACAAGCCAAAACATGTGTTTGAAAGACTGAGGATGTACCTTCACAATAAAAATAAAACAAGAAATGTCAAAGTGAAATGTCAGAGAATTCAACTGTCA
>NW_012155173.1:441244-461244 GCF_000956105.1 Propithecus coquereli | reverse complement strand
CATGGTAACTATGTCATCTTAAGTTTTCTCCTATAGAATTTTCTCTCACTGGGTAATTCAGATCATGGGACCACAAAGGTTATTTACCTAGACACAAGATTTTGGAACAATAATTTTGTTAAAGGCAATAACCTTCAGTATATTCTAAACAATACTTTAAGATCTTCTACCCTATAGGTATTGTTTAAGAAAAAAAATCATTAACGAAAAGGTCCTATAATCTGTGGATTGTGTAGTTTAAATCCAAAGGGTTCAATCCCATAGTAATTTAAGGCAAAATAAAAACTTAACTCTCCTAGTAGAACATGAAGGGGTGGAGTAGAAAGATTCTAGTATTTTTTAAAATCTTATTTAAAAGTATTGAGATCAGGCACAAAGCAAACCATATCAGTTCTCTTGGGTTCTTGTACCATAAAATTTCATTACAAAGCATTTCGTTATACTGATTATCCAGTTACATTCCTGGTCACATTGTGTCCCCTTTATTCATAAAGATGTATAAGATACCTTACTCTCTATACAAGAGGCCACACTGCAAAGGTGTTACTACTACTGTAGTGGGTATTTCTAGTCCATTTTACTTATCCTGATTCAAAGATTTTTAACAGAAAAAATTAAATGGATGTACTTCAGAAACATGCTTTTTTTGTGTACAATATCCCACATGTGAAAGGTTTTATAAAATTGTCTTATTCAGTGTAACCACGAATGTCTTTATTTCAAAACTGCTTTAAAAAGTACACCAAATTACGTATTTGAACTAAAAATGTAAGGTGCCCAAAAAAAGCTACAAAACATCTCCAATATTTCTCAAGATAGAAACTGGAATCCTGAATGTATAACCTAGAACTAATTATAAAGAGTAGAGCAACATCAGAACTTCAGCACTATTTTGTTAGTAAAATATTTCCTTCCACTCCATCCTATGCTTGCAGAATGCCCAAAATTTGAGTTGCCAACCTCAACTTTCACTATCGTCACCAGAACCACTCTCACCCTAAAGACCATCCCTGCATGTGTATCTTCTCCTTTCAATATTACCATAACCCATAGTTCATTATCTATTTCAAATTCCCGGAAATGTTATAAACTTCCCTCCTCCTTCCTTTTTTTATTACACTGCTTCTTGACTGCTTAAATAGCATTAAAAAAAAAAATTAAAAGTTTACAGGCGATCCAGAAAGGATTTCCTAATGAACTGCAGACTGTAACACACCTCAAAGTAAGAAGTAAAATTTGTGACAGGTTTTCTTCCTTACTCGCTGTGCATTTTACCCGTAAGGTAACACCCCAAATCTAGCACCAATATTTTCAATCCTAATTCAGTATGTTTTACTTTTTGTCTTTGGTTCCTAATTACTGCTTTTCTTCCCTTCTAAAAATTCATTTATCTCTTTCAGTAAAAAGAACAGTAATAATATGTTGAACAACTCTGAAATAAATTTTGTCATGTAAAAAATTAATTACGCATTCCGAACCTGGTCACTGTAGTCCTCCGGGAATTGCCTCTGCACCTCAGGATCTGTAAATAATTGACAGATAATATTAATTGGCTTTGGATTAGTGAGCAAGCAGAGGATCACACATTAATATTTGATCAGAAGATGATAGCAGCCCTGGCAGGGGATCCAAGGGGGGCAGCTGAGGCTGCTATGTTGATGAGCACAAGGAAGGACTTGGCAAGGCACTCCCATTACCCTCCTCCAGAAATATAAAAAAGAAAAATTTTAAAGACCTGATGCTACTGTTAACTTTAGACTATTACCTAATGCAAAAATCTTGCCAGCTGCAAATTGCCTTCAATATATTTTTCCGGAGAAAATGAGTCTTAAACCTGCTTGACTTTTCTTCTCTAATCAGAAACCTCCTTTTCATAGTTGCAGATGTGTGCTTGATAAACCACCTTAAGCACCAGTTTCACACTGGGGAGAGAGCGGGAGTGAGTGAAGAATTCTTTCAAGGAACAAATGCAAAACTCACCGCTTTTACAAATAAAATAGATCCTTCCCCATATGCTTAAGAATTCTTTGAAAATGCAGATAAAAGTTTTCTTCAAAACAATCAATGCTTTGGGCTTGTCAGTGTAAACAAAATATATGAGAAATTATGTTCCATCTGATATATTTAGACTTGCTCAGAAACTATAAAAATACAAAGGTGAAAATACCTTTCATGACCATCTATTTAAAATGGAATTACTAAAGGGACCACTTTATTCTTCAATTATAATTGCAAGATAATCCAATGCCATCTTCTCTAAGTCAATACAGAAGTGAACTAATTAAAAGCTATTAGCACTTCACTTACTATTGATTACAAAAACATTCAACCTTTTCTAATAAGAAAAAGATTTGATTCCTCAGAGCCACATTAAGGGGAGTGATCAGAATAATATCTATTTGAGAAATCATATATCAATTCAAAAGGCTTATGGAAAAGCACAGTATGTGAGGGTTTCCCCTCTAACAGTGATCACAATATATACTATTCACTTTTCATAGCTATCTTTAAAAACCACACTAAAACACTAATTTACTTCTCTGTACAAGTGAATCCATGTAAAAGTTAAAACTCTCCAAATCACAATACAGAAATGCAGTTCATTGTTCTTTCGTGAAGAATCAAGAAGAGAAAACACTAAGGGCCTGTTCACATACTACATTTAAATCCTAGAAATACCAGTTTTCAAGTCATTGAAGCCCATGGATGTTACTCATTAAAACCCAAGGCTAGCCAGCAAAAGCAGGGATATTCAAAAGGTCACACCAAAAGTAGCACTTCCCAAAATGGGTGGTGCAAAAACGGAGAAACTATCTGCAAACCAGTTTAGCTCTAGAGGCGTCTTCTGGTTGGCTTAAAAACTGGGGATCAATTTCCTTACCCTCATCTTCAGCTACTGGGAAGGGACCAATGATGTGTCTAAGACTGTGACTAGTAGAATTCTGGAGTAATGTCCCGCAGTACCAACTCAGGGCTGCCTAGTGGGCCAAAGGAAGAAGCTGCTGCCTGTATTTAGCCTGAGGGCTAAAACCACACAAGGACTCAGGGCTGGTGAGACCGAGGCCAGAGGGTGCCAACAGTGTGGTAGGAAAAGTACTAGGCCTACAGAAAAGAATTTGCCAGCAGGATACAAAGGAGGGCAGCCTGTTGCCCAACAAACCTCTAAAGTATGCAATGGGGTTGGGAGGGTGAAGGGAGAGTGAAGGAAGGGGAATAAGGAAGCTGGGAAAAGAGGGCAATGGCTATAATTCCTAAAACATATATAAGTAACTTAAAATTTGGCCCAGAGACCAAAAAAAGGCAACTCTAAGCCACTGAGAAACATAAAAAAACAGAGGTTGGGAAAGCCACAAAATCACCTAAGCCTTATTTAACTTTTTCTTCCAATTGACACGTGGTTAAATGCTTATTCTTCAACTAGAAAACTTCATACAGAAATAACTCACATATAAATCTTTAATATCATGCTCTCTTTCTTGCAGTAGTTTGTGTTTCTTGGGAAGCATCACACTGGTGAAAATAAAACCAAAGACTATTTTTCTATTGCCATTTTGTGAAGGGATAAGGGTCTGAAACCAAAATGTGTAGTATGTTCTTCAATTTAAATAAATAAGTTTCTTATATATAGGTGAGAGAAGGTTCTTAAATCTATTTAGTTTATTACATTAAGAAATCATATTATAAGAAAATATATTTTAAAAATATATTTCATTCATACACACAACACAATAAAATTGAAAAAGAGAAGGAAAATGGATGGAAAAAAAAAATCAACCTATCTTAACACACTGAAGGTAAAGATGACCATAGAATTCCAAGATGGAGGCCATTCAAAACCGTATCATCTTAAACACTGCCTGTATGGTAGGCAACTTAAACACCATCAGTTAAATCCTTCAACTGTCCGTAGGCTATCCTTAAAATGAGATTCCCAGATTTTAACAGAATAATGTTCCAAGATAATACATGCATTATGATTTACTATGCTTCAAGCATAAAACTTTTAATTGCTTTTCGTTAAGGCCCCTGATGTTTACAAAAAATAAACTTCATGGGTCCTTAACATTCTTTAAAGCAATATGGTACTTAAAAAAAAAAAAAAGAAAAAGAAAAAAGCAACGCTTTTCAAAACCAAAGTCCAACCTATAAAGTTCCACTCAATTAGCTCAAAGATCCAGTCTGATAGTCAAAAACTATGAAAGCCATTTTATAAAAATTAACACAAAAACTGCAAATAATTTCTTTGAATTTTCTTAAACTGTCTATTTTATACAGGAGGTTGAAATCCTTTTTTTTCACATTGAGTCAATCACCATGCCATAATGTCACCAAAATATCGACATTGGAAACATCTGAGTTAAAAAGGTCCAAATACAATCTGCTTTTCTCAAGCAACACAACACCCGCCTTACTAACAGTTTCAGCATGGCACATGTACAAAATCTAGCACCCTGCAGTTAAGCAAACCGCCTTTAAATTTTCTGTCTGGCAGCAATCCACTTGCGTGTCTGTATGTTTTTACAAGTACTCTATGTATTTCATTGCGTCAGCTGCATTTCTTTGAGTTTTAAATGGTCTGGGAACATTTTATGAAATGTTCTATATCTTTATATGGAAAATAACATACACTGGAAAACTGTGCATCGGTCTAATATTTATATATCTATTTCATTATCCACCATCCAGTGCTATAATTGCTAATGTTCCAAAACACCTTCTCGCATTCATAAGCTCACCACCAAATGCAGTGTCACCAAACAGCTAACTTTCAACACAAAAAAATCTGCAGATAAGAGTACTACCATGGAAAAAAGTAACATAACTTGCTTAGGCAATTGGCAGTCAGAATAGAGTTATCGGCATATGTCAAGCTTTTTCACTAAGAATTGTCCCTCTGACAGAAAATTAAGAGCATAATACAGTGGTACATAGCACACTCTTTTTTTCTCATCCTCCTCTTTCAGCAACTTTCTCCTGATTTAAGAAATAGAGCCTTACAAACTTAAAAATCAATTTCATCACCTCCCAGGAAAATATTTTAAAAAAAACAATTGTATTTCAAATATCTTGCCAACAGTATGTATAGTTCGAAAGAGTTCACACATCTCTTAACCAACCTAGGCCTAAAAGAGGCAGTTAGTTCTCAAACGAGGTTTCACATCATGTCAATGTGATGTCCCAGCACCATGGCTCTCTAAGAGGCTGTCTGCACAGAAACACGCGTGCACCACTTTCTCTGAAGACCACAAGAAGCATTTCTGTATTTAAAACAGACATTTCCCAGTACAGGACCCCCAACAACACATTCTCATCCAGGCACAGAACATGACCATATTTAAAAGGCTATGTCTCCACAGCAGGAAAAAATTGATTTCCAAAACAAACATGTCTTACTTTGTTTCTTTTTTTAAAGAAAGGCTAATTTTCTTCAATCTCAATAGTCTATGTTTTCTAGTCTTCTACTATACATATTTTTAAATCTTTAAGATATACCAGATTGCCACAGGATGTTTAATTAATAGAATAAGAGTGTGGGCAAGACTTAGTGGAAAGGTGCTATAAATTATTTTACTCAGGCTCCAAAAACCTTGAGTTCTGCCTTAGGCTTAAAGTTCCTAGAAAACGTGGTAGACAGATCTTTTACAACAGAAATGCAAAATAATTCATAAAAGTACTGTGGTTATGTATGAGGGCTCATTTGTACATCAGTAACTAGTATGTGTGTACACACACACACACACACACACACACACACACACACAGATCTTACCAAATTATTTTCCTGTTTCCCTGTCACACCAATGACTCCATTTGAGGAGTCAAAGTATGACATATTTTTAAACTGATTATTAAAAAATACACTGACTTCATTTTGCATGAAACGTGTAACAACTTCATGTGTACTAACCAAATGTCATTATCTTCTATATCTGGAGCTCTTTTAGGTAATTTAAGAGAAACTGCAAATGTAGCAGTTAACACGGGAATCTACACTGCTTTCACTTTTAAAATGCTAGGTATCAAGGCAGAAAACATTACATTTAATGCCTACTGAATTCATCCAATCATTATCTCTAGGATATTTCAGTCAATAAGAGATAAAATAATAAACAAATTTAAAGCTTACAATTACAAAATCAGCCCTTTAAAAAGCGGGACTTTAACATCAGCTACAAACGATAAAATCTCATTGTTCAATTTCATGGAGTTTAAGATACTATCTTCTTCTCCTCACAACCATAAATGTTAATCCAAGCTGTAATCAGATTTAATTTTCCAGATGAGAAGATGGGAATATGCTACAAATGGGATAATAGTCCACTACCCTGCTCTTTCACTAATGATGTTTTCAAATTTTGCACACTAAACATGTAGACTCCCAGAAAATAGTCTAACAAGTTGTACATTTTGAGGACAAACTCAGTCTTTCCCAAAACACACTCAGAAATAAGGTTTCTTTTAATCTTCAAGAAGAAAAGTTAATTTTTTTTGCATAATGCAGAATTAAAGTTTCTTGATAGTATGATTGCAAACTGGACTAAGCTAAATAAAAAGCTTCAATGATACTATCAAACCTATTAAAGCTACAAAAATTCAGCTTCATTTACTTTATATTGTAAAATACCTGAATCATTTAGCAATTTAACTAAACATAATTAGTCTAGTAAATTATTCCATTTATGATGGTTAAAATTTACTTATTAAAAATATATTTTTGAAAGGAATGTTTGAAATGTTTTATAGTTTAAAAAAAATTACCAACATGTTTTCCTTTGCCTTGACAACAAAACAAAAAGGTTTATGTTGTCTTTTCTTTTAAATTTTTTTTAAATAAAAGATTACTCCTTTCGAAAAAAATTACTGATTCTAAAATGCAGATTTGACCCTAAAATTTCAAAGGACTCTAATTCACAAATTGGGAGGAAAAATCATTTATATGGTTTCCATGTACAAATAAAATTTGTTACTTTAAAAAAAATAATCTCTTCCAGGTATTAACTTTTTGTTCTCAAACAGTCTTCTGACTGTAAGACAGAAAAACTTTGAGTCATCACAATTTTTAACCATGAATCTATTCTAGTGTTTTCCCTCAACACTGGCATGTAAAATATAATCAAATATAATATCAAGCAGCCAGTCTGGTAACATAGGAACAGCTGACCATCAACACCTGTAACAAAACAAATAGCATTATTCAAGGAAGGACAGCAAAACCCACCTCAGGATGGCAAGCCATGGAGCCAGGCATATGCCACATTCCTCCTCAGACTAACATACTCTGTCTTTCAGACATATCCTCCTCCGATGTGACTATTTATGCATAAACAGCAGACACTGACCTATTGTTTTCAGTTGTTGAAGTTATGAATGTAGTACAGTTACCAATTAAGTGAATCAACAAGTCCTAAATACATCAGCTGTTCTACAAATAATGAGTCCATTGACATTACACAGTGAAATCTAGGGAGTCTCATCTTTCTTACTAGAGAATGCTGATAGATTTTAACCAGCAAATGCCACTACTTACCAATAATTTGAAATCTTTTTCATAACTAACTTCATCTACAAAAGGAATAGCAGTCTGATCCTGAAGCAAACTTATGCCACATAAATTCCAAAAATCAAACATAAGTGAAATTACAATGGCAGCTTTAAAATGGAAAAGCAAGGGTAGGGCGAGCTGGAGGGGAAAAAAAGGTCAGAAGAATATGCTTAATTTACACTTACCTTTTTCCCCAGTGAATATCTTAGTTTTCAACTTTAATTATTATTTAACTATTTGGGTTTTTTTTTAATTAGTTCAAAGTTTGGAACTAATTTCTAAAATCTATCAAATTGATAGATAACAAATATAGATGAAGTTTTTTTAATGATTATAATCTCAGGCTTCTATGTAATTTTTCTATGAGTTAGGTTCATTTATCCCACCTTTTTGAATGAGTAACCTTAAGTGTCACATTTTTATGCCAATGTGAATAATTAATTTAGACTTAGCCTAAATGACAGCTGTGCCCTTTATGTACTACAAACGTGACATCACTGCATATGGCTTTCACAAATAGATATATCACATCTGTCAAATTTGGTGAAAAGAGATAATTATTTACTCAAATATAAAAACTAGTGATGGAATACTCACTATTTGCCAGGCACTGTGATAGACATTTTACATAAAATTTCTGATTTTACCTTCATGACAAAGCTATGCTATTGGGACTATCAATTTTATCATAGTTAAAGAAAGCAATAGGTTATCACTTGTCCAAAGTTAGAAAATTAGCATTCATTCATGGTACAAATGCTCTGATGGGGCTGGCCCCATTGATGAATAAGCCACAGTCCCCACCCTCCAGAAGTTCACAGTATAACTAACCCTAATGGAGAACACAGAGAATTAAATAAGCAGTTACCATGGGGGCTTGGTAAGTGCTATGCTAGGGATTAGCACAGGGGCATCTGGCTTTGTCCTAAGGGGGACAGAAAAAGCTTCCAAGGAAGAAGTGACAGAGCCAGGGGTAGAGTCCAGGACTAGATCAAGGCTCATCTCATGACACAACATGCCCCCTTCTGAACAGGATACAGTGAATAGGTATTTCGTGATGCCAAGTCTCATGTTTTAGTTTTGTCTCCTACAAAATGTCTTGCCTGTTATCAACACCCAACAAATATTTTGGGCATAATAGAACAAAATAAACCCATTAAATACCCTGTGTCTCTCCAAGTAGATGAAAGGCCAATTTTAAAACATACAATTGAAAACGAGCCTTTGAATGCTATAAGCTTCCTAAAGATCACATTGGCATGTAGTAAGCACACAATAAATATTAGTTGTTGTTATATTATTAACCCCAATGGAGAAATAAGCAAGCACTATAAATTAGATGGCTACAGATGTATAGGTGTGCCTCAAATTGGAAATACATGTGTTCCTGAAATAAACTTTTATAAACCCAATTAAAACTTTCCCATTGCCTTCTATTGCTTACTTAGAAATGTTATAACTTTATCAGAAACCAATTTTCTCTACATTGTCAGTGGTTCCAAAATCCTTAAGCTACAGTTTATTTGCCTCCTGGCATCTGTTTTGCTAATGATCTGTAAACATCAAATACACTAGGGACTCTCCCAGATTTTACAGAAACCCTGAGGTAAATCCATATAAATTGAAGGACCTTTCTGCTAATTCCTTTGCCTTCTAAGTTTGCATATGAGATTTCAGAAATAAAGACCCACTAAACATTTTCTGTAGTAACAATTATAATACTACTAGCCACCACTTATTCAATGCCTGGGTATGCCAGTCATTGTCATAAGTGGCTTAATTTATTATCTTATTTAATCCTAACAACCCTGCTAGGTAAGTAGATGTATCCCTACTTTATAAATAAGAAAAGTGAGGTTCCCTATAAACAAATTCACAGAGTTAAGTAACAAAGCTGGGATTTCAGCCTGGATCTATTAGACTCCAAAGAAACCAACACCAGCTTTCCCTTTTGGCTTTATTTATTTACTTCCTCCTGTTGATCTGTCTTCTAGTCATTATTGTGACTCAACAATAAGAATACATCTGGACAAATAACTAAAACATGTTGTCGTAAAACAGGCCTTAGCAGATTATGAATGAGAGCTTTCCAATTTCTTTATTTATATTCCTTTGCCAAGTTCAGGATATAAATAAAATGGCTCCAAAGTAACTAGCACTCAGTTCAACTAGTAAATACAATATTTAACAAATTCATATTAAAAACAGAATAATTTTGAAGGCTAGAGATTACCCTTGCATCATCTATGAAAAAAATCATTTACGAAACAGTGAATAAAAACGGAGTAAATGTTTTCCTACTTACAAAAATGTGTTTCCAAGTACCTCTAAACCATACTGAGAACCCCAATGCTAAGAGCAAACTAGCGCATACAGGACAGATAAAGCTGGCACCTCTGCAGGGAAAACACACTAAGCCTGTCAACCAGAAGACTTCCTTTTACCAAAACTGTGCCTCTCCCCCACGGGGAATAAGCCACTGTGCCTAGCCCTTACATGTACCATTGGAGAAACAGTGCCTAATCTATACCACTTTTTTAAATTGTGATGAAATATACATAAAATTTACTATTTTGACCCTCTAAGTGTATAGTGCTGCAGCATTAAGTGTATTGACGTGGTTGTTCCACAACTGCCTTCCATCTCCAGAAATTTTTCATCTTCCCCAGCTGAAACTCTGAACCCATTAAACATCAACTTTTCATTATCCCCTTCTCCCAGCCCCTAGCATCCACCATTCTACTTTCTGTTTTTATTACATTGACGACTGTAGGTACCTTATATAAGTGGAATCATACAATATTAGTCCTTTCATGACTAGCTCCTTTCAATTAGCATAATGTCTTGAAGGTTATTCATGATGTAGCATGCATCAGAATTTCCTTTTTACAGATGAATAATATACCATAATATACCACATCATTTATCCATTATTCCATCAATGGACTCTTGGGTTACTTCCACATTTTGGCTATTTTGAATAAAGCTGTTATGAACTTGGGTACACAAATATCTGTCCAAGCCTCTGCTTTTATTTCTTTTGGGTATATATCCACAAGTCAAACTGTTGGATCATCTGGTAATTCTATGTTTATTTTTTTTTTTGAGGACCTATACCACTTTTAATGTTTCAAGACTTTTATGTTACAAAGCTATTATAACAGCCTAGAATCCTTAGCCTAGCCACTAAAGATTAACCCATCCAGTTTCATCTCTCTCTCTTAAACATGAATCCCTAAACCCAGCCAGCCTAATCAATTCAGTTTCCCACAAAACTTGACACGCTCAGCTCATCTTCTCCTCTTCCCACTAACTAAATCAGACCCTTTCAAAAGATGTATTTAGGCATCACAATTTATAAATGTGGCCAATTGTATATTCTTATCTGAATTAACAGTCAGTCACAACCACACTGGCACTTTTAAAAAATTTTAAAGGACAACTGTGTCCTCCATCAAAAGTGTGATGAATTTTAAATGAGTTTGCCAAAGGAACAGCAAAACTGTCACACTCACATGCATTGCTCCCCAATTCATGAAACTCTTACTTGCTTTTGGCTCTCATAGCCAGCCAGCAGCAAAATTCTCATTCTCTTCTCTTCAAGTTCCTTTAACATTTCTTACTCCAACCAAAAGCTGGCTACCTCTGGGGTCCTCCAATGGTGAATGTTTCTTCTCCACCCCTCCTCCCACTGGCCCAGAGGTGGTATAAGTGGCTTCTGCTCCTTGTTGCCACTGCCAGACCTTTTTCCCTCCTTATTCTCCAAAACCCCAGAGTTTGACCTCAGGTTACCAGACTATACTCCCATCTTCTAATCCCAGGGTTACTCCTCGTCCCTTGAATTTGTGGCTCATAGTGCACTGTCACTCACTCTGACATTGCTCCCACCACAGTCCTGTCAATGTCTACTATTCACACAGAGATGATCCGTCCAAATCCCTGAACTCTTGATTCCTTGACCTCTTTCCCCCAACAATCTTGCCCTCTACCCAACCTCAGCTACTCACTCCCATGGTCATACCCTAAACTCTACGATGTTCAATAACTGAACCCCCCTCGGTAATCACAAATTGAAAGCATCTTGGTCTCCAAGCATGACCCACCTCTACTCTTTCTAGTTCATTCCCTATAGTATTCTACTTTCTTCTACCCCACAGGGATGTACACTCTGTCAATCTTTTCACTGCCCTTCATCTGCATCAGGTCTACACTATCCTCCTTACGCAGCTTAAATTCTATTACAGCTGCTTCTTCACACACATCCTCAACTCCCTTGGGCCTCTCTTTGTCACCCTCACTTGGCAAAACCCCAATCCTTGTTAAATCCAACTATCTACCTGCACCCCTGTAGCTGACTGTGGCTGGAGAAAAACACAACTATGTTGACAAATGTCACTTTAAATTCATGATTATTAACTGCAAGTGAGCTTTAATATGACTCAGTAATTATACCACATTTTCCTTCATTTATTCTCTCTCTCCTCAAACCTCCAACCTTCTCCATCCTCAATTGCTACTAATTACCTAATTTGCCACTTCACTGAGAGAAGAGAGCAATCAGAGGAGAATCCTACTACCTCTACCCACCCACCTCCTCTGCCCCATAGACTCTGCCTTCGTCCTATGACAGGTGCCCGTTTAAAAGACCCCTTGTCCACTTGTAAAGGAGGATCCCATTCCCCTTACCAACTCGGACACAGCTCCACCAATTCTCCCATTGTGTTGATTTTGCCTCTCTGTTGGATCTTTCCCATCAGCATACAAACACACTGTTATTTCTGCAAATTTTTTTAAAAGGTCAAGCCCACTGTAACATGATGTCATTTTTTAAAAAGGCAGGGGGAAAGGTTAAGCGCACTCCTCAACAGCCACCACCCCACTTCTCTCATTCTCTTTATAGCCAAATTCTTTGAAAGAGTGTCTATACTCAGTCATGAATTCGTCTCCTCCCACTCTCTTCGACTCATGGCAGTCAAGCTTGTCTCTGAAACTACTCTTGTGCCAACGGCCACACCAACGGCCTTCTTTTACTGATAACATCAATTATCAATCCTTAGTCTTGACCTATGAGCCCCATTTTATACCTATGATTGCTTCCACCTCTTGCATCACTTTCTTTCTTCATGTGGCTTCCAGAGCAGCCCATTCTCCTGCCTCCCTGCCTTCTCCTCAAGCTCTTGATGATCTCTTCCTATTGAAGGGCCCCAAAGTTTGGTATTTGGACTTCCTCGCATTTCTTTCTCAAAGCCTTCCTTTGCTGGTCTTTTTCAGTATCCTCACTTCAAATACAAATATGCACTGTCAACTTTAAACGTATTTATCCAGTTCAGATCTCTTCCAATTCCTCATTTATCTAGCTGTCTGCTCAACATCTCTGCTTGACATCTCAAATTTAACATGTCCAAAACTGAACTCCTGATCTTTCTCTCACATCTCAGATCCAATGTTTCAGCCAACCCTGTCAACTAAATCTTCAAAATACATTCAAACTCTGACCATTTCTCTCCATCTCCACCACTACCACCCTGGTCTAAGCCACCATCATTTCTACCCGGATTACTACAATAGCCTCCTAACAGGTTTCCCTGCTTCTGCCTCCAATTCCCTATAGTATGTTCTCAAAATAGCAGCCACAAGAATCCTGGAAAACTCAAGTCAGGGTCTCCTCTAAAATGTTCTCCCTTCACCAGTGACTCTCTGACCTCACTTCCTACTATATTTTCCTCTCCTAACTCTGTTGCAAACTCACTGGTCCACCTGCTGTTCCTCAAACATGCATGCCATGCTTCAACTTCATGGCCTGTGCCCTTGATGTTCACTCTGTCCAATAAATATCAAGGAATGAGGCATGTTGCTGTCAGCTGTTTATTCACAAGTTAGTTTCCCAATGTCGTCTTCTACAATAATCTTATTTAAAATTATAATTTCCTTATCCTCACCATTCCTTATTCCCTTTTCCGATGTTATTTTTCTCCTTAGAGCATTTTACCATCCAAAATATTATATACAAGGTGAGTTTCCTTTTTCCAAAATGCTTTGGACCAGAAGTGTTTCAGATTTTCGATTTTTTTCGATTTTGGAATATTTCATCTACATAATGAGGTATCTTGAGGGTGGGACCCAAGTCTAACCATAAAATTCATTTATGCTTCACATATACCTTACACACATAGCCTGAAGGTAATTTTATACAATATTTTCAATAATTTTGTGCAAAAAACAACATTTGTATACATTGAACCATCAGAAAGCAAAGGTGTCACTGTCTTAGCCATCACATGGACAATCTGTGGTTGTCTGGTATCACCATCATTCCTCACTCTGAATTCATAAGCTACTGATAAGCAATCATTTATACTTATTCACACATAAGTACCTAACAATAAAAAATATAAGATACCATTAATACAATGAAAAAATAATGTGTTCAGAGTAACTTGTAGCATCACACATTGGCACTCAGAAAGTTTTAGATTTTCGAGCACTTTGGATATCAGATTTTCATATTAGGGATGCTCAACCTGTACTTACTTATTTTCCCTACTAGAATGTATGCTTTACGAAGGCAGGGATTTTTGCCTGTTTTGTTCACTGTTATATCCCCAGCATCTGGAATAGGGCCTAGCACATATATACTGAATGAATGAAAACAGGAATAAAGGAAGAAAGTGAGCAAAAATTCAAATGTTCCTTTTGGTAAATAATTTCATAACATGTATCAAAAGCATTATGAATGTCCACACTCTACACACTAGTAATTCAACATCTCAAAATCTATCCCAAGGAAATCATGTGACATGTAAGGAATTTTTTAATGCTTACTTCAAGCACCATTTCAAAAATTAGAAGGGGAATATTAGTTAATAATAAGCAAGTAACATAGTATTTATTTACATCACCATTAAAATTAGGCCTGTAATAACACAAGGAAATACTAATATCATTGTATTATGAAGAATTAACTCAAAACAGAATACAAAGATTTATCACGCTGCAATACTAATTATTATTTTTTGAATGTTTTAAAACAAGACTAACAGTTAACCTACCTAAATATCTAGCCAAGAATCTTTGAGTTGTAGAATTATTGGTAATTTTTTGGCCTTATTTTCTGAATTATCTACATTTTTCAACAAGGTTCATAATTTTTTTTAAAAAATGAACTTTGTAAATAAAGAAAAATGCTCCTGGGAAATTAGATTTAAGTGACACACAACAGCTTATAGTATCCCATCTGCCTCTTCCAAGAATCCATCTCTGACGTCAGCCCACCCTGACTGGTCTCCTCCCTCAGCTTCTGCAATATTTACTATTTTGGCAGCATAAATTATTAAGCACCTGATTATGCACCTAATCATTTCTTATCTTAGACGGTTACTTCCTTAAGTATTTGTCTACCCAGTAAGTAAAATAAGCCACTCCCAAGACGAGAACCCATGCATGTCTCCTTACCACCTGTGCTCTCCCCATGAATAAAGGCACCACAGCATCCAAGCGGAGTGCCCAGCGCAGAGTAGGTCACCTTGCATACATGCTTGATGAATTTTTCCCGGGGTAGATTAATTTAAGGGTAGTTCTAGCCAAGTCTCCGCTAAAAGACTTTATAAAATGCCTATTCTGTGTCACACACTGTGACAGGTATAGACCACACCATGTCACTTAAGTTTCACAACTCTGACTCTACAAAGTAAATACTGTTATCCACAGACGACCAGGAAAGGTAAAATCACTGGCTCGTAATCACACCAATGGTAAATACAAAAGCCAACATTTAAACTCACAGATTTAACTCTAAACCTATATTCTAATTATTGTGCTTATATGGCAGAGGTTATCAAACTTTAGCATGCACCAAAATCACGTGATGGGCTTGATTTAGTTTGTCTCAGTAGGTCTGAGGTAGTGCTCGAGAATTTGAAGTTCCAACAAGTTCCCAGGTGATGTTGATTCTGCTGATTTGCAGACTACACTTTGAGAATTACTGTTATACAGACTTGATTAAAAAAAAAAAAACTATCAATAGGAATCCACACATCAAAGTTTCTTAGAAAAGGTTAGACATCAGCCAAGCATGGTGGCTCATGCCTATAATCCTAGTACTCTGGGAGGCTGAGGCCGGAGGATCCCTTGAAGTCAGGAGTTCAAGACCAGCCTGAGCAAGAGCAAGACCCAGTCTCTACTAAAGATAGAAAAAATTAACTGGGCGTGGTGATGCACACCTGTAGTTCCAGCTACTCAGGAGGCTGAGGCAGAAGGATCACTTGAGCCCAGGAGTGTGAGGTTGCTGTGAGTTAGGCTGATGCCATGGCACTCTAGCCCAGATGACAGAGAAAGACTCTGTCTCAAAAGAAAAAGAAAAAGAAAAGAAAAGGTGAGACATCTTTAATTCTGTCCTTCCAGGCTCAGCTCAGGTCTCGGAGAAAGTTCTCTAACCACCCCACCCCTAACCGCACCTCCACCAGCAGGTTAAGTGCCCCTCCTATGTGCTGATCCTAAACATTCTGTAGATTGGCTCACTTGACATCCATTAGAACAGCCTTCTGTGGGCCCTCTAATATCACAGGGGCTGGAAAGCTAAAAACTGTTTGCCAAAGGCTCCTACTACAAGGCTACTGGCTGTGATTTCGGTTCTGCCAATCAGATCCATCTGGTGAGACTTGGAAGCTCAGGAAGTGGGGAGCCACAAGGTAACATGAGAAACCCCTTTTTCTGATACAGAACTAGCAGGAATGGCACGATGGTTTCTACTATCTTCAACTGGACCTTGACAATGATATCTCTGACATTTAACTTTGACACATTTTATTTTTATTGTGCAGGTACATCCTCAGTCTTTCAAACACATGTTTTGGCTTGTGATTATCTTTCAAATTCTTTTTGAGAGTAATTTTTGTGAAACCATGGATAAGTCAAAAATCCATGTTATTTTTGAATATGATTCTGTTGTGGAACAAATGCTGTGCAGACAGCTCAAAATAGCAATGAAGTGTTTGGGAAGGATGCGGCTAATGAATGCACAGTACATCGATGGTTTGAGAAGTTCCATTTTGGTGATTTTAATCTTGAAAATGAGCGACATGGGCAACCTGAGACCAAGGTGGATAATGATGAGCTGAAAGCAGTAGTGGAAGCAAATCCATCTCAATTAACATGTGAATCAACAGGAAGGTTTGATGTTACTATTCCAATATTGGACAATTTGAAACAAATTGGTAAGGTAAAGAAGCTGGATAGATGGGTACCACATGAATTAAACAAGCATCAGAAGTCCAGAAGCTTTCCTTTCTTTGCTGTCATGACATAAAGGTAAGTTACATATGATAAAAAATGGGTTCCTTTTGACAGTCATAGGCATTCGGCACAATGGTTGGATAAAGATGAAGGGCCAAAACACAGCCCAAAACTGAATATTCATCAAAAAGCTAATGCTATCTATCTGGTGGTCCAGCGCTGGTATTATCCACTACAGCTTCATGAAACCTGGTCCGTCAATGACAGCAGATGTCGATCGCAATCAATTGGACGAAATGATGAGGATGCTTGCCATTAAGCAGCTGAGATTGGTCAACAGGGACAGGCCAATCCTCTTGCAAAACAACATTTGACAATATGTCACCCAAACAACACTGCTCTAACTATAGAGGCTGGATTTGGAAACTGTCATCCACTGTATTCACCAGACCTTGCACCAACTGATTACCACTTCTTCCAGGCTTTGGACCACTTCTTGCAAGGAAAAATATTCAATTCTCAACAAGCTGTGGAAAACGTCACTCGCTCTCCAGGCTTCTTCACTGCTGGCATAAGCAAGCTACCGTTAAGATGACAAAACTGTGTTGATAGTTTAGGTGCACGCTTTAATTGTACTGTTTCTTAAGATATAATAATTACACTTTTGCTTTGAAATCAGACATTTCATATTTACTGACCCAATATGCTTTTCATGTTATAAGACAACTCTTTCCTGGGTGGAATTCATCAAGCTGCCCCTTGCCTCTGGACACTGCAGCCATGCTGACAAGGGGAGCCAGGTGGTGAGTCAGGGCTCAGGAAGCAAAGCACATAGAAAATGTGGGGTGTTGGGGGAGGCAGGTTAAGACAGTAGCAGAAGGCAGGTACACAAATAGATTTTTAAAAAAGAAGAAAGAAAAACCATCCAAACCCCATGATGCCTAAAGTTAACTCCTGTCAAAATTCCAGCAACTATTCTTCCAGCTCTTCTCCAAGACTGAATAGATCAGGATTCTCAGAGAATCAGTTGATGCCCAGGGTGCACTGAGATAAAGGGGTGGCAGCAAAAGCAGCCTTCTTATTGCTCCTCTCAGACGCACTAGCAATCCCTCACATAAGTATCTCCGAATAAACACACAACTCATCCCTGAGAATAGGCATGGGGCTTTGTCAGGGTTGGTGCTTCCTAGCTGCTATCCAGGAGTAGGAAAAGGGTAACTGAATTCACAGGATGCAGCAAACAGATTCTGGAGTGCTCTCCCAAGGCACTGATGAGATTCTTCTCCCTAGACATTCTACAGGACAACCTACCTGCACTGTACCCTACTGCATCACCACAGCCCTATATTATGACTACACTGTCCAGGTTGCATTCTTCCTCCAGTTTCCCTCCCCGTGGAAGAAAACCCTTATATTGCTGCCACTGCAGCTCTACATACATGACCAAATCTAGCCATACTACCCTCAGAGCTCCCTGGCACCTACAGGATTGGAAAGCAGTGACTGAGAAGAGAAAACTGAAAACTCCTAAGGCTGACGCAGCTGGTAGGAAACCATCTGATGCCTCCAGACTATGCCCTGAGGAGTTTGTGTCGGGTGGTGACATTACTGGCTCTTCTGCTAATTAGGCTGTGAGACCTTGTGAGGTTATTTAACTTTTCTGTGCTTAGTTTCCTCATCTGTAAAATGGGGATTAAGATCACATCTATCGGGCTGCTATAAAGTAATAAATGAAAAGAAGTTGAACCATGGCCTGGCAGGCATATGATAAGTTGTATATTTCAGGCATTACTATCATCTTTCATATTATTTTCCATAGTAGTGTGGCAAGTGAGAAGGAGAATCAACATAGAATCAGTCCTGAATTAGAATCTTGACTGTACTACTTATCAGCTGGTGATCCTGGACAAATTAGTTTTTCTGAGTTCCCAGTTGTCCTCATCTGTAAATTGGGCATAATAATGTCCGCTTCACAGAATGTTCAGAATTAAGTAAAATAAAGAATGTATAAAGCACTTTGAACAGTGACCAACACCTAGTAGATGCTTAAAACAATGCTTTTTTTCTCCTGTAACAGTTAATTTTAGGTGTCAACTTGACTGGGTTAAGGGATGCCCAGATAACTGGTAAAGCATTATTTCTGAGTATGTCTGTGAGGGTGTTTCCAGAAGAGACTGACTGAATCAGTGGACCCAGTAAAGAAGATCCATCCTCACCAACATGGGTAGGCACCATCCAATCTGTTAAGGGCCCAGGTAGAACAAAAAGGCAGAGAAAAGGCAAACTGGCTCTCTCTCTCCTGGAGCCAGGACATCCATCTTCTTCTCCTGCCCTTGGACATCAGAGCTCCAGGTTCTTGGGCCTTTGGATTTAACACCAGCAGCCCCACCCACAGGTTCTTAGGCTTTTGGCCTTGGACTGAATTACATACACCACAACTCTCCTGGTTCTCAGGCCTTGGTTATCAGACTGAACGATACCACTGGCTTCCCTGGTTCTCCAATTCGCAGACAGCGTAACATGAGAATTCTTGGCCTCCATAACCACGTGAGCCAATTCCCATCATAAATCCCCTCCTATGTAGCTATGTGTACATGTACGTGTGTATGTGTGTATCTCCTATTGGTTCTGTTTTGCTGGAGAACCCTAATATACCTCCCAAGGCCAGCTATATGTAGAAGGTATCTAAAAACAATAAACAGCTTCTGAAGGAACCAACTGTTCAGTTTCTCTCTGACTGTGACTCTCTGCTTACTCCTAACTGGGGTCTACCAAAGCTCTGCTTCTGAGCTGTACTTAGAATGCTGACCCTTCCCAGTGAGTCCTACTGTATCGTTGCTCCCCTCCCTTTCCCAGTGAGGTATATGATCTTTTACATTTGTCCTGTTAACCCAGTTAGGCTAGACTGGAGCCCTTACTAATTCATGCTGGCTTCCTAGCCTCCGTTGCTCACCACTGGTGCTAAGAAGGTGCATCTTGAGGACCAGAAGTGTGAAATTGTTAAACTATCCCGACGTTTCCCTTCCAAAGTGAAGAAAAGGGTCCAGTGAATAGTGGGTCCTTAACTGCAAGATTATTTATTGCACACCCACTACTAGTCGTGTATTAGGCACTCAGAGGGCATCAAGAGACATTATCTGTGGTCTCTCCCTAGTAAGACACAATAAATACTCTCCTAGAATTGCCCAAGTAAAACAGAAATTAGGATCGTTTTGAAAGGAAGGAT
>NW_012155173.1:426013-427349 GCF_000956105.1 Propithecus coquereli | reverse complement strand
TATTTTTAAAATTTATTTATTTCAAGTTCCTTAGGTATTCTGGATCCTAGGCCTAGCAAAAATTTTCCTTCAATCTGATAATTTTCTTTTTATTTTGCTTATAGTTTCTTTTGCCATACCGAAGTTTTAAATTTGAATGTAGTCAAATCAATCCTTTTCCATAATGGTTTGTGCTTTTCTATATCTTATTTAAGAAATCCTTTCTTCCCTAGACCTCTAAAAATATTTGTACATTTTCTTTAAAAAGTTACGAACTTTTGTTTTTTAATGTAGGTCTTTAATCCAGCTGCAATTTATTTTTATGATGGCTGTGAGCAGGAAATTTTTTCCAAATGGATAGCCAATTGTCTCTCAAATAGCAGAACTACCTGGTGATATCCATTTTATTCCTAACTTCTAAGAGCAGCTGGCAGAGTCTCTCCTCATCAAAAAAAAAAAAAGTGATATTTGGTAGGACAGAATATACTGGGTCAATTTTACTTAGACTTGAAGAAAAAAGCCTGAATTCACCTTTATCCAACAAAAAAGCACAATGAATCCAAACAGATACTGGCCCAACCAGCAAGTAAAAAAATATTAGGCAAAAGCAAAATAGACATTTCTATTAGCTTTCTTTTACATTCTTAAAATATCAAGTTTTAAGGAAGTTTCATGGGGACACAAGATCAAACTTTTACCTAGCCCTCAAAATTCATAATCTCACACCAGCTTTCCACTCCTTTCCAAAGCTTAGATTTAGAAAAGGGCCACTTAGGAAAATGCTTAATAGTTATAGTGTTAAGAGAAAAGAAATGCCTCACTTGATACTATTGTAATCACCACTAAACTTGGTTCATGGTGATATTCTTGCATAAACTAACAAAAATTATTTCACTGATATAAATCCTTGTGTAAACTACTTTAGAGAGTTTTTACACAATGTTACATTTACCATAATAATTTACATAATATAACTAGTATCAAGCAGCTAAATTTGAATTCTTTGTTCTCTTGAAAAAGTACCATTTTAAGTTAATGATATGTTTCTGAATATGACACCACAAGGCATTCTTAAGGAGGTACATAACATGGACATTGATAATTTACTAAATAAATTCACTGTGATCAATTCTATTATAAAAATTCACAGGAACTGTTAATGAAAGCAAATGTTAATTTAATATTTTTACCCCTTCCTTCTCCAAGCCATCTATTAGAACCTAACTTATTGTGAATATCATTTTAACAGTATTTCTTTGGAAATGTTATACTGCAACTGCTATATAATTATCTTTCAGGTTGCGAATTTTTAGCATTCTACACACTTTATAGTATATTGTACATATACTTAAAAATA
>NW_012155173.1:411986-425963 GCF_000956105.1 Propithecus coquereli | reverse complement strand
CACATATATATGTGTATATATATATATATATATATACACATACCACATTCTCTTTATCCAATCACCTGTTAATGGACGCTTCGCTTAGCTATTGTTAATAGTGCTGTAATAAACATATGTGTATAGGTGTCTTTTTTATAAAATAATTTCTTTTCCTCTGGGTAGATACCCAGTAGTGGTATTGCTGAATCCAATGGTAGATCTATTTTTAGTTGTTTGAGAAATCTCCATACTGTTTTCCACAGAGGTTATGCTAATTTACATTCCCACCAACAGTGTATAAGCCTTCCCTTTTCTCTACATCCTTGACAACATCTGTTGTTTTTGACTTTTTAATAATAGCCATTCTGACCGGTGTAAGATGGTATCTCATTGTGGTTTTAATTTGCATTTCTCTAATGATTAGTGATTTTGAGTATTTTTTTCATGTTTCTTGGCCATTCGTATGTCTTCTTTTAAAAAATGTTTGTTTGTGTCCTTTGCCCACTTTTTAATAGGGTTATTTGGTTTGGTTTTTTTCTTGTTGTGTTGTCTGAGTTCCTTTGTAGATTCTGGATATTAGTCCTTTGTCAGATACATATTAATAGTTTTCAAATATTTTCTCCCATTCTGTGGGTTGTCTGTTTACTCTGATTCTTTTGCTATGTCGAAGATTTTTAGTTTAATTAAGTTTAATTTGTCTATATATGTTTGTGTTTGCTTTTTAGGATTTAGTCATAATTCTTCACCTAGGCCAATGTCCAGAAGACATTTTTCCTAGGTTTTCTTCTAGGATTTTTATAGTTTCGGGTCTTGCATTTAACGCTTTAATCCATCTTGAGTTAATTTTTGTATAGGGTGAGAGAGATGGGTCCAGTTTCGTTCTTCTGCATATGGCTATCCAATTTTCCCAGCACCATTTATTGAATAGGGTGTCCTTTCCCCAGTGTATATTTTTGTCACCTGTGTTGACGATCAATTGGTTCTAAGTATGTGGCTTTATTTGTGGGTTCTCTATTCTGTTCCATTGATCTATGTGTCTATTTGTATACCAGTACCATGTTGCTTTGGTTATTATAGCCTTGTAGTATAATTTGAAGTCAGGTAATGTGATGCCTCCAGCTTTGTTCTTTTTGCTTAGGATTGCTTTGGCTCTTTGGGCTCTTTTTTGGTTCCATATTAAATTTAGGATTGTTTTTCCTAATTCTGTGAAAAATGACATTGGTAATTTTATAGAAAACGCATTGAATCTCTACACTGCTTTGGACAGTGTGGTCATCTTAATGCTATTGATTCTTCCAATCCATTAGCATGGGATGTTTTTCCTATTTGTTTTTGTCATCTGTGATTTCTTTCATCAGTGTTTTATGTTTCTCCTTGTAGAGATATTTCACCTCATAGGTTAAATGTATTCCTAGATACTTTTTTATGTAGCTATTGTAAATGGCACTGAGCTCTTGATTTGGTCCTTAGCTTGATCATTGTTGGTGTACAGAAATGCTACTGATTTTTGTATGTTGATTTTTATATCCTGAAACTTTATTGAAGTCATTTATCAAATCTAGGAGTGTTTTGGAGGAGTCCTTAGGGTTTTCTAGGTATCAGATCATATCATCAGCGAACACAGATAATTTGACTTCCTCTTTTCCAATTTGAATGACTTTTATTTCTTTGTCTTGCCTGAGTGCTCTGACTAGGACTTCCAATACTATGTTGATAGGAGCGGGGAAAGTAGACATTCTTGTCTTGTTCCAGTTCTCAGGGAAGAATGCTTTCAACTTTTCCCCATTCAGTATGATGTTGGCTATGGATTTTTCATATACGGTTTTTATTTTTGAGGTACGTTCCTTCAATGCCTAGTGTGTTGAAGGTTTTTATCATGAAGGAATGCTAAATTTTATCGAATGCTTTTTCTGCATCTACTGAGATGACCATATGGTTTTTGTGTTTAATTCTGTTTATGTGGTGAATCACGCTTGTTGATTTACATATGATGAACCCTCCTTGCATCCCTAGAATAAAACCCACTGATCGTGGTGTATATCATTTTGATGTGCTGTTGGATTCAATTTGCTAGTATTTTGTTGAGAATTTTTGTAACATGTTCATCAGAGATATCGGCCTACTTTTCTTTTTTTGCTGTGTCCTTGCCTGGCTTTGGTATCAGAGTGATACTGGCTTTGCAGAATGAATTAGGGAGGATTCCCTCCTCTGAATCCATTCATTTTAAATGCCCTCTTTATTACCCTATTGGTGGTCATTTAGGTTTTCAGTATTTTTCTATTACAAAAAGGAAACCAAGAAAAGGTGATATGAGCATTCTTGACTATGCCTTTTTGTGCACAAGTGAGAATTTCTCTATAATATATACTTAGTGAAACGGCTGGCCCCTAGGGCATGAGCACCTTCTACTTTACTAGGTATTGCACTTAAGAGTTTTTTGCTCCACCACATTACTACAAATATTGCTATTATTCAACTTTTAAAATTTTCTGCCATTCTTCATGTATTAAATAGTATATCCCATGGTTTTAATTTATATGTCCTTGATTTTTCTTGATATAATATTTTCATATGATTATTAACTACTTGAATTTTTCTTTTGTAACTAATATTTTTTGCCTTTTTTTTTTTTTGAGACAGAGTCTCGCTCTGTTGCCCTGGCTAGAGTGAGTGCCATGGCGTTAGCCTAGCTCACAGCAACCTCACACTCCTGGGCTCAGGCGATCCTCCTGCCTCAGCCTCCCGAGTAGCTGGAACTACAGGCATGCGCCACCATGCCCGGCTAATTTTTTCTATATATTTTTAGTAGTTCAGATAATTTCTTTCTATTTTTTTTTTAGTAGAAACGGGGTCTTGCTCTTGCTCAGGCTGGTCTCGAACTCCTGAGCTCAAACAATCCACCCACCTCGGCCTTTTTTTGCTTATTTTTAAAATTTATTTATTTCAAGTTCCTTAGGTATTCTGGATCCTAGGCCTAGCAAAAATTTTCCTTCAATCTGATAATTTTCTTTTTATTTTGCTTATAGTTTCTTTTGCCATACCGAAGTTTTAAATTTGAATGTAGTCAAATCAATCCTTTTCCATAATGGTTTGTGCTTTTCTATATCTTATTTAAGAAATCCTTTCTTCCCTAGACCTCTAAAAATATTTGTACATTTTCTTTAAAAAGTTACGAACTTTTGTTTTTTAATGTAGGTCTTTAATCCAGCTGCAATTTATTTTTATGATGGCTGTGAGCAGGAAATTTTTTCCAAATGGATAGCCAATTGTCTCTCAAATAGCAGAACTACCTGGTGATATCCATTTTATTCCTAACTTCTAAGAGCAGCTGGCAGAGTCTCTCCTCATCAAAAAAAAAAAAAGTGATATTTGGTAGGACAGAATATACTGGGTCAATTTTACTTAGACTTGAAGAAAAAAGCCTGAATTCACCTTTATCCAACAAAAAAGCACAATGAATCCAAACAGATACTGGCCCAACCAGCAAGTAAAAAAATATTAGGCAAAAGCAAAATAGACATTTCTATTAGCTTTCTTTTACATTCTTAAAATATCAAGTTTTAAGGAAGTTTCATGGGGACACAAGATCAAACTTTTACCTAGCCCTCAAAATTCATAATCTCACACCAGCTTTCCACTCCTTTCCAAAGCTTAGATTTAGAAAAGGGCCACTTAGGAAAATGCTTAATAGTTATAGTGTTAAGAGAAAAGAAATGCCTCATTTGATACTATTGTAATCACCACTAAACTTGGTTCATGGTGATATTCTTGCATAAACTAACAAAAATTATTTCACTGATATAAATCCTTGTGTAAACTACTTTAGAGAGTTTTTACACGATGTTACATTTACCATAATAATTTACATAATATAACTAGTATCAAGCAGCTAAATTTGAATTCTTTGTTCTCTTGAAAAAGTACCATTTTAAGTTAATGATATGTTTCTGAATATGACACCACAAGGCATTCTTAAGGAGGTACATAACATGGACATTGATAATTTACTAAATAAATTCACTGTGATCAATTCTATTATAAAAATTCACAGGAACTGTTAATGAAAGCAAATGTTAATTTAATATTTTTACCCCTTCCTTCTCCAAGCCATCTATTAGAACCTAACTTATTGTGAGTATCATTTTAACAGTATTTCTTTGGAAATGTTATACTGCAACTGCTATATAATTATCTTTCAGGTTGCGAATTTTTAGCATTCTACACACTTTATAGTATATTGTACATATACTTAAAAATATAAACTCAATGGTCAAGTAAACAAAAAAGGTACTCTTTATGAAAGCAAATGTTAATTTAATATTTTTACCCCTTCCTTCTCCAAGCCATCTATTAGAACCTAACTTATTGTGAGTATCATTTTAACAGTATTTCTTTGGAAATGTTATACTGCAACTGCTATATAATTATCTTTCAGGTTGCAAATTTTTAGCATTCTACACACTTTATAGTATATTGTACATATACTTAAAAATATAAACTCAATGGTCAAGTAAACAAAAAAGGTACTCTTTGGTTCAAGAAATTCATTAAGCAGAATAAATTCAATTAGACACAGTATGAGGTTTTCCTCAAAGCCATACAATAATAATACAAGTATCGTATTGTTCAAATATTCTCATTGTTACACAGGTTGTCACATTTCACTTTTAATAGGAACTGACTCAAAGAGACGTTGGAACAAAAGTATCCTAACCAAGTAGCAGTTCCCAAAGTGTCATGCTAAAAAAACATTACTCTCCAATTCACACAATTCAAACAATCAAATCAGAGAACAACCACTTCTTTATTAATAGAACAATGCACACTAGTTTCCTGCATCCAAGTGATGCTACCTAAAAAAATATTTAAACAAGGAAAATTAAAGATGCAATTGGAATAACATCAATACTAATAAAATATTTTAAAAATAGATCAATTAGATATTATTTAATGAATGTCAGTTTTGTGAGTGTAACAGTAATTCTAACTTTAGCTGAAAGCAAATGAAATTCAAGGAATTCCTAATGTTGACAATCTTCTTCATTAAAAACATAAACCTAAAAACAATTCACCCTACAAAGACCAAATCACACTAGAAAAGAAGTGATGTGGTTAGGCAGGAAATTAAATCTTATTCAAAGTAAAGGTGGAAATAAAACAGTACCTTCATAATAAAGATATCACAAATAGCTGTATTCTTTAAAATTATTTGTTCAAGATATAATTTTGCTCTCCTGCAGTGTCAGATGCTAATGCAACTGATTTTATACAATTTAAGCACTGGGTCTACCGATGCACCTTCTGTTTTTAAATCAGCAGGAACCATTGACAAGCATAAGCAGTATTCCTAACTAGATAATCAGCAAATGTGTAAAGTCTGACATCCCTCCTAAAATACACATTTGACTATGTAACTGTCTCAAATTCACATCACACTACAAACAACTGTAATACATTGAACAAATCTAATTCAGAAAGGATCAGAAAATCAATCACTGCAAATGGCTATTATACTGAAGATCATAAATAACTTCTAATAACTCCCACCTCCCTCCCAAAAGGGGAAAATAGATCTAGTGTATTAAAATCATGTTTCCTAAGATAATTCCTAAAGGTACACATTATTATGATCTATCTAATCTTTCAAACTGACTTTACTATATGACATCCTACAATGTGAAGAGGCTAAAACACATCTATAATTTAGCCTTTCAGGATAATCTAGCAATCTATACAAAAAACAACCAAACTGCTATAATAACTCAAAATGAATGGGAAACTTACAGCAATATGTTCAAAGAGAATAAGCAGAAAAAGAACAACAATTACCAAGGACTTATTTGGTACTGGATCCCAAAGTGACTTCCCATTTTTCTTGTTCATCTTCACAACAATCCTATGAGGTAGGCACTATCGTCCTTAATTTACAGATGAAGAAACCAAATCTTAGGGGATACCTGATCTCCCTAAGGTTATGCAACTGTTAAGTGACACAGTCAAGATTTAATCTTAGGTTTGAATGACTCCAAAGTCCAAACTGTTATTTGCACCAAGCTCTCCCCATAAAAAAATGGGTGAAATAAGGGGTGGGTCTACACTGAAAAGTTAAATGTTGTGAAGTTTATAATTCCAGTTTCAAATAGTCTTTTACAAACTTATATAATATGATCCTTTCTTAAATTGGGAATGTTTGACATATCAGAAATCTGTGAGTTCACTAACAAATATCAGAAAATAATTTGGAGGAATATAAATAATCGCTTGGCTGCTAACACTACCCTTGAGGCCACTGAGTGAATCACTTCAACAGTGTCTTGAATAGGGCAAACACCATGTTACTTTGAGTTCACAAAGCATTGTACAGTTTTCAAAGTGTTTTTATATGCTTTAGAATTCATAAGAGCCTCCCAAAAATCCAGTGAAAAGGTTTAAGGAATACAGTAGATATATAAAAGAGGAAAATAAAGAGAGTCATTCTAAATGCAGACAGTAGTACCTGTGAGTCCCAGGGCTAACTCTATCCCTACACATTCTCAAGGGCAAAAATATGGCCACTGGATGGAAAGATCTGTAGGCAGCTGACTGGTTTTTCACCTAAGATCCTTCCTCAAGGCTGGAGGGAGCAGGTCACTTCTGGTACAATTCCATGGGCTCCAGAAAGAAAAATAATTCTCTGTTCCAGTAATACACAACCTCTCTACAGAAACAACTCCAGGTCATTAATCTCATTTCAAAGATGATAAAATTGAGGCTTAAAGCCTAGATGATCTCCAAAGTCACAAAATACGTGACCGGGAAAAGATTCGTACCAAATCTTTGTCCCTCAAGATCACAGATGGTTACCTTCCCGAGAACTGCTTTGATCTCTGTGAAAGATAACTCACCTTCATATCAAATTACAATAGGAAATGTAAAGGTACAGAAGGATTTCACTGTAGGAGATTATAAACAGCATGTTGGTCCACGTGTTGGGAGCTCTGAAGAATAGATCCTAATATCTGAAGAGTTACACTTAAAAATGTTAATCTTCCATGTGCAAGGTATAACTGTAATATAAATTGACCAAATCTTTAACATATTAGAATTTTTACATCCAGATGAATATCACCCTCACAATATAAAAACCTTAATAAGCCAATGCACTTGTTTCAATGTTAAATTATTTTGGGAATCCCCTTTGAAAACTTCCCTCAGAGACTTCAGAATGTTTACTTAAATCTCTCATAGTTTCTTAGCTAGAATATAATGGACAGCCTTCTGGAATATGAGTAGGCATTATACACTAAAGGTTTTAGAAATGTGCCAATCATTGACCAGGTAATTCAACTTCTAGAATATACTATAAGGAAATGCTAATACATGTGCATAATACTGGTCATTATAGTATTGTTTGTACATATTAAGTATCTCTTATCTGAAATGCTTGGGATCAGAAGTGATTCTGATTTCAAATTTTTTCAGATTTTAGAATATTTGCATATACATAGAGATATCTTGGTGATGGGACCCAAGTCTAAACACAAAATTCACTTATGTTTCATATATACCTTATATGCAGAGCCTGAAAATAATTTTATACAATGGTTTTAATAATTTTGTTCATGAAATAAAGTTTCTGTTAAGTACTTATGTGTAGAATTTTCCACTTGTGGCATAATATCGGTGCCAAAGTTTCAGATTTTGGAACATTTCAGATTTCAGATCTTTGGATGGGGGATATTCAACTTGTAATAGCAAAACTAGACAACCTAAGTGTCTTATAAGGGGTTGACTAAATAAATTATGATGCATTTATGTGACAAACTATAATACATCCATTAAAAATCATATCGTAGAACAAAAGTTCTCAAACTGTGGTCCATGGGTCAGCAGAATCAGCATCACCCAAAAATGTGTTAGAAATAAAAATTCTTAGGCCCACACCAGACCGTCTTAATCCAATTCTGGGTAGGGGGTCCAGCAAACTGTGTTTTAATAAACTCTCCAGGTGATTGTCATACACACTAAAGTTTTAGAATGCTGCAGAATAATACTTAACAACAATCTACTAAGACGATTTCTCCATTCTAAATTTTTAAAAGGAGCATTATCATACAATAGTCCACCACCTTTTCTTAAAATTACATACCATACAAACATATGCACACACACATGTACATATACACACAGAGGTATCCTTCACTATCCAAACTCTCCCCATCCTAACAGAGTCAAATAAATGTTCGGATGAACCCCTCACAAATCCAAACTCTTGCTATTTATAATCCAAAAGTCAGGAACTGAATACTATTGATCCAGATAAGGCAGTAGCCCTTGCCTCTTAAACTTAAGAAACAAAGAGATTCAGAGAACAAGAGATACTTGATATGAATTTGGGGTGTGTGCATGGGTATTAACATGCCAACAGTATTACCAATGATCATACCTTAGGAATTGGGATTAGAAGACGTTAATTTTTTTCTTCTTTACTTTTCTGAGTTTTACCAATAATCTGTAAATACATAATTCTAAACTGAAATTTAGAAGATTTTAAGAAATAAATTCATGTCAATTATGCAAAAATAATGTATTATTTAGAGATACCTACATATTTGGTGAAATGATCATGAAAAGCAAGCAAATGATCAAAATAATTAGGGGGGCAGTGATTATCTTCGGGTGGAAGTGAGGGGACCAAAGGAGGGCAGGGAAGGAGCACACTGAAGGATTCAAGGCTTTAGTAATGTTGTGTTTAAGCTAGTATGATAGACTGTTTTCAAAGATGTCACCAACAGTTAGTTCCATCCCCATGGCACATGCCAATTCTCCCATCAAGCCATGGAGTCTGTTTCCAAACTCCTTCAATGGGGCTGACTTACTGACTTGCTCTGAATATAGTGGAATGCACAGAAATTATGCTGAGTCACTTCTGGGCTTAGGACATCAGCGACTTGGCAGCTTCTGCTTTCATCCTTTTAGGATCTGGCTGTCATGTTCCTCAGGCTGGACTTCTGAATGAAGAGAGGCCACATGGACAGTGAAAGGCCCAGAACAGAATCCTGCTGTTCCTGCCACCAGGTGACGTATGAGACATGCGAATTGAAGCCATCTTGGGTATGTGAGATCCCAGCTGAATGAATGACCCCAGCCGATGCCTCATGGAGCAGAAGAACTGCCCAGGGGAGCCCAATCAATCCCCTGAAGTACAATAAATAATAAATCAGTGTTGTGTTAAGTAACTGAGTTTTAGGGTGGTTTGTTTTTTCTTTTAAGGTACTGATAGATAACAAAAAAATAAAAGATTTTTGTTGTTATTTTCTATATCTTACATGTGATAAATAATCTTCTGTAAGATTCAAATTTTATTGCATAAGTCACTTATATCCATAGTGAATAATAGCATTTTATATTCAAAATATACAAAATTGATTTTCTTATAAAATTTCAAAAAACAGTTGGAGCATTACTGCTTATCCATGACAGTTTCCTTGTCATAAATGAGACTGGTCTGTACTTTTTTTGTCTTACCTTTTTGTCTTAACATTTTCATATTTGGATTATGATTTAGTAAAATGAAAAAGCGTATCATTGAAAAAATATTTTAGAACAGTTTGAATAGCACAGGCATTATCTGCAAAGATGTGAATACTGACAAGCTGAACCATCTGTAACTGGCAACTTTTTAGGAATAGTGTTTTGACAACTTTATCAAATTCTTCCATGAATATTGTTCCAGGTAAACTTTTTTTTCCCTCTTTTTGAGTTAACTTGGGTTATGTATATTTTCTCTAAAAATATTCATTTCATCTCAAATTCATCATAAAAAAATATATGTAGTATTCTCTTACATATAAACAGACAATAGACTGAAATATACCTAATAAAATAACAGGAAGTATCTCTGAGTGTTGGAAAATTTTATAAACATTTTATATTTTTTATTTTCCAAATTTTCCAAAATAAATGTCATACTTTTAAAGTGCAAAAAAAAAAAAAGTATGTAAAGGATAAATAAGAAATCATTGTTTAGCTCCTGCTCTAAGAATACAATAGCATCTAGCTCACCAGTCTATGATGGCTGACATAAATCAGGAATAAGAAAACGCAAAAACTGAATTCCGTGACTTGACCACAATGTTTCCTTTTCATAGATTAGAGATAACAATTTGCATTATTTGAGCATTTGCCATTAATGCTTACAAAACAGATTAACTATAAGGAAGAAGACAACCTAAGCTTTCATGAGATTTCATAAGAGTCCCAGAATAATTGTGTTCCATCAAGTCTAAGAGTTTCAAACAGATCACTTAATAGGACTGCTTTCTGATGCCTTTTATAATTCATTGTTGTCTCTAGCTTTGCGGGGCACAGGATCCAGTTCCTCAGTCCAACAATATGCAGAGGACAAGCACACAAATACCATCCCAGTGGACACAATAATGCAGCAGCAACCACAAGCTCCAGCCCTCCTCTTGCTTTTATTATCATAATTTATGCATCCTTGGAGACTGGAGTATAAAACAATGATTAATGCTGAGAAAGTCAACAGCATCAAAGGTTTTGAACTGACCATTGGCCTTAAAGAAGAAAAACCATAGTTCAGTTATATAAATGTTTATCAAACCAATATAAAAAAATTCACTGAAAAATGAAATCACTTACCAAGCTACCACAATCATAACTATTATTGTCTTAATCTTTAAATGCTTTGGTTTCCTTTTGTCTAGGTCTGGCTTTTTATGTGCCCACATACAATCTGAGTTTTTAAATATCTGTACAGCACTGGATTTTTATCAAACTAATAATACTAAAGCCTATAAATATAGTCACTAGAGCAATAAAATTTAATAAGAGCAATGATTTGAGCTATTAGAGAATTTCATTATGACAGACACAATATAATGTTAACACTATCATTATACATTTTACATAAGACAGATGTCTCCATGTTAAATATTAACAATACTGGAGATATCTTTTCAATATAGTGGGAAAAGGCCATGGTACACAACACACACAAAAGTAAAAACTACTTTAAAAAATATACAGATTAGAAATAGATATAGCATCTATAGAAGGAAGATAAAAAATTAGTAATTCCAGAAGCTTTCATAGATGGCATTTATGACTAAGGAGGATTCTAAGTAAGGCCTTGAACATTGTAACAAGTCAGCAAGGGTGGAATTTACAATACTTTAAAAACAGGATATATCCTCAATTTAGCTGCCCTAACTTAAACACAGTGTTGCCTAGAGGCTACACTGCCGGGTACTATAGTTCCAACAGTGGCTTTGTCAAACTTTTTTTTTTACCCATTACCCATATTAAGAAATATGTTACATTTCCACCTGCTACATACACACATCCACACACCAAAAGTTTCAGCAAGCAATGTTACTCCTTACTATATGTTATTTTCTCTGATAATTGCTATTCTATTCCATTTCATTTCTAAAAATTCACTTCAAGATGCACTAAATTGATTTCATTACCCACCAGTAGGTCACAACCTATAGTTTGGAAACTACTGGGCTTTTCTTAAGGCTTAGGATTTAGGATGGAGGGCAGGGGGACTAATACTACAAACCCACTATATACCACATAACATGCAATAAGATACCCTTTGTATCCTGTGAGGCAAATTCTTTAATTCTCACACCAACCCTATGATGCAAGTAATGTTAATTCATTTATTCGTCACATCAATAAATATTTATTGAGTACTTACTATGCGTCAGGTGCTATGCTAAACTCTGGGATAACTGTGCAATAAACAAAACACATACAGTCTATGTCCTCAAAAAACTAGAGTCCACAGAAGGAAAACATTAAATGGGAGGTAAATGTGAAAAAGAAAAAGCATATCACGCTTTGTAAGAGAGACCCAGCTTTGTCTATCAGAGAATGTTGAAAATGGCTTCCCAAAGGAATTACGACATGAACACAGACTTCAAGGATGCAAAGGAATTGGATAGGTAAAAGTAGGCAAAAAAGTGGTTTGGGCAAAAGGAACAGCACTGACTAAAGGCAGACTTGAGGCAGGAAGGAGTTTAGGTCAAAAGAAAAAATAGAAGGTGGCCAATATATTGATCACTGAGCACAAGAGAGCCAGTGGTAAGAAACGAGGCCAGAGAAGGCAGCTTGTGCCAAGCCACATGGGGTCTCATGCAGTACATTAAGGACTTTGGACTTTATTCAAGTATAAAAGGAAGCCACCGAGAAGTTTTAAACATGAAGGAGTGGGAGGGAGGGAAGAGGATCCGACATGCTGTCTAAAGATGACTCTAGCTGTTCTGTGGAGAATGGACTAGAATCAGGCAAGACTGAATATAAGATTAATTAGGCGGCCACAATAGTCTGAATGAGACATGGTGCAGACCTCAATGTAGGTGATGGCAACGGAGCTGAAGAGAAGTGAGCAGACTTGAGATAAGGTGGTAGCACTGGACGTGGAAGATATGTGTGTGTGTGTGTGTGTGTGTGTGTGTGTGTGTGTGTGAAAAAGAAGAGACACGGAGAGAGAATAATTCCCAGTTTTCTGGTGCAAGAGACTCTAAGATGGGAACCCTACGGAATGAGTGAAATGGGAGGGAGAGATTCTAAATTCAGTTTGAGATGTATATGAGGAGAAATTCAAGAAGAGCCGTCGAGTAGACAATGTGATATCACATAACTAATAAATGTCAGAGACAGAACTGAATCCTGCTCTATTTGACACAACAATCAAAGTTCTTTCACAACACTGAAATGAAGAATTATGATGATGACAATGACGACAGCATCAACTAACATCACTAAAGGTCTACAATGTACTAAGTACTCACGACACTATTGAAGAAACCAAGGCTCAGAGAGGTGAAGTAACTTGTAGAAGTTGACAGAGGAGCAGCACCAGGATTTAAAATAAGATCTAGACAGACTCCAAAGCTTATGTTCTTAACCTCTAAACCACAGTGCCACTGAAGTCCAGAATGGAGATAACAACACCTTTAATTCCCAATCACTTGCCAACAATAGATTGAAAGTTCTCTGAAGGCAGAGCAGTAAGTGCTCTATTCATCTTTGTAAGTTCTACTAATAGCCTACAGCCTCCACAGTTGTTTGCTAAATGCAATGTGAAGAAATTATGTGTCCTATTTGCCGTTAAAATCAATGTTTAGATTTGGAAAGTCACCAACGGACTACATGTTAACTTTTTATTTTTACAACGTATCTAATTTAAATTCAAAACACATTGATAGCTTCAACTGAGAAGGCCATGAAGCAAAGAAAAGAAAGATATCAAAATGGCAAAAATACTCTTCCAGATGGGATCTTATAGATTTTATCTGATTTTCCTTCTGACACCAGCACACCTCCCAATCTGTATCTAACATACTACTATAAATTGTTATTTTGTTTGAAAAGGAAACAGTTTTAGTTATGTACTCCAGCATACGATTAATTGATTAGAAGATGAAACAAAACCCATCACCTTACCAAAAGTTTACCCTTTTAGAGAAAAAGGTTAACTAACTTCACTATGTGCTATCCAACAATGGAATGAAATTTCAGTTCAAGAATACAGGTATTACTAACCCATCTTTTACAAATTTTATGTAAAGCTGTAATAGATTATAGTTCAAAGTTCATCTCAAGGTATGTACTGTAAGAAGGCCTTCTAGGAAAGAAAGCTTTGCTCCATTTACCCAATAAATATTGAACATTTCTTAAATGTGCAAAAAGCAAGTTACCATATTTCACAGACCCTAGGATGCCACTGAAAGTAAAATTCACCATTAGTCATGTAACAGCAAAAAAAAAAGGTCCAGGCACAGAGGCTCACACCTATAATCTCAGCACTTTGGGAGGCCAAGGTAGGAGGATTACTTGAAGTGTGGAGTTCAAGACCAGCCTGGCGGCCAGGCGCGGTGGCTCACACCTGTAATCCTAGCACTCTGGGAAGCCGAGGTGGGAGGATCGTTAGAGCTCAGAAGTTTGAGACCAGCCTGAGCAAGAGCGAGACCCTGTCTCTAC
>NW_012155173.1:409912-411204 GCF_000956105.1 Propithecus coquereli | reverse complement strand
AAGAAAAAAGACAAAAAGCTTCACTTACTGCCTCTAAATTTCTCCCCAAACTGTTGACACCCATTCTATAATGGATGCTGATCTCACCAGGGAATGTCAACAGAAAATTTTTAGATGAAAATCAGGACTCGCATTCCTTTCTCAAATGATCCTGAAATGTCAATGGTTCTAAGTGTCCAATCATACCACCAGGACTAACAGCCAAGTTCTCCCATGCCTAGGCAATGACATCACAACAGCTGCCTGGCTTGCAATGATTATAAGACCCCCACCTACTATAAGATGCACCACAATTTCAGACTATAACTATGGGAGAAAATGTGTGTCTTAAAACCAATAAAAAATGGTAAATTGTATCTAATTCTATAAGATTGTATACTTATCACATGTAAAGTTGCATGCAGAAAGGAAGGCATGGTTGATTGTCAAAAATTACCAAGCAAACAAGGACAAAAGAAAGGTGACTAAAGAGTCTTACAGGCAATAGAAACAGACCCAGAAGGGATCCAAATAATAGTAGCAACAGACAAAGACAATCAACCACACCTTCCTTTCTAGATGTGATTAATATGAACCCAATTTTTCACTCCTTCTTCCTAGAGTGAACTATATATCCTTGCCTGTTAGCTTGGGACTTGCAGTGGCCTTCGCTGTGAAAGTAGTGGGCAAAGAAATGGGAATGCCAATGAACTACGCCCATCGCAGCCAAAGTTTTCCACGTCACCACATGATTCCATCATTTTTCTTCTTCCTCTACCATGAGAAAGGCACGTCCTGTCCCAGATGAGGGCTGCGCCTTCAGCCTGGATCCCTGAGTGAGGGTCAAAGCTAACCCTAGAGCACAGCTACAATGTACTGTGAGAAAGTAATGAAATTTATTTTTTCTCAGCCACTGAGATTTCTGGGGTCTCTTTTGCTAATTTCTTGAGGCAGCAGAACCTAGGGAAAGTTAACTAATACAGAAGATCCTTGATATGAACTATGGACTATAAAAAATTATTTCCAAATATCTGGGCCAGAAAGATTATAAGCCACCATGTTCTCCTCCATTCCCCACCGGCCACTGCTGTAGCACCCGTTCCCTTTCCTCCACCTCACTTCCAAACTGCTTGTATCAAACCACTCCTCACACCACATCCCATGCTACTCGATTTTCTTGGCTAAGATTCTCAACATTAGTGCCCCCTTTTCACTTTCATCTTGCCCTTCAGACTTGGTTCAGGATACCAACTTCCCTTGGCTCCCCATCTAATCGCGCCTGTTCTCTACTCTGTCCTATCTGCCATGTCCCC
>NW_012155173.1:408880-409427 GCF_000956105.1 Propithecus coquereli | reverse complement strand
CAGGCAAGAGAGTGAGACTCTGTCTTAAAAGAAAAAAAAAAAAAAAGACCAGCCTGGGCAAAATAGTAAAGCCCCATTTAAAAAATAAAAAATTAACCAGGTGTGGGGGCACACACCTATAGTCCCAGCTGCTTGGGAGGTTGAGGTGGGAGGGTCCCTTGAGCCCAGGAGTTTGAGATTACAAGAGGGTATGATCGCATCACTGCACACCAGCCTGAACAACACAGCAAGACCCTGTCTCTTATTTTTAAAAGGGAGGGGCAATTAAATTATTGTCCAATGGTTTCTTATTATGTAAAATTAACTTACATTTATTGATACAGTTCTTTAGAACATATTTTTAATATATAACACTACTGTGCATACATAAAAAATAAAATATAAGCATGATAAATTAGTGAAAGTATTCCTAAAACTTCTTGACATTCAGAGACCAATTTTTCTGAATCACTTTTCAACTGAGAGTGCTCAGTCCAGATTTTTCCATACAAAATCATTCTCTGTGTCACTAGGAACACTGATGATACAGCTTTTCTTTAAAAAAAAA
>NW_012155173.1:406197-407052 GCF_000956105.1 Propithecus coquereli | reverse complement strand
TTGATTAATCATACAGGATGCATTAAAAACTACCCATGTACGTAGAAACTTTTTTAAAAGCTTATAATATACGGCAAATTCTTAAAAAAAGATTTTTTCCTTTAAAAAAGAACTCAACATAACTAAATATGTAAGAGGATTCACATCCAATTATCCACACACACAAAATTAATAAGGGTTTCTGTAGTCTGCATTATGCATATAAATCCACATAATACTATCCTATTTGGCCTCTTTTCTCTATTACTTCTATTTCCTATATACCTGCCATATAATGTCACGGTACTTGTTATCCCAAAGTCCAAAGTCTGAAAGAGAAGGCGACCTAGAACAGGATTTTCTAGTGCCTCAGAGAAAAAGACTTTGTCGTGACCTTGGATAATTTTGTTAACCTATTTTGGCATCAGTTTCCTCACAAGGAAAATGGGGATATTATTATCTTTCCCACACAATGAATGTTATATTTATGAGACATTATGACAAACTTAGACCACTGCCTGGATATAGGACTCTTTTATAAAAAGGCTAGCTATTTATTTATTCCCAGTAAAAGTGAACTAGAATTTATTTCATTGTTCAGAATCAAAAAAATAGAACAGATGAATAAAATATTTAAAAAAGACTATTCAGGCCAGTGCAGTGGCTCATGCCTATAATCCTAGCACTTTGGGAGGCTGAGGCAGGAGGATCACTTGAGGCCAGGAATTTCAGACCAGCTTGGGCAACATAGTGAGACATTAGCTACCTGTTAGTGAGACCTAGCTACCCAGGAGGCTAAGCCAAGAGAATCGCTTAAGCCTAGGAGTTTGAGGTTGCAGTGAGCTATCATGACACCACTGCACCCTAGCGCAGGTG
>NW_012155173.1:392509-393735 GCF_000956105.1 Propithecus coquereli | reverse complement strand
AAAAAAAAAAAAGCAAAAAAATCCTAGCAGGAAGGTTTAAGGAAATTAACAAACCAATTCAAAAATTATATGAAACCACAAGGACCAACAAAAACCAAGAAAAACTTCTAACAATAACAAAGTGGAAGCACTTAGTCTATCACATATTAGAACTTATTATAGAGCTTCAGTAATTCATTCAGTTGGTATTGGTACAGGGATAAGTGAAGATACCAGGAAGAGACCTATGCATATATTAACATTTGATTAATGAAAATGGCAACGTAGAAAAGTAGAGAAAGGATGATCTTTTCAATAAGTAATGTTATGTTTACTGAAGATCCATATGGCAAAATAATAATAATAATGCCCTATACCTTACACTACACCCAAAAAAATCAATTCCAGGTACACTGTAGAGCTGTACATGAAAAACAAAATTAAATGTCAAAACTTATAAATGATAATATAGGAGAAAATATTTAAAATCCCTGGGCTAATGAAAGGTTTTTAAAATAAGACACAAAAAACACTAACCATAAAGAAAAGGCTTTTAATACTAAGTGTCGGTGAGGATATGGAGGAAGAGGAGCTCTCACACATAGCAGATGGGAATGCAAATTAGTTTAACCACATTAGAAAACTGCTTGGCATTTTATGCTAAACATACACATATGCTATGACCCAGCAATTTCACTCCTAAATACATACCCAACAGAAATGGGAGTATAAAAACACCAGATATATTCACAGTAATGTCATAGCTGCATTATTAGAAATAGCCAAAAACAAGAGGGAAACATAAATGTCTACAGACAGTAGAATGGATTAATTGTGACATATTCATATAATGAAATATTGTATTAGCAATGAAAATGAGACAACCACAGGTACACACACACCAAGGATCATCTCACTAATAGAATTGTTCAGCAAAAGAAACCAAGTGAAAAAGTAAATATACTCATGATTCCATCTATGTAACTCCATTTATATTATTCCATTCATATATGTTCAAAAACAAGCAAAAATGATCAGTGCTATAGGAAGTCAAGATAATAATTCTCTTTGGGGAGAATTGAGGGGGTGGCTATTGGAAGAACACATAAGGATGGCTTGCAAGATGCTTAGTAATGTTTTATTTCTTGATCTGGGTGGAGTTCTGTAGATGTTTTAACTCTATGATAATTCATCAAGCTGTTAACTTATATTTCTGCATTTTCCTGTTTGTTCCTGTTTTTTTTTTT
>NW_012155173.1:390867-392459 GCF_000956105.1 Propithecus coquereli | reverse complement strand
AAAGAGTATCTCAATAGTAATCTTTATAGTGATTACATATTGAAATGATATTTTAGAAATATTGGGTTAACAAAAATACATTACTAAAATTAATTATCCTGTGTTTAACGTATTAGAAAATTTTAAATGACATATGTGACTCCATTATGTTTCTATTTGTCAGTACTGCTACGGACATTAAAAAGATTAGAAGGTATTACAAACAATTTAATACCAATACATTTGACCATTCAGATGTAACTGACAAATTCTTTGAAAACCACACCTCACCAAAACTGACACAAGAAGACACCAAAAAACCTGAACAATAATGACAACTGTAAAAGAAAGTGAATGCATAATTAAAATACGTCTAACAAAGAAAACTACAAAGTCTGATGTCTTCATTGGTGAATTCTTCCAATCTCTTAAGGAAAAAATAACACCAATCTTACACAAAGTATCCCAGAGAATAGAAAAAAAAGGAAACACTTCCAGGCTCACTTTATAACACCAGGAAAGTCCTGATACTAAAATCTGACATGGACAATGCATGAAAGGAAAGTTATAGGCCAAACTCCCTCCTTTATATTGATACAAAAATTCTGAATAAAAGTTTAGCAAAGAAATCCAGCAATATATTAAAAGGATAATACATTACAACCAAGTTGCATATATTCCAATAATGTAAAGGTGGTATAATGGTTTAATGTCATTCACCACATTAACTGGAAAAATAAATAAATAAATAAAGCCAGGCATGGTCACTCACTCCTGTAATCCCAAAACTTTGGGAGGCTGAGGCAGGAGGATTACTTGAGCCCGGGAGTTCAAGACTAGCCTGGGCAACATAGCTAAAGACTCTGTCTCTACAAAAAATTGTTTAAAAAATTAGCTGGGCATGGTGGTGTGTGCCTGTAGTCCTAGCTACTCGGGAGGCTGAGCCAGGAAGATCTCTTGAGCCCAAGAGTTTGAGGTTGCAGTGAGCTATAATCATGCCATTGCACTCTAGCCCAGGTGACACACCCTGCCTCAAAAAAAAAAGAGAGGGAAATTATATGATTATTTTAATTAAAAAATGATAAAATTCAGCATACTTTCATGATAAAATACTTAAATTAGGAACACAAAGGAAATTTCTTAATCTGATAAAGTATATCTATTTTAAAAACCTTTGCCTCACTGAATGTTCGCCAATGAAATGGATTAACTGTGTAACATTCACACAATGGACTACTACTTATTAATAAAAAAATAAACTGCTGATAGATGCAGCAATATGGGCGATTCTCAAAAAAAACTTCATGTTGAATGAAAGAAGCCAGAACCAAGAGGATATACTATAGAATTCTATCTATATAAAATACAAGAAAAGCAAAACTAATCTATGGTAATATAAATCAAAATAGTAGTTGCCTCTGATGGGGTCAGAGGATTTGGGAATAACTAGAAAAGGATATAAGAAACTGATGTATATCTTCATTGGGGTGTTAACTACACATGTGTATACATGTTTCAGAATTCAAACTATATGCTTAAGATTTGTTCATTTCACTGTATGTGAGTTATAACCAATCAAAAATTCAAAAAAAACTTTTAGAGCTGGGCACAGT
>NW_012155173.1:389224-390817 GCF_000956105.1 Propithecus coquereli | reverse complement strand
AAAAAAAAATCAGACCCCAGATTCAAGAAACACTCAAAACCTCATGCAGGACAAATACAAAGGAATCAATACCTAGACAAACCATAGTGCAACTGCTGAAAATAAAAAATGAAAAGAAAATCCTTAAAATTAGCCAGAAAAAAAAAAAAAAGGAAAATTAATATCTAAGGAACAGTAAGATTTACAACTGACTTTCCCAGAAACAATGGAAGCCTGAAGACAATGAGATGGTATTATAAAGATTCTGAAAGAATATAAATTCCAAACTAGATCTCTATATCCAATGAAAATGTCAAAGATGAAAGTGATATTCTGAGAAGAAAGTTGCAAGACAGCCACAAAATTTTTGAAAGTCTGAATCCCCAAAAATAGGGCTCTTTTCCAGGATAAGGCTCTACAGTGAAGGGGAACTCCTGGGAGTAGAATCAAAATTGAACAGTATAGAGACAACAGAGAGAAAGTAAAGAGAAAATTCAGATAAAAGTGGGAGAACAGAGTCGGGAAAGATTAGGTAGTAAATCATGATATACTTTTAAGCACCAAATGAAAACACCAGAAGAGAAAGCCCAGTGACATATAAAAGCTATCTAACCACTCTTCTTTCAAAACTTCAGGAAAACTAATTTCACATATAAAATAGCAAGAAAAGAATGTTGAGGTAAAATCCCATAGGAAGTTACAAAAAGAAAAATCAGAATAAGATTCAGACTAACATTCCTATAGATAATGAAAGCATGCCAGAAAAACATGACCACAAAATAATAAAAACTGTAACATGCTTTTCAAAATAGTTAAAATACATTAAGAAAATTATACCAGATATGATATAATACACAAATTAGAATTTTTAAAATGTACAAATAAGGTGATGAACTCAGGAAAAAAAATCAGAATTAAAAGAAAAAAATCATTTCAGACATAAAAACTAATTAGAGGAAACACAAGAACAAAAAAACACAACAGACAATGCCTGAAGAGAAACAGAAGGGTAAAAGGGGATAAATTCTAAAAATCATGAGAAAATAGATAAAAAGGATGCGAAATAAAGTGACAAATATTAAAGACAGGCAAAGAAAATTGAACAGATGGATAATAAAGGACAAAAGAAGAAAACAATAGCAAGGAAACAAATACCAAAAAATTCAAGAAAACATCTTAAAATTTTAAAAAAGACTTGAAATTACATACTGAAAAAGCACACCAAGTACCAAAGAATACTGACCAGGATATTCAACACCAAGACAGTCTAGGAAAATTACTTGGCTTTGGAACAAGATGGAATAACAGCACAGACAGGACTTACTCCCCTACCTGAATAAGCTCCCACCAAAATAAATAAATAACCAGGCAAAATACATGAAACAATAGTTTGCAAGACACTAGACATCAGGAAATGAAGGACAATGGTCCGTGAGTGATGGGAAACAAATGAGGTAAGCCTACAATTGCACCAGGTTACTGTCTAAACAAATGAGGTAAGCCTACAATTGCACCAGATTACTGCCTAAAGAAAGTTTCTGGGCCAAGGCACAGGAAAAGTGAAGCCAGGGGGATCCCACCAGACTCCTTAAGTTGAGGAGACACAGCTTAGGG
>NW_012155173.1:380528-382329 GCF_000956105.1 Propithecus coquereli | reverse complement strand
ACCTCTCAGACTTTAGAAAGATAATTTGTATTGATAACTCACATCAATAGGTCTTAAAACCATGCTCAAGCGAAATACAGTTGTTTTTTATTACTGTTAAAAGAATGAGCACTTGATTTTTATATCCTGACACAAATTGACACATTTGAAATTCCTTTGTCAAAAGAGAAATAGATAAAAATCCACCTCCTCCAAAATTTAGCAAGCACCAAAAGAAGTTAATTTATTCAACATGTAAGGATCACAACAGAGTAATAAAAGCAGTCATCATTTACTGAGTTTTACTGTGTTCTGGGAACTTGCTAAGTATTTTAAGAAATTCACTTTATTCTTGCAACAACACTATGAGGAAGAAAGAATTATTTTCCCCATTTAACAGATGAGGAAATTGAGGCTTAGAGAAGTCAAATAATTTCCACAATTAACAGTAAGTGACAGAAGGGACATTCAATCAATTCTTTGGTTGGATGTGAAAGATCTGATTTTTATTTTCTATTCTGTGTCATTTTTTTAATCTCAAAATTTTGAGCCTAAGGACTATGAAGTGCAGAGAACATGCACATATATGTACATATACGTGCACACATAGGGTTTTAAAGACCCAAAACTACTCACATCCACAAGCCTCCTGTTTAGCACTGCACAGAACAGAGCTTAGGTTTGCTCCAAGAAACAAAACGAACTTCTCAATGACAGACAAGCAAGCCAAAGCACTGCATATAGTAAGTCTACAAAGCATTAACTGGATTAATTAGCAAGGGATTTGAGAAGCAGCTTGGAGCTAGGAAACCAAAACACTAAATTGTTTAAATACTTTGGCAAAAGATCAAGGTTTCTAGGCAGCACTGGGTCTCCTTCCATCCTTTTCGTTCCATGTTTTAACACATTTAACCTGTCTGAGGTACTTTTTCATGAGATATGAATGACATTGTCAAAATACCAAAAAGAAAAGAGAATTAAAAAAAAAATACTGCAAGCTGTTACCAATTCTGCCAACATGCAAGAGCCCAGGCAACATTAATTACAAATCAATCGCTTAGGACATAAACAGCTCTTATCACTGGTAAACTGTCCCTCTAAAATAACTTGCTTTAGAGAAAAAAACAAAGCAAATGTCTCTTCTATTATACTTGGTGAACTAATCAGGGCAAAGGAACAAAATAAAACAGGAGAAAATGCACCAAAGAGCAAATGTGAAAAAGGAATCCTAGCTAGATGAACGCCTGGAATGCTACAGGAACAGCACTATCATTTAGAAATAACGAAGAGGAAGTGGTCAGGGTAGGGACACTTGCTGAATGGCTTTCTGGTTTCCAGGAAGTAAGAATTTTTACAATGCAACTGATTTTTCACAAACACATATGGCAGCAAAATGATAAAAGAAAGCTTTCAACTATACAATCACGGGGAAAAAGCTGTGTCCCTCTAGTATTGCAAGTAGTTTTATGATGGTTAAACACATCATCACAACCCCCATCACCACACCACAATAAACTTGACAATCTAAAGGACCCTTCTAAAAGTCTAATCTAGACCCTGCTCACAAACTATGATTTTCCCCCACTATTTATCTTTGATATCTCTGAATTGTTCTCTTAATTTCCATAAAAGATTAAAGAAGACCTAAGTACCTTTTTACAGCAAAAACTCAAAATGCACTCCTCCACAACACATTTTTTCCATTCGTTCCAATGGAAAAAAAAAAATAAGTAGAAGGGTATCGCTTTCTGTCAAAATACATCTTGACTCCCACTAGATCCACTGAGGTTTCTGTGAATATAGGGTATAAAAGTGGGGAGAA
>NW_012155173.1:348526-379808 GCF_000956105.1 Propithecus coquereli | reverse complement strand
GTCTGTAGCTTGTGGTAAAAGTTTCTCTGCAAGAGCTTTAAAAGTATCAGACATTTAGTACTCTTTTCCTATGAGTCAACCTTTCTTAGATCCTTCTTAGGCAGATAAGGAGGCTTCAGAGAAAGCCTTTGGCCAAAGACCAAACATCTCCCATTTGGTTTACTAACTACTACAGATGTAAATTTCCCCCACAAAGGACAGCTTTTCAGAGCTATTCCTATGTCTGCAGCCCCTCTGAATAGCCATCCTGCAATACGTCAAAGAAGTATATTTTGGGGTGGCATATTTTGGTTTTCCACAGGTGCATTGACAAAACTTAACCTCTGATTCTTGCTGTTTACCACTTGACTGAAAATGCCTGAACATCAATTTATGCACACTGAAAATCTAGTTTTTTTTAAAAATTAATAGGAGAGGATATATAATAAAACACCAAAAGTGGCCAAAAAGGTGGTTAGGTAAAACATATTATAGTTTGGGTCTAAGTTTTTAATATGTCATAGGATTTTTTAAGTGACTTAAATCACACGCTACTCATTTCAAATTTGAGGAAATACTAAATTACTATTGCATATTAAAAAATTTCTGTGTAGGTATATACTTTTTAAAATAATTTTTAATGCTGTCTTACAAATAAGATAGGGGTTGTTTATTCACATTACAAAATTCACCAGACTTTCTCAAAAGAAGTTCACTTTCTGGTTCATTTAACAGAGGCTAATTTACAAAAACAATAATACAAAATGTTTTGAAGTATTTATTATATAAAACAGGCTACAACAGTTCTGTTATTTTCTATAGTTCCCTTACTAAACATTTACTGAATACCTATTATGAGTAAGGCATTCTGAATGTCTCATATCATTACATTTCTTATGCCATTAAATTCTCAAAATAATGAAATAGGCAAGTAACGGCAATTCCATATTATTGATGAGAAAACTGAGATCCAAAAAGATTAAGTGTCTTGCCCAAGTCAGTTTACTGGCCATCAAAGAGCGAAGATTTAAATTCCAAACTGCAGATAAAGCCTGTGCTTCTTATGCTACACATACTGCTTTCCAAAATTCCTGCGTTCTCTGTAATTAAAATAATCAAAGGGATATACCATTCCACTATATTCAGACACCAGTGTCTTATCACTCAACAAAGATACTGCACAATTAGCTCCCCACCTTGCCTTCTCCCAAAAGGACCAAACATCTTTCAACAAACCAGGTCAAGTTAAAGGAGAAAACACGACTTCAAAATAGTCTTGTTGCATCAGCACAACCCAGAAACAACCAGATACTCCTATCCAGAGGTCAAAATGTGGATACAAACATTAAACATAGATAGCTTTTTCTGAAACCTGAAAAACTAAACTATTTTAAGATTATTGTTCAAAACTGTATAAAGAAAGGCTGCAAGCACAATTTGGGAAGCCTGACCCTACCAATGCCAATCTCATCCCAAAGCTCAAGGTAAGAACCTCTCTTCCTAAAGACCTTCCAAGAGAAGGCAAAAATTAGGAAAGTTGAAAACTTGCTCAAATGTAAAGACCAAGAAAAACAGTGTTCGTCTGCTTTGACTTCAGCTAATGCAATCTTGTGGCATAAAACACACATATCAATGTTAGTTTATTCCAACATGGTTCCTCTTTACCAATTGCCTGAGTTAATTTGCATTACAGAAAGAAGGTTGTGGCAAAAGACTATACCACTTGTATTATTCCTCATGTGAAACCATTAAGATGAGACCCATTAATAATCCCACTTCACAAATTAAGAAAAAGGAAAAAATAACTTGCATGGCCTATCATCACATAGCTTATAAATGGCTGTACCTGAACTAGAACTTTTGCTTTTAACTGAACCATACTAAAGCCAAACCTGTTCCAACAGAGAAGCTGAGCATCCCAGAAACACAACCAAATGATTATGCTTAAGGAGAGATATCACAGACATCAGCAGCAGAGCACAGGGCTAGAACTGAATCAACAATCCACTACTTACTATTAATAGCTGTATTACCTTAGGGCAAGTTACTTAATCTTTCTGTGCCTTGGTTTGTAACACCTGTAAAATGGGGTCAATAATGAATTTCTTATGAGCTCCAGGAAGAATAGGAAAAAATACACACACACACACACACACACACGTGTGTATATATACATATAAAGCAAATAGAAACTCAACAAACGTTAAGTTATATCCACAATCTTATTCACCCTTTGAGCTTTATTCCATTTCAATACACAGTTACAAGAAAAATGATGATGATGATACTTGAAAAGCAACTGCAGAATCTACTGGTACTTAGAAAACTGAAATGTGGAAAACTGAAAAAAAACAGCTGTATCAAGAATCATTACCCATAATGGATCAAACCCCAAAATTGAAAAAACATTCTTAAACTGCATTACATATTTCTGCCAATCATTCAATGTAGCACCTGGAAAGAAAACCCAATCAGAAAAATTTCTTTTTATTTCTAAACTCCGTTTCCTTGCATAGTTGCAAGTAGGATCCAATTATGGATTTAGCCTCTTGGGGAGCTCTACCTTGGAAACTTCATTCCAAAAGAAAATCATGCCACCTGCCCTCAACAGCATCACTCAAACTCTCCCAGGGTTTCCTCAGTTTGCAAATACTGCAGATGACTAAAATACATTTTCATTTATAGGGAAGTCCTTAGCATATTAAGTAGAAATGATCTTTTTTATGTATATTGTCATCTCCACAAAAAGCCACATGTGGACAAGAGACATGTCTTATCCATCCAGACATGTTTCACTCTGCTCACCCACGGCCCCCAGAAAGGGCAGTGCAGTGTATTACCTGGCTGACCACAGGGACCATTCAGGCCCGGGCTGAGCCACATGCTCGAACCAACCTTGGGAACAGACATAGAAAGTGTCTGTTAGCAGTGGGAAGCCAAGCTTGAAAGACCACACAGACCACTTTGAACATTACCAAGATAAGTAACAAACAAAGGAAGCCAGTGGAGGCAAAGCCATGATGAAAGAGATGAAGTCACCCCGGTCCATGATTTCCCAGTTCCAGTTTGTCCTCATGAAGCCCAGCTGCATTTGGCTTCCTGTCTTTCACTAGACAACAGGCCCCTCCACCTCCATTCCTGCTCTTCTTGAGCTAGTTCCATTGAAGTCCCACCTCTTACATTGAAAGAAGCCTTAACAAGGACATTAGCCCATTGCCTGGCACACAGAAGGGATTCAATTAAACACATTTTAAAAACAGGAATATAGACTTTATGAAATACCTGATGTTAGACTGGGCATTCCCATAATTACAGTTTCCTCAACAGACAGTTCAATTTCCCTTTATCCACTTATTAAATAATTGTTAAGGAAATAAACAGTATTTGACACAACATGATACTTCATTCCAATTTATCATCTAATAATAATTAGGCACTCAAAGCTTACAATGAAAGCACAGCTCTGCAGTTCATATTGTTCTTTTAAATTGAATAATTTGGAATCCTGTGAAGAGTTCCACCTTATACCATATTCCCTCATTCTTGTGCAAATACAATCTGTCTATCAACATATTAGCATTTCAATCACCCTTGCTTTTTTCATAACTGGGAGAAGCTGTCTTCATTTATTCCTATTGAGCATCTACCACCTATGAATTATTTCTGAAGCTAAGCCATAAAATTGAATTTAAATCCAAGTAAATGAGAAACTGTAACTATTTTCAAAAATAAATGTAGGATATTGGTTCCAGTTACATACTCCCAAATATTATAAATATGCTATTCAATGATTAATTTACTTTAAGCCGAATATGATTTCCTTTGAATTAAGTTGTTATAATAGTTGGAAATGGAAAACCAATCCCATTTTCAAGGGTTTTTTTGTCTTTCTATTTATTTAAGAATTCTGGATCAATTTATATTCCTGGAGTAAATACATCCACTACTCAAAAAAAATTTTTTTTGTTAAGTCCCCTTTAAGCATCCCTTTAAGGCACTGACCATAAATGGTGTAATTTGCCCTGGACATCATTAAAATGTAAAGTTAATGAGGATTCAGCTGAAAACAGAAGGAATGTAACCTATTTTCAGGCAAAAGTTCTAACACAGCAATCAGAGGAAAAAGCTCTTTGATGTTTCTTTGTCTCTTCTCATTAATTTTTTTTTGTCTAAAAAAAAAAAAAGACTACTTAAACTTAAAAAAAAAAAAAAAAACACCAAAGTTTAAACATGATAATTATAACAGAACTCCAATGAGGTCGTTAGAATTTTTTTATGAGATAAACAAGAATCAGTCATATATACATGAGGATAACACCACCTACCTGGCAGAGTTGTTATAAGGTTTACAGATATTATAAGTAAAGTGTATAGCAGAATATCTGACACATGGAAGGTATTCACTGATATTCTCTCTCTCTTTGTCCCTCTCTGGTCCCCAAGGACCTAGTACAGTGCTGGTACAAAAATAGTATGCAAAAAGCCACCATTATTATTACCACATATGATGTATTCTTTTTTCCCACTGAAAAATTCACTATATTAACCCTAACCTTCTTTCCAAGATTTATGCAAGACTCAGCACCTCCTGTCACTAGGCAGGTGGGGCATTATCCAAATAACCAGCATGGAGTAAACAGTCCCGTGTGACATTTTATCATGTGAAGTGCCTACACAGGTATAAATATTATATCCTCTCTGGTTTTATTGCCTCGTTTTACAATTATACTACTAAAGAGCAAAATAGCATGCAGAATGTTAAGTGGCATTCTGCTGCTTGGAATTTCATCCCAAGGCTCCATTCAGAATAACAAATGTGGGAGCTATTTCATCTCTGCTCTATTGTGAAGAAAGTCATCACCTTTACTTGAATATATACGAGGATTTGGCTTTCTGCAACCCATTTTGTGCTAAGAGAAATCTTAAACCAAATGTGATTAATTATCAAGAAAATGTCATTTAGGAAGTATTATAGTGCTTTCCAGAAACACCTTACCCTACAGTTTGATATTGTTATATCAATCCCATAATTCCAGTAAACAAAGCCTAATCAGCAATAAGTGGATCTAAGATGATCCACCCTTAAATAATACAAAATTTAGAATTTCTCTTTACCCAAATGAAAACTTGTAAATTCAATAAACACAGTTATTTTAAACGTTAAGAGATTATCAAAATAATAAATATTTCTTTCTCCAACAAATTTCATTTTAAAGGCATTTCCACATAAATTATTTCATTCTCACTAGTTTATTTATTCCATAAAAATTCATTAAATCTTCTTAGTATTAAGCACTGGTCATACAGTGGTAAAGAAAAATGCAGGTGATCTCCTACCCTCACAGAGTTTAAGGTGCAGCAGAGAAGCTCACACAATCTAATAACCACACAAAGAGCTTAATTACAAGCTATCGTAAGTGCTACAAAAGGATACAGCACAAGAGCAAGTTTACTCTGGGGATGTGAAAAGGTTTCTTTCCCTGAGGAGTTAATGTCGTAGGTAAGGTCTGAAGGTATGGGAGAACTACTAAAAAAAAAAAAAAAAAAAAAAAAAGTGAGAAAATTTTAGGAAAGTGATAGTTGAGATGGGAAGAAATACCAAGTTTTTAAAGATATTTAGGTATATCAATCAAATTTTTCTGATATTGAATACAGAGGGTGAACAGGAAGGCAGGTGACCAGAATGAAGACAGGTTTTTAGCTTCCTTACTGAATTTTAAAAATGTGTTCCTCACCAGAAGGGAACCCAATCTTCATTGGGCTTAATGAGCAGATCATGAGTTAGGATTTAGACATTTTGAATTTCAGAGGCCTTTGAGGCATCCAAACAGGTTGAGGGCTCAAACGAAATGTTTCATACCTCATTCATTTATTCAACATGCAATTCCTAAGAAATAATTTGTATTATCATGTCCCATGCTCCTCATTAGGGGAAAGCAGATGAACAAGATGCTGAGCTGCCCTTTGGAAGAAACAAGCACAATAACAGAGGTGTAGAAGTACACAGGAGTTCAAAGGAAGGAAAGACTCGGTCTGCCTGGATAATCAGGAAAGGCAGCATGAAGAAAATTATCTTGAAGACAAATAGCAATTCCTCAAATAGAGAAAGAAAAAAGGCCGTTTAGAGAAAGGATTAATCATCATTTCCAGTTGCTGCAACTACAAAGTATGTGAGTGAGAAGTAAAAGAGACCATGAGGACCGAATTTACAGAAATAAAAAGGATCATAAGAGAATTACAGCTCTTTTAGAATTTTTCTAGCAGGTTTTCTGGTTTTTACTTCAAAAAAGAAAAAAAAAGAGTCCTATGAGCAAATATATGCCAACAAATTAGATAAACAAAATGGATGAGCTCCTAAAAATATATAAACTACCAAAACTGACTCAAGAAGAAATAGAAAATGTGAATAAAGCTATAATAAATAAAAAGATTGAATTACTACTTTTAAAACTTCCCACCAAAAAAATAAATAAATAAAATCCAGATGACTTCACTGGTGAAACCTACCAAACATTTAAAAAAGAATACATACCAATTCTTCATAAACTCTTCAAGAAACAATAGGAAGAAAACCTTCCCAACTCCTTCTATAAGGCCAGTATTATGCTGATACCAAAAACAAACAAGTACATCACAAGAAAACTGTAGAAATGCAAAAATCCTCAACAATATGCTAGCAAACCAAATCTAGCAACACATAAAAAGGATTATACAACATGATCAAGTGAGATTTATCCTAAGAATGCAGGGTTGGTTTAATATCCAAAAATACAGTAATGTAATAAACCATAACAAGAGAATGAAGGCCAGGTGCAGTGGTTCCTGCCTGTAATCCTAGCACTTTGGGAGGCCAATGTGGGAGGATCACTTGAGGTCAGGAGTTCAAGACCAGCACTGAGCAACATCATGAGACCCCACCTCTACAAAAAATACAAAAATTAGCCAGGCGCAGTGGTATGCACCTGAGCTTGCTAATTGTGAGGCTGAGCCAGGAGGATCGCTTGAGCCCAAGAGTTTGGAGGTGCAGTGAGCTGTGATTGGGCCAGTGCACTCTAGCCTGAGTGACAGAGCAAGACCCTGTCTAAAAGAAAAATAGTAAGACTGAAGAACAAAATCATATGATCATTTCAACAGACATAGAAAATGCATTTGACAAGATCCAACATCCTTTCATGGTAAAAAGCACTCAAATTAGAAATAGAAGGAAACTTCGTCAACCTGAAAAAGGCCATCTACAAAAACCTATTGCTAATATAAAACATACTTGATAGTGCAATATTGAATATTTTCCTTTAAGATAAGAGACAAGAATATCCATTCCTACCACTTCTACTCAACATTGTATTGGGGGTTCTAGGAAGGGAAATTAGGCAAGAAAAAGAATCAAAATCATGCCAGAATGGAAAGGAAGAAGTAAAACTACCTCTATTTGTGAATTACATGATCTTATATGAAGACAATCCTAAGAAATTCACCAAAAACCTATTAGAACTAGTAACCTAGTTCAGCAAGGCTGTAGGACAAAAGATCAATATACAAAAATCAACTGTATTTCTATATACTATCAACAAATATAAAAATTAAATTTAAAAATTCGAACTGCAATATCAAAAAGCTTAAGATACACACAAATAAATTTAACAAAAGAATTGTAAAACTTGTACTCTGAAAACTACAAAACATTATGAAAAAACAACTAAAGATTACCTAAATAAATGGAAAGATATCCTGTGTTCATGGATTGGAAGACTTAATATTGTTAAGATGGCAATGCTCTACAAACGGATCTATAGATTTAATTCAATCCCTATCAAAATCCCAGCTGGACTTCTTGCAGAAATTGACAAGCTGATCCTAATATTCATATGGAAATGCAAGGGACCCAGAATAGCCAAATAATCTTGAAAAAGAACAAAATTGGAGGATTCATACTTCTGGATTTCAAATTTTACTACAAAGCTATAGTAATCACGACAGAATAGTACAACATAAGAATATAAACAGGATTGAGAGCCGAGAAATAAATATTTACAATTGTCAATTGATTCTCAACAAAGTAACCAAAACAATTCAATGAAGTCTTTTCAATAAATGGTGCTGGGGCAATTGAATATCCATATGTGAAAGAATAAAGTTAGACTCCTTCCTTATAGCATACAAAAAACAAAAAACAAACAAAAAAAACCCTCAAAATGGATTTATAGACCCAAATGTAAGAGCTAAAACTATAAAAATCTTAGTAAAAAAACAAAGAATTAAATCTTTGTAACTTTAGGATGAGCAACAGTTTCTTACACACAACACCAAAGCATAAACAAAAGAAGAAATAGATAAATATGACTTCATTAAAATGAAAAACTTTTGTGTTTCAGATGACACTAGCAAGAAAAGGAAAAGTTCACCTACAAATTGGAGAAAGTACTTGCAAATCATATATCTGACAAGAAACTTATATCCAGAATATATAAGGAACTCTTATAATTCAGTAATAAAAAAAAAAAAATGACCCAGTGAAGAAATTGGCACAGGATCCGAACAGATATATCTCCAAAAAAGACATACAAATGCCAAATAAGCACACGAAAAGATGCTCAACATCATCAGGCATCAGAGAAATGCAAATCAAAATCACAATGAGATACCACTTCACACCCACTAAGATGGCTATAATAAAAAAGACAGACAATAGCAAGCATTGACAAGGTTGTGAAGAACCCTCAGATGCTGCTGGTGGGAATGTATGCAACCCTCAGATATTGTTGGTGTGTATGTAAAATCGTGCACCTGCTAGGGAAAACAAGTTGGCAATTTTTCAAAAAGCTAAAAATAGAATTACCATATGATCCAGCAATTTGACACCTAGGTATATATCCAAAGGAATTGAAAGCAGGAACACAAACAGATTCCAAACAATGAATGACATTGTTCATTGAAGCATTATTCAAAATTGTCAAAAGGTGGAAACATACTAAGTGGACATCAATGGATGAAGAGATAAACAACATGTAGTATATACATACAATGGATTATTTTTCAGCCATAAAAAGGAATGAAGTTCTGATACACTACAACACGGATAAACCTTGAAAACATTAGGGTAAATGAAATAAACCAGACAAAAAAGAATATTGTATGATTCTACTGTATGAGGAACCTAGAATAGACAAATTCACAGAGACAGAAAGAGGATTAGAGGTTACCAGGAGTTGGGATCAAGGGTGAATGGGTAGTTATTGCTTAATGATTACTGAGTTTCTGTTTGGGGTGATGAATTCGGTAATAGCTAGTGGTGATGGTTGCACAGCAGAATGAATATAATTAATACCACTGAATTATATACTTAAAAACAGTTAAAATGGTAAATTTCATTATACATACAAACACACACATCTCCACAATTTAAATAAATGTTATAACCAAACCATTAAACTGTACCTTTAAATAGGCAAATTGTATGGTATGTGAATTCTATCTCAATAAAGCTGTTAAAATAATTAAAATTCAACACTAAATTGATGGTTTTAATGACAATTAGACACAGCTGAACAGAGAATTATTAAACTGGAAGACTTGAAGTTACTGAATGCAGCAGAAAGACAGATTGAAAACACAAAAAATGTGGTTAAAAATTGTGAAGGACAAAGTCTAACATGTGTCTAATCATAGTTCCAGAAGAAGAAGGAGAGGATGGGGAGATAAAAAATGACTAGAGATATAAAGAAAGATCCCAATCCTCAGGTTCAAATGGCCGAATTCAAATACAGATATATAAGAAGAAACCTCTACTGCTAGACGTATATGATTGCTAAACTAGAAAACAAGACATTATCTACATATTATCTATACAAATATGATAATTAGAATGGAAAAGGACTTCTCAACAGCAATAACTGAAGACAGAAGACAATGAAATGACATTTCCAACGTGCTTAAAGAAAGTTACTACCAATCTGAGGGGAGGAGGGGTAGTTTCCAAAATGAGGTTAAAATAAGGACATTTTCAAATAGACAAAACAAAAATATTTGCCACCAACAAAGAAATGTTATTCAGGCAAGAAGATCAGCCCAGATAGAAAAAGTCTGAGATGCAAGAAGATATGAAGAAAAAGAAAGTAGAAAATACACGGATAAATCTAAATAAACATGAGCTGTGTAAAAAACTAATAATGTCTTCTAGGTTAAAAGTAAAACACACAACAATAAAAGCATATAAGCCAAGAGAGGAGTGATTAAAGTTCAAACAATATAAGGTCCTCGTATTGCTCAGGAGGAGGGTAAAGATGCCAATTCACATTGCTAAGCTACGTAAGCATGCCACATTTCTTAGAGGGACTGTTTGTACAGGCATACTTGTTTTATTGCGTTTTGTTTTATTGTGCTGCACAGATAACTGTGTTTTTTACAAATTGAAGGTTTGTGGCAACCCTGCACTGAGCAAGTCTATTGGCACCATTTTTCCAACAGCGTGTGCTCACTTCATGTCTCCATGTCATATGTTGGTAATTCTTGCAATATTTCAAACTTTTTCATTATTATTATATCCATTATGGTGATCTGTGATCAGTGATCTTTGATATTACTATTATAATTGTTTGGGGGCACCAGGTACCACGCCCATATAAGACAGTAAACTTAATAGACAGATATTGTGTGTGTTCTGACTGCTCCACTGACCCAGCCATTCTCCTGTCTCTCTCCTCCTCAGGACTCCTATTCCCTAAGACACAACAATATTGAAATTAGGCCAATAATTAACACTACAATGGTCTCTAAGTGTTCAAGTGAAGGGAAGAGTAGCACATCTCTCTCTTTAAATCAAAAGCTAGACATGATTAAGCTTAATGAGGAAGGCATGTCAAAAACTGAGATAGACGGAAAGCTAGGGGGCACTGAACAGTTTGCCAAGTTGTGAATGCAAAGGAAAAATTCTTGAAAAACATTAAAAGTGCTTTATTCCAGTAAATTCATAAATGATAAGAAAGCAAAACAGACTTATTGCTGATACAGAGAAAGTTTTAGTGGTCTGGATAGAAGATCCAAACCAGTCACACATTCCCTTAAGCCAAAAAGCCTAATCCAGAGAAAGGCCCTAACTCTTTAATTCTATGAAGGCTGAGAGAGGTGAGGCAGCTGCAGAAAGAAAGTTTGAAGCTAGCAGAGCTAAGTTCATGGGAATTAAGGAAAAAAGCCATCTCCATAACATAACAGTGCAAGGTAGAAGGACCAAGTGCTGATATAGAAGCTGTTATGCAGAAAATTAGCTAAGATTATTGACGAAGGTGGCAACACTCAACAACACATTTTCAGTGCAAATCAAACAGCCTTATATTGGAAGAAGATGCCATCTAGGACTTTGATATCTAGAAAAGAGAAGTCAATGTCTGGCTTCAAAGGACAGGGTGACTCTCTGGTTAGGGGCTAATGCAGCTGGTGACTTTAAGTTGAAACCAATGCTCATTGACCATTCCAAAAATCCTAGAGCCCTTAAGAATTAGGCTAAATCTGCTCTGCCTGTGCTCTAGAAATGGAACAAGAAAGCCTGGATGACAGCACATCCGTTTACAGCATGGTTTATGGAATAGTTTAAGCCCACTGTTGAGACCTGCTCAGAAAAAAAGATTCCTTTCAAAATGTCACTGTTCGTTGACAATGAGCTCTGGTCACCCAAGAGCTCTGATGGAGATGTACAAGGAGATTAATGTTATTTTCAGGCCTGCTAACACAACATCCATTCTGTAGCCCACAGATCAAGGAGTAATTTCAAATTTCAAGTCTCATTTAAGAAATACATAAGGCTGTAGGTGCCATAGATAGTGATTCTTCTGACGAATCTGGGCAAAGTAAATTAAAAATCTTCTGGAAATGATTCACCATTCTAGATGCCATTAAGAATATTCATGATTCATGGGAGGATGTCAAAATATCAACATTAACAGGAGGTTTGAAGAAGTTGATTCCAACCTTCATAAGTGACTTTGAGGGGTTCAAGACTTCAGTGGAGGAAACAACTGCATATGTGGTAGAAATAGCAAGAAAACTAGAATTAAAAGTGGAGCCTAAAGATGTGACTGAATTGCAGCAATCTCATGACAAAACTTGAACAGATAAGGAGCTACTTCTGATGAATGAGCAAAGAAAGTGCTTTCTTGAGATGGAATCTATTCTTGGTGAAGATGCTGTGAACATTGTTGAAATGACAACAAAGGATTTAGAATATTACATAAACTTTGTTGATAAAGCAGCAGCAGGGTTTGAGAGGACTGTTTCCAATTTTTAAATAAGTTCTACTGTGGGTAAAATGCCAAGAAACTGCATCACACGCTACAGAGAAATTTTTCCTAAAAGGAAGATTCAACTGATGCAACAAAATTCATTATTGTCTTATTTTAAGAAATTGCTACCTCCACCCCAACCTTCAGTGACCACCACCCTGATCATTTAGTAGCTATCAACATTGAGGCAAGACCCTCCACCAGCAAAAAGATTACAACTTGAAGGCTCAGATGATCTTTGGCACTTTTTTAGCAATAAATTATTTTTTAATTAATATATGTACATTTTTAAAAACATAATGCTATTGCACATTTAATAGACTACAGTATAGTATAAACATAACTTTTATATGCACTGGGAAACCAAAAAATTTGTGACTCACTTTATTACAATATTCACTTTATTGTGGTGGTCTAGAACTGAACTCACAACATCTTCAAGGTATGCCTGTATTAGTTAATAGTATAGACTCTGAAGGCACACTACCTGCGTTCAAATCCCACTTCCACTACTTGATACAAAAAGCATTTCCAGTAAAAGATACAGATAATCAGATTGGATTTTAAAAGATGCAACTACTGTTGCTTTCAAGAGACACATCTTCAAAATAAAAATGAGAAAATAGGAGAAAGTGTATAATTTGATGAGTTTTGACATACGTCTACATCCACAAAACCATCACCACAATGAATCACCCCCAAAAGTTTCTTCATGTTCCTCTATAATCTAACCCTCCCTGTCCACTTCCCACCACTCATTCCTAGGGAACCACTGATGTGCTTTCCATCACTATCGATTAGTTTGTACTTTTTAGGATTTTATATAAATGGAATCAGACAGCATGTACTCCTTTTGTCTGGTTTCTTTCACTCAGGATAATTATGCTGAGATCCATCCATGTTGTTGGGTACATCAATACTTTGTTCCTTTTTATTACTTACTGTTATTCTATTATATGCATATAACTCAATTTGTTTATCCATTTCCAGCCTCTCCAGACAACAAATGATGTTAAAATTAAGAAATGGCTTCTGGGTAAAGATCAAATCCAGGGCACTCTTAGGATAGGATAAAGATAAAGCTGAGGGTGTGATTTTAAAATTCTTTTTGAGACCTCCAAAAAAATCCAAGATGATATCATAGAGAACCATTTAGTCAAACAACAGGGTTTCTAAAAAGCTTAAGGGTGGTGTTCCTCAGTGGCCTCATCAGAAATCCAATCTAGAAAAGGAGAGCTTATCACAAAGACCTTGGCAGGTAAAAATATTATGTAAAGGAGTAAATTCCAACAGATTCACAGGAGAACAGAGTTTTTAAGAGCCCTGTATTGGGAGAAACATTGCCAGCTTGGACTGAAAGCAACAAAGAAAATCCAAAATGCGGGAAAAAGGCCCTTGAATCACCAAACTCTCAGGCAGGAATAGGACTGAGTCTCCATCAAGAAACTTCCAACATTTGCCCAGCTATATTTCAGAACTGCTATGGAGCAGGCCTTCTCCTGTGCATCCCACTGTCCTTCTTTTAGAAGATGAGTATCTACAATAGTTGTCTCATGTCTGCCCACTATTACATGTTAGAGAAGAGTGGTAGAGTTAGGAGTTGGGGGCAGATAACTTCTCTCTTTAGTTTACAAACTGAGAGGACCTGTATTTGAGAAGCTATACTTAAGGAACTATGTGTAAGGTGATTTGTCCTCATCTAAGCCTGATTTAGTTTAGGAGATTGAGGGATCTGAGCTGATGATGTAATGGAATGAGACTCTTGGAGGTGGGGAGGGGCCTTGGGAAGGACTGAGTGTACATATATTTCCATAGCAACTGGGTATAAAATTGTTTGCTCTCTGCTCCTTCTCTACTGAGTTCCCACAGCACTTCTGTCTGTCTCTAATATATTTATCCCAAATATTTATAGCTACTGGTTTACTATTTGTTGCCCTCATCATATTTAAACTCCTTAAAAACGGTGTTTTTATTTTATTTATATCCATAGCATTAAATGGTCCCTCAAAGACTTGCTTGAATTTATGAATAAGTATATGAAGAAAGCCCAGTTTGTCGTGGACTCGGACCATCAAAAGCCATGCTGACAGATATGATACCGCATTCCCACTGCACTTATGAGATAGCTCTCAGTTAAACATGCAGGAACGCTAAGCAATTAAAACCAAGAATGTTCACCTTGCGCTTTCTGTCACTATAGATTAGTTGCATAAAGACCACATAGACAAAAGCAGCATATGAAATACTAAAACTCAAGACTGATTTAGAGAACATCCTGAGAACATTGCCCTATAAGCCTGTATTTTAATAGCCTGATATAACTCAAAAGCATTGGCTGATCTGAGTGCAACTAGTTTAAAAAAAAAAAAAAAACCCTTCCAAAGATGATTTTTTCATTTTAAATTTTATTGTAAATAACCAGTGATAGGTTATCAACAGGGCAGGACAGAGTTGAAGCCCCGGCTGTTGTACAAAAGAACAGGAGGGAGGGAGAAAATATTGCATTTGAAACACTTTTGTAAAAAGCCCTTAAATGAAAGACACTGAAATTATGAGCTCTAGCTAGTTTACTCTGCTAACACTCAGATTTTAGGGGAAAAAAAATCTGTGAGGGTTTCTAAGAGATGTCTTTTTTGACACAACAAGGGCTCAATGACAGAGTAAAGAAACCATTCGGCATCACTCCAGGGCATCACTTAGAGACATCTTTCTGTCTTGAGATGCCAGCTTCTCTAAAAGGCTACTGTTCCTCTCAATGGGCTGGAAAATTTCTCAGATTAAGAAGCATCTCTTTTAGATAACTATTACAATATATCTAAATGAGCTATTTCTAAGAGATTATCATGGAAAAAAATTAAGCATATACTATCACTTTTAGAAAGCCATTATCTGTCCATACCATTTGCAAGAAAAGAGAAACCTTGGGTGAAACAAACACAAGGCAGCGATAACCGAGGCAGATAAAAGTATTTACAAATCAATTTTTAATTTGTTACATGATCTCATTTTGAGCATGATCATTCTTAGCACTTTTCTGCTGGCAAATCAACCTTCCTAATCTCTCAACACTAATGGCAAATAGTGAGCATTCATTCTAGCCCTCAGCTAACTCTCCTGCCCAGGAACTTGAGACTATTTCTTGATCCCAGTCACAACCTTTGTAGAGAACTACTATATATAACAGGACCCGGAGGTCTAATACTTTGCCACAGACTTAAAAAACTAAAATTCAAACTGACCCAGAAAGCAAAGTGAAACAAACAAAATGAATTGACTGATTTTTTTAATCAATTTAAGCTAATGGTTAACAGTCCAAATGAAGTTCGTCTCCCTCTTTTGTCTCTTGGTCAGGCATATCTTTATCTCAGCAGGTCCTTAGATAGTACGAGACATTGCCATAGCCTTCTGCATGCGCGGTGGTAATAAATGCAGTGTACGGGAAATAGAAGACAATGAACCAATCCTTAATACACTCTAAATGTCTTTTCTACCTTGCTAGGAAAAACAAGGATAAGTCCCTGGAGATATTCTAGAAGTAAATGTAACCATAGGTAAAACCCCACTCTAAAAAATAACAATTACAATGTCCAGTTCTATGTATATGGGGCTATTTCAAAAGCCTCGCAAACAACTAACATCGCCTTGCTTATTTGGACCCAACAAATTCCACTGAATGAGAAATTATCTAAAACAGAAATACTTTTAAATGTCTCTTCATTTAGCCAGCCACCACCTACTGAACAGGGTTATCCTTTGGGGAAGAATTCAAGCAACAAGGTTTCTGCCCTCAAGAATAACAGAAAAGACAGTTAAAACAATACACAGGGTACCAAGAGGAAGAGCATCTAACCAAGTCCATGAGGGGTGGCAGAGGAGGGAGGTGAGGATAGACACAGAAAAGGGAGGAGTAAGGAGGACATTATAAAAGAGGTGGCACCTTATTTGTGTCTTAAAGGACAATGGAAGTAAACCAAGAAAATAAGGAGTAAGACGATGGTACAGAAAGGAGAAAGACTAGATGCTAACATATGGAAGCAAAGAGACTAACATAACTATGCTAGTGCACAGGTCAATGACGGGGAGTCATGAGAGATGAGGGAAGAGAGGTCAGCCAAGTCATAAAGGGCCTTGTGCACCACGCTAAGGATTCGAGCATTACCCTCTAGGTAATGGAAAGACATTACAGGGTTTAAGCAGAAGATTGGCATGATTACATCTGTTTAATATACGTATCTCCTGACAGTAGGACAGATGATGGGTTAGAAGGGGTAAGACTCCAGCCAAGAAAACCAATTAAGAGGCAGTAATCCAACGAAGAATAAGGAGGGCCAGAACAAAGTCAAAAGCAATGGAGTTGAATGACAAGGGAGAAAAAAGATAGGAAACAGATCAAGAAATTAGATTTCCCCTTCTCCTCCTAATTGACAATTCAATCCTAAAGTCCAGGTACACATCCACACCTGGTAAGAAGTAGCCACAGTGGTCCAGAGTGGGGTAAGGATGGTATCCACACAGGAGGACTTGCCCAGCATGGGGAGGCAGAGTCCAAGCAGTGTGAGGGTGGTGCCCATCCTGTAACGGGCAATGTAGTATAGGGTGTCAGAACTCGAGCGTGACTAGGGTGCCCACAGAGGAGTGATCAAGCGTGAGGAGTCAGCTCAAGAAGGGAGACGTGGTCATCCGCAGAGAACAGTTGCCTCACATGAGGTGTCAGAGTCAAAGCAGTTTGAGAAGAGTGTCCATGTTAAAAGATGACCTGGGTGAGGTATCAGAGCACATGAGCAGGGTAGGGGTCACATGATAGAGTGTCAGATCCCAAGCAGGGTGAGGCAGGGAACAATATGGAAGAGGGTGGCAGCCATGTACAGAGTGTCAAAACTCAAGGTGAAGAACGCACCCACTCAAAAGGACCTGCCTTGCATGGGGTGTCAAAGCCCAAGCTGGGTGAGGTGCACAGGCAGAGTGGCATAGGGCATCAGAGCCCCAGGGGGTAAGGAGGGCATCCACATTGGGAAGGAGGTTGTGGCGGCCATGATGACAGATTAGTTATGCACAAGAGATTAATCAAATAAGTAAGCATATTAAGGATAATGGGAATCAGGCTCCTCACTGCCAAAGAAAGAAGTTATAAATATTGAAAGAGAAAACTAGAATGAATCTTGCGGTATTAGGTGAAATTGGAAGTATTGGTAAGAACTCACACTTTTCAATATACATAAATATAGAAATACATATTGATGTAAATACATGTGTGTCCACAAACACATCATGTATTCTCCAGTTCTGTCCACTAAGAAGGCCTAGGAGAAGCAACACCCCAATAGTAATGAGTACACCTAGCATCCAGATTTTGGCTTTTAAACAGCATTCTCCACTAAAAGGAACCAGGGCTCCTTGGAAAATGGCAGATTTCAGGGCTAAGGAAAAGAAAGTAAAAGATGAGTTTAGAACATCCTGTGCCAAAAAGCAAGAAGTACTCAAAGAATGATGAAGACAAGTCAAAAGAACACAGGAACCCCTTCAAGCTGGCTCCTACTGAGCAAAGCTGAAACAAACTGAATAATGCGATTTATTCAAATAATAATTTGAACAATTTGATAACAAAATAAAAGAGGAAACAGTGAGTCCAAAATCAAATAAACAAATAAAGTTTAATGAGAAATGGAACAGTTATGTAATTTCAAAGTACTTTCCCCCAAAACATATACTAATTACAAAGTAAATTGGTAAGTAAGTAAAGAGTAACTAACGTTTCGATAGAGAAGTCTGGCAAACACTACCTTAATCAAGTGATCATCAGTAATGGGACAGAATAAAATTGTGCATTATGTGATATGAGAAAAGCACAGCATCACTTCCATGATATTTCCTTCCAAGATGCTTAGCCCAAATCTAATCATAAGGAAACATCAGACAAACCCAAACCAAGGCCTGCAATCTTCAGATCTCATGGTCATGAAAGTCAAGGAAAGACTGAGAACTGTTCCGACTGAGGGAGACTAAAGTGATATGAAACCAAATACAATTTGTGACTCTGAACTGAACCCTTTTGCTTTAAAGAACGTTATTGGGACAAGTAGCAAAGCTCTAAGAATTAGATGGCAGTACTATATCAACATTCATTTCCTCATTTTGATGACCGTATTGTGGTTGTGCAGGAGAATCACCTTGTCTGCAGCAAAAACTCGCTGAAACATTTGAAAATGAGGTCAGCAACTTAAATGGTGCAGAAGAGAAAAGTTCTTTGTAGTATATAATTACAACTTTCTGTAACTTTGAGATCATTTAAAATATTTTTAAAGTTCTTTTTAAAGACTTGAAACAAACCTTAGGTTCAATTGGATGTAGGTTAAGAGTCTAGCATGACTTTCGGGTTTCTGGTGTGAGCAAGTGAAGGGGTACCAATACCATTCAACAAGACCCTAAAATAGAAGGAAGAGTTAGGATTGGCATTTCGGTTTTGTTTTGCTAGGTGGCCAGCGGTGGGGGTAAAATGTTGGTGGGCAGGGGAGGTTAAATTCAACTTGAGATGCCTGGGGGGGCATCCAGAAGCAGCAGCTAAGAGCTAAGGATCCAGGTCTGGCACTCAGGAGTCTGGGCCAAAGACACAGAGTAAGAAACTATCAGTCTGTGGGTGACAGTAGAAACCATCACACTAGGAGAGTTTATACTCTATCACATTCCATAAACAATTTGACATGACTTAGAAAAACATAGATAGTTAAAAGATTTAAAATACACATGTAAAATGAAGGAGTAAAGGTAAAAGGAAAATAAGAGGAGGAAAAAGTATGCCAGGGATGATGGCACATAAAAATGCATACCCAAAAAAATGCACACAAAAATAACAGCACACCACAAAAGCCAGCAGGCAAATATGGCCCTAACATTCCAACCAAAGGAGAACGTATAGCAAAGAGGAGCCTGTAAACGCTGCATTTGGACACCCATCTAACATACAGTCTGTGTTCCTCAGCATTTACTAACAGTATAAACCAGGTATTTTCTCTATGAAAGAAAATAAGGATATGTTGTTTTCTGTGTGCTATCAAAATAGGCTTATACTTTAACATTACATAAATAAAACAGTCTAATATTCTTTTAGTCAATAAAACACAAATCTATCTGTATCCATGAATGCTTTCTCTTCATTTATAGGACCTAGAATAAATTAAGAATATTGATAACGCTAACTAATATTTGCATGGGGTTTACAGTTTGAAAGGCATTTTTATTTACTATATATTATTCCATCAAGTCCTTACACCATCTACTGTAACAGACAAGGCAGATGTAGACCAAATTTTACAGATCAGTAAATAGGTTCAGAGAAGTTAAATTACTTATCCCAAATTACATAGCTTATAAGTAGAAGAATTTGGACTGTAACTCTAGTTTTCTGACTCCACAGTTCACTCATTCATTTATTCATCCATCCATTTAAATATTTTTATTTTTTTATTCTATATTTTTAAGACAGAATCTCACTCTGTTGTCCAACTAGAGTGCAGTGGCATCATCATAGCCCACTGCAACCTCAAACTCCTGGGTTCAAGGAATCTTCCTGGCTCAGCCTCCTGAGTACCTGAGACTACTGGTGTGTATCACCACATTCAGCTAATTTTTTTTTTTTTTTTAAGAAATGGGATCTCACTATGTTGCCCAGGCTGATCTCAAACTCCTGTCCTCAAGCAATCCTCCCATCAGGGCCTTCTAAAGAGGTAGGATTACAGGCATAAGCCACTGCACCTGGCCTACAATATTTACAGAGTGCCACTCAGAAAACACTGCCCAATCTGTATTTTTGCTGTGAATATTAAAAAAAAGAACATGGGAATGCTTACAAAGTATGAAGCCTATGCAAATGTTAGCAATTTTCAAAGCATCATCCTTAGGTTCCCCATTTTAAAGATATTATCCCTTCTTATATTTTTAGGAAGCCAAATATAATACAGAAATAGAAAACATGCATGAAATTTGGTTGGGACATAGTGAAAACTGCATATCTAGGAGAGGGGTGGGCTAAGATGAAGTTGGATAGGTAGAGGATGGATCATAGAAGACTTTGTTTGTCCTGCTAATGAGCTCGACTTTAGCTTGGGGTGACAGAGGACCACCGAAAGGTGTTAGGAGGGAAATGCTGTGGCCTCAGCTGTGTTTTTAAAAGATGGCTCAGATGACAGCATTAAATATGGATGTGAAGGAAAACATAAAGGCCAGTTAGGAGGCCGTGGTAATCAGCTAGGACAGAGAAGGTACAAGCCTGAGCTAAGTGAGGGTGGCATTTAACTTTATGCTTATTTTAATCAGCAACATTATGTTGTCTCAGGTCTCTAAAACCCTGGAGGAATTGAGGCAGGCCAGTAAGCCCTTAGAAAGAACAAATTTTAACAACCTATACAAATAAACTAAGGACAACTGAAAAACTAAAACAGAATCATCCCTGGGAGTTACACAGTGTACTTACTATTCTTATATTATTCTATTATTCTACAGGAAGCCTACTTTAAAGTCATTAGTTCATTGTTTCTTTCTAATCTGACTGCTTCTCGGTAATTAAAGTTTTTATCAGTTACGGAATTCTCCATAGTGAGATAGAACAGCTGACGTCAGATGCATTATGCTTTAAGCAAAAACTAACACTCATTAACAAGATTACCTGTTGTGATTAAATAAATACAAACTGTTCGCAAAGTTTGTAAATGAGTACAAAACAGCATAAAAGTAAAACTTACACTTAGCACAAATCTTATTTTCTTCACTCTTCAAGTCCATGTAAGAGGCAGAGCAAGCTCTCATTTCTCACAGCTTCCTATGTCCCCCGTGCATTGCCTAATAAACACCTATACTTCACTTTGTGCTGCTTTGGCTTACTCAATTGTATCTGCTAATAATGCCCAAGCATGTGGAACAAAACAGCAGTCCATGAAAGCAAGCCTGTGTCCTCTGCTTTACAGTGCTTTGCATCACACAACATAGTTTCCAATAATGCATCGGGTCGTAAAAGTTGTACATATTGTGAAATCTCAAGAATGGCTACTTTGTGGAAAACATTAATTACATTTACAAAAAGCTCTTAAATCTTTAGTAAAAGCTATAATTAATTTATAGAGTCATGAAAAGTCCAGAAACGGTATTAGTGATAATACTAGAAAAGGGGAAGGAGTTTCATCTGGCCTCAAACTGCAAAGTTCATGTCTAATTTGACTGGTAAAAGGAGTCAGACCACATACTCTTTATTAAACTTGGACGGGATCTTAAAAGTAGTCTAGTCCAATGCCTATCCACCCACTTCCAGGATAAAAATCCCATGTAAGACCCTGACCAGTGATTACATAGCCTATTCTGCCACCTCAATTTAAGAAAAATTCTCCTTCAAATATTCAAGTTTCAATTTGGCAGTTAATTCCAGTCTGCAGTTAAAAGGCACTAGCTGTCAGTCAGATCTCTCACCCAGTTCCCTCCTAAAAAGAAAAACTGACAGATCACAGGAGCTTTCTTTTGTAAACCAATTCTGGAACTTTCATGCTTCTTATTTGTTAGGTTAAAGGTTAAATTGCTGACCTGTGCCCTCCTGCTTAGCGGCCTTCCCCTTTTTCTGTAAAGCTTTATTTTGGGGCTGTATTTACATGGATTAGTCCCTTTTCACGCTAAGAAGGAATCTGTTCACAGCCAAAGCCTTAGTTCTGGTTGTACAAAAAGCAGCCACAATTATTCACCACTAGACAATGACCATATTGTGGATTTACAAAAAACCCACCCCAGCCATGGAAAGATCTGTTCTTGCTGCACAAAACAATAGAAGAAAAATCTTATCAAGCATTCAAGAGAAAGCAAACAAAGCAAGCCCACTGTGAACTTGATGAAGATGTCAAGCTCCTTTAAAATATATATATATAAATCAACAAAGAGGGGTTTTCTTGTAAAGTCTTGGGAGTGAGACTTTTTCTACTCTGAGTTTCCCTTTCTGGTTAAACACAGTCAGGAGCAGCAAGACATTGACAGCCAAGACCAGCAAATGCTGCCATTTTCTAAGCACGCTTACAGACACTTTTTTAAATGCACAATGCAAAGAGGCTTTCCTTTCCAAATATGCCCAGTGCAAATGCCAGGCAAATCATTTTCAAACTAGTACTATACTACACAGGCTCTTTCAGCAAAAGTAAAATTCTTGTCCCAACCTCTAAGGAATGAACATAGGCTATCTCCGCACGTCCTAATTCCTAATGAAAAGTTTCAAAAAAAATTTTTAAAGGCCATTGGGTTTAATTAAACCATAGCTCCAACAAGATTTCTTCCTCTGACATCCATGAAGTATATATTATATATTAATGCACCCTGTTTCTTTGGGATGGGTTTGAATGATGATCCCTGGTCGCAGAAATAAACTTTCAGTGGGACCGCCATATATTTGTAAGGTGAGGACTTCACAGCTGCTACAAAAGCAGAGTCCAGTCCCGAGTCCAGGACATAGCTGTCTAACAAGACATGAGAGCAAATACAAAGAATTTCTCCCAACAAGTCTTTAGGTAGATGGTTTCTATTGTCTTTAGGCTAACATGACCTAAATTCTCCATCAGCAGAAATGTTCTTCGAGTAAAATAAAAAAGTAAAACTTTATCAGTGTTAGAAGTTGGCAATAAAAGCAACCCAAGAATCCATAAAATGTTAACTTTTTAAAAAAGTAATGGTATTTCATTCATCACAGAGGAAAATACTAATACAATAAGTTAATGCATTTTTTTTTTATCTCAGAAAATGGTTCACTTTAAAGTTTCTTACAGATTTTGGACTTAGAAAAACATTTCCATCTGTAACATAGCTTATCTTTGGCACAGCTCTTCTCAGCCTCTATTCCTCTATCTTCCTCCCCATCCTCCGTCTCTTACCCCCACCCCTAAAAAAGGCAATACCAAAGATTTGGCCACAAAAGTCCACAAACTTGACAGTACGATCAATTTGTCTTATTTGAAAAGGGGCTGAAAGTACAGGCATAATAATAGGGAACTGGTTGGTCAAACTATAAAACTCTGATGCAGCCATCAGAAATTGATGAAAATGTTCATGATAAATATTTAGGTTTTACTTTTTCTCATTTAAACTGTATGCCAACTACAACTATGTCAAATGGTAATATTCAAAACTTAAAAGTGAGACTGTGATGGGGTGATTATAGTCTACCTTTTTCTCAAACTTTCTGTAATACATTGTCTTTTTAAAAGCATTTTTAGTATGGTAATAAGTGTCGTGAAAATGAGAAAATTCTGGCCCATGGCCCTACTTAGAGGACTGTGACAACTACAGAAAACATTTCTATGCATAGCCAAGGCACAGTGTCCAGTTTGCTTACTTTGAATTACAAAATTTATGATCCCCAAGAAAATTAGGATGGCACTACAAGGACCAGAACACAAAGTAGGAAGTACTTAAACTCCTCACCAACTTCTAGGAGGAATGAGATTAGGGCACAAGCTACACTCAGAGTCGATTCAAATGTAAATGCTCTGCTTCCTCTCAAACAATGATAAACTCCCTCAGAGTTAATAGTTTCTCCCTAAGAGATTCATCTCTCTTTTCAACTTAGAGGTATGTTTTGGAGAAAAGGAAGAAACACATGGTGGGGCTTAGAGCAAAATCTTTTAAATTCTTTGTCATAAAAGCTGCAGAGTAAACTACATTTCCTTTACTAATCCTTCGAACACTTGTTAAACTGGAGTGTGCTGACAAATTTGCCACTGCAATCACATTTTGGTTTCTAACAAGTTAAAAAAAATACTTTGGTTGTACTAAATTGTATTACCATCTTCCTTGAACACCAAGTGAGAATTTATGCTGCCTTCGCAAACTGTTGAAAGAGGCACTCCCTAGGGAGAAATAACTTTTGGCACATTGCATAGCAAAGCTAAAGTTACAGAAGCAGGCTAAAATATCTCTTTCACTACACACATATTTTCTCTCCTTTCCTCTCTCTCTCTTCACCCAACACTTAAACACGCCACGTCCTCTATAAGAAGCTGAGGATGGGCATACGAACTGCCGTGGAAGACCCTGACTTTAAGTTCATAGTCTGCAAAACTTTTAAATTAAGTTTTAAATTAATATAAGGGTTTTTTTAAATTATCTTTTCCATGTTGTTGGAACTATATTAACAAAACTCCACATTGCTTCACCCAAAAAAAACCCCAGAAAATCATTATCAAGAGTCACAAAGACTCTATAGTCCCTCGAGCTATGAAAAATAATATAGCTGTCCTTTTGTGTCAAGAGGCTGAAAGAATGGAAAATAATTTGATGTGACAGGAAAAGAAAGAAAACTAACTAGGCACTAGTATTTTATTATATTTAATCTTCACAGCAACCCTAAAAGATAAGTATTATCAAACTTAGTTTGCAAATGAGAAAACTCAACAAAAAAGATGAGTAACTTCCCCAAGCTCGGATTGCTATAATTTGCAGTGCTATAATTAAGACCCAAGTCCAAATTTCTTCCCACTATACCCACTGCTTCTGCGAGAGAAGAGGATGGAGAAACAGCTTTTAGTGACACAAATTCCCATGATGCCAGACCACCAGGCAGTTTCCCAGGGGTGGCAGAAAAAGTCTAAAATGTAAAAAGTGTGGGCTGCCGCCGAGGTCTAGGGTAAATGCCCCATTGTACTCTGGGAAGTCTGATGGACACTTACTAAATGGAGAGGAAAAGGCATTCCTCGCCTACTGAGACGAATGTGAGCGCGCCTTCCTTTAAACTTTTCATCCTAAGCACATCTGCTCATAGAAAAGGCAGAATAACATCTTCCAGAAAAATTGCTTAAGAGAAAACTACAACAGAATTCTTGCCTCAAACATAAATAGCCTCCCCTTAGATGTACCCAGAGATTTCCATTAAAAAACAGAATATAGCAAATCCAGCAGCCATTCTACTCACTGGTAATGAGATATTTATCAACAATAAAACTGCAGAGATTAATTAAAATATCAAGGTTCTCTGCAATAAGTTGGAATTGTGCCAACTCATTTATTGGTCCAACAAACATGTACCAGTCACTGTTCTAGGTGCTCGGGGCACATCAATGAACCAAGTCAGTAAAGATCTTTGCCCTCATGAAGTTGATATTCTCAGGCTGAGCATGATTACACAGGGTCCCTTCGAGCTTATCAGAATCTGACTGAATGTCATACTTTTGATTAATAAAAAGAAAAATAAATATTCCTCCAAGGCTTTGCAAATGCTTTTCCTTCTGCTGGAATATCCTCTTCCCATCCCCAGCACCTATCACACTTGTAATAAATATTGATCAATGGATTAATTGTGTTTTTTTTTAATCTTTCAAAACAAAAAGTGGAAAATGTAGCAGTAGTCAGCTCTAAATCTCAACTGAAATTGGGTCTAGACCTGAGCTTTGATCCTGCAGCAGGCCCAGAAAAGCCTAAACAAAACCCGAGTCAACTCAATCTCCATTCAGCAAACACAAGAAAAATTAGGTCAGCTTGTTCCAGGGTCCACCCCAGGGATTAAGAACTTTTTAAAAGCCTGAACTGGACTTGCTAGGGCTGTCAAAGGTAAGAAAGAAACCTAAAGAAGCCTCCCCCAAGGCTTGGGGCCTGGAATGGCCTTAGTATTGGTCCCAATGCCCTGCTATCAAGCGTACAGAATGAAAGAGCCCACAATAGGATCAGGTGACATTCCCCAGTTCAGAGTCGAAGCGATCCTCAATTTCTAGTTTGAAGGATCAAAGCAAACAAATGCAACTTATTTTTTTTTTAATGGTAGTTCAAACTGAGAGTTACTCTGTGCCATGTCCTGTGCGTAATTCTTTACATTTTTCCTCATTTAATCCTCACAACACTATGAGATATTACCATCATCATCCCCACTTTACAGTTTAGGGAACTAAAACAAGGAGAGAGATTAAGTAATTTGCCCAAAATCACACAGGGGTGTGTCCTATATGGGAGAACCCCAATTTGAATCCAGATGATCTGACTCTAGGAACCATGCTCTCAACCAGATTTCACTAATTATATTTTGGGGGCTTAGGGGTGGAGGATATTTCTATTAACTGAAATATTAGGTAGGAAGAAGTAAATTAAATGTTCTGCTTGGCTGATTTTTATACTTCATTGAGGGCCATGATAAAAGTATTTTTCACTTCAGCCCTTGTAGAAAATCTTTCCCAAATATTTTTGTCAATTTTCCTTTCACAGTAAGTACAACCTAAAAAACTAATGGAAATTTCTTTTTATATTCAAGATTCCAATTCCATCATTCTAAGTATCTATGATCATTACCGCTGGGGATAAAAAACTGGGCTAAATATACACTAACATTAGACCATATTCTAGAAATGGGCTATTTTAATAAATCTCTGATACTAGCTTATTTTTCTCAGCATCTGGCTCTTCTCACAAGTAGACAGTTTAAATAAAAACTCTGGTAACTGAGGATTAATCATTGGGTTCTTGTTAAACTTTAAATGCAACACATAAGTGGAGGAAAAATAAAGATAGGTTGATCATTTTAAATTATTCATGTGCCCAAAGTGTGTTTTTCTGGGAACAACTCAGAATCAATCTTACATTTTGTGAAAAAGAAAATTGGTCAATTCAGGCAGTTTTCTTTCCATCAAGTTTTCATATCATTGATATAATACTATTATTATTCTAATATTTGAATCCTTTCAAAAAGGAATTTAAATAAATTCTATCAGAAAGATTTCATCTCAATATCACAACTGCAGGAAGTTTTGTTGTTTGTTTTTGGTTTGGAATTTGGGGTTTTTATGTTTTTAACTTAAGGATGATGTTAAATTAAGTCACCACAAAAATGCCTACTTTATGCTACTTCCTGTGTTAGGCATTTTAACACTTATTATCTTTCATTTATAAAACAACCTGCCAAGTAGAGAGAAGTGCCATTTAAACAATGGGCAAACTAGAACTTAGTTTAAATAACTTTCCCAAGACCAAACAATGAGTGAGTGGCAGAAGAAATCTGAACCCAAGTCTGTCTGATTTCAAAGCCTAGACTTTCCATTACATTATTTTTATTACAAATTATCCAAGAAAATACTTAATGACATTGTTATAATCTAGACAGCAAATTATCTGCATCTATTTTCTCCTCAAATAAGGCTTCGTGATAGCAAAAATTCTAATGCCTAAGAACACATTAAAGGTAAGAAAACTGTCTTTAAATCAAGCAACTTATTAAAGTCTCCTGCTGGGCAAAGCAAGCTCACAGTGGTATCTTTAGTAAAGTTTTCTTTTTGTAATGAAAGCCTTTGAGCAGACTGCATATTTTCAATGTAACATAAAGAAGGAAACGCAAAATGTGTTGTGAAATAATACCAAAAGAAGTTCAAAAGCTAGAATGCAACTTCCTAAAAATTTTTAAAAAGTCTTCTAAGCATTGCAAACATGAGGTCTAGTTTCTGTTTTATAGAGCTAGCACTCCACACAGTGTACCAAAGTCTAAAGTGAATGCTCAAAGAATAGGTGGTTAAAGAATTAGATGTCATGTAGCTTCCTAGGGATATCAGCCTTATATGGCAGTTTAAGAAACCTAAAGATCTACATTTTTAAGCATTGAAACTTTATCATTTTAGTTATAAATATTTCCAAACTAGGTTATACATCTCACTGCTTTTTTGAAAAGAATATTTTGAATGCAACATTTCCCTGATGGCTGCAATGGACATTTGTTTTGGCTGCCATTCTCCCTTCTTCTGTTAATAGCACCAGATTTTCCTCTGGGGAACCCCCCTGCCCCATTCTCAGGCTATGGGATCCAGGTGGCAGTGAAGAGCCCCCCCACATACACTCTCCCTTATCCTCCAGTCAACATCTCAGAGTCACCTACCAGGAGTCATGGTGATGGGTTCATAGATGGGTAGATGACCCAAACAGGGCCTGCCTATTACAACCAGCCCTTGCACTAAGGCTCAAAATACTATAAGACATTCTTTTTCTATTTGGGTAGCTAAACTGATAGAATATAAGCTTGGATTTGTTAGTAGCCATCTTTGCCATCATAGAGGGAGCACCTGCCCAATACAGGGAGCACCTACACAGAAAAGAACCCAACACAGAAGACAAAGAACCAAGAGATACAGCAAATCTCTGAAAACCTGAGTAGAAGACCTAGATCCAGCAGAAACCAAAGTCAGTTTTACGACTGGACTTCTCAGTGTTGAGAGCCAATAAATTCCCCTTTTTGTTCAAGTCAGATTTATTAATAGTTGGGTTTCTGCCACTTCCAATGAAAAGGATCCTGACGAATACGATGATTTAATGTCATCAACATGATCAGTGACTGTGCTGAGCAACATAACACAGGGAAATCCTCAGGGCATATTAAAGCACTTACAGCATTAGCTAAGGGCTTTTCCATAAATAAAGAACTTAAGTTTTAATAGATGGACTCTGAGAAATCTACTTTGTCCAGTTATTTTTAGTTTCTATTCTTCAGCTATGTTAAATTGATAACAGTTGCTGAATAGCAGAGTTCTAGACAAGCATAAACTCCTGCCTTAAACAAAAATAATAATTTAAAAAAACAACAGCTCCATTTATAAAGAACATTCCATGTGCCATGCACTGAGCATTCCCATTTAATTCTTTGAACTGCATAAAGTATGTACTATTAGTACCCCCATTTTTCTAGTTAAGAAAACGAGGTTCTGAGATTGTGATGTAAAGGACACTTTAAAAAAAATTCAACAAACTCATTGCTCACATGATTTTAAAATTTAGTAGATCAACAAATTCCTGGTCTACTTAGAAGGCCAAAGGCCTAATACTGTGAACTACTAATATAGCAAGAAGAACCACACTGTCATGAATAAACCAAATATATGAGACTCCCGTATATCATAATTTATACCCAGATGGCCCCTACATTGCACAGTTTAGGAACAAGAAGAAATCTGGAATCTGCTTCAAATAAGCTTACCTATATATAGGTATAAGCAAGACATAATTTCTGCCCTCATGGAGCCCCATTTTTCTTACCAATATAATTGGGATAATACTTCTTACTTCATTAGGTGGTGGACAAAAGCTTTATTATAATGAGCTCTCATTAGACTCACCTCTAGTTTAAAGAAATAATCATTATTATAGCAATTTTGAGAAAAAGAGACAAGGCACATTATAATTCTCAAAGCTAGAACTGAATTTTTTAAATAAGCTTAAAAAGTACACTGAGATGAGTTCCACACCTCTGTCCCAAACAAGATTTTTATCTAACTAGCATGTCAAGTACTCAGAGTCAGGAAAATTTATAAAAATGTTTTTAATAATCCATGCCTTTTTAGTGAGTGGCAATTTGTCCCAACTACACTACCAAGAATTAGGGTCCATACCTTAATATTCCATAAAATGGATTCACTTTCACTGGAAAATTGAAGAGAAAAAAAATAAAGAAAAGCTGAACTAATAAGGCTGAGCAAAAAACAAAAAAACACAAGAATCCCTTGTATAGTTCATGAATAAAACCATATCTCCCCCAATTTTCTGTACAGGCATGATTTCTCTTCCCCCACATTAACATTATCTGACTTTTCTAACCACTACATGTGCAGGTAATATTAACCAGTTATTTTTTGGAAGATGCCACAGGAATGAAATTAAAATGTTGATTCTACAATTTGGTAGTTATCCAATCTGGGCATGTTAACCTCTTTGAGCTTCAGTTTCCTCAAACGTAAGACCCATTTTAGAGAGCTATTCAAGGTTTAAGAAAGTAATACCAAGAAAAGTGACTGGGACATAAGAAGGACGCAATAAAAGTTGGCTATTTTATTACCATTGTTCAAGCTTGTTGTGATTCACTACCTTTACTGTTACTGAAAATGAATAAGATGATAATTTAATATCTCAAGAATATTTTAATCTGGAATAAAACTTGACTCTTAAAAGAACACCCCCAATACCACTTCTAAAGAGACAACATAGTTTCAGTCAATTTTTAAAAAATGTTTAATAATACTGAGTATCCACTGTGACCACAGATATTCAGGCAAAGCTCCTAGACCACAATCAAAGCTCCTAGACCACAATCACAGTCCTGTAAAATGAAAGCTGAAGTTTCACATCTGGCTCTCAATACCTTAAGTCAGCAAAGACTCAGTTTTCTTCATGATACTACTAATACAGAAACGTGGATAGTTATTTAAAAGAATTTAAGCAAAGGTAACTGAAAAACTCAGCAACCAAAGCACCATGTCTTACGGATTCCTTTCACAGAGTTCCTACAACGGTCTCTTAACTTGACCCTTCCCTTCTTTCTAAAAAGTGGCCACTGGGCTCATGTACTGAAAATGCTGGGAGTAGGGCAGACACAGGAGGACACTGGTCTGCCAAATAGTCCTGAAGAACCTGATGCTGCCACTCTCCCAGTGCTAAGCGTCTGCCCAAGAAGACTGCCTGCAGCAGGCTCAGAGATGCCAGCTGTAATGAGACACTTGTGTTTGAAACGCATTCCAGAGTTTCTGCATGCCAGTATCATCTGATCATGGGACCTTGCAGGCTGATCTCTCTTGCAAGAGCACCCTCTTCTGAGACCTTTGGTCACAGAGGCTGAATTCAGCTTTGGGAGCTTTCACAACTTGAGGTGACTGTCTTGGTTTTCTGGGATCCCTATTTAAGGGTGGGTTCTTGAACAAATATATCAATTAGAGTACACAAAATAGAATGTGGCAAAAAAGCATTAAAAAAAATTAAGAACAACGTAGATCAAAGATTTACTTAAAACAACCTAACTTCTTTTTAAAGCATTAAAATCACATACCTAAATGACAAGCATTATACACAAAGATGTTCACTGGCATCGTTTACAACAGGAGAACCTTGGAAACAATCTAAAGACTTAATTATAAGTAAATATAGCATATAAACATGAGGTAATAATTCACAGCAAGGAAAATCATTTTTATAAAGCTATATTAGTAATTTTAGGAAAAGCTTAAAAATTGAGAGCAAGAAAAAAGTTTATGTATTTTATTTATTCATACACACTCTCTTTCTCTCAC